>NC_046314.1:110753343-111071687 GCF_009819535.1 Lacerta agilis | reverse complement strand
TAAGTTATAACAGCAGTGGCACCCACCCTGAGAGGTGCAGGACCTGATTTCTGGTGAGTTCAAGCTGAAAAAAAGCCCTGGGGATGGAAAATATGGGGCCTAGCTCCAGATGTTGTTGTCACCCACAGTGAGCATAGGCCATGGAGGGAGTTATTTTCCAGCAACATCTCAAGGTCCACATCCCATCCCCTGGTCTATGGACATTACAGACCATATAATATATTTATGATTAAATGCCCAGGGAGAGCCTTTATGAATAAGTGGACAAGATAGAAATGTTAATTATTAAGTACCTAGAATCAACAAGATATTACTGAACTGTCAAAAATATATAGGTAAATTTGATAGAATAAAATAAAAGCTGCTGGAAAGAGCTGGAAGAAGCGAATAAACTTCCTCAGTGTAGTAGAGGCCCAACTTTCGCAAGGTGCAGTGTTTGAATGAATCCTAATGCTATGAATGACAGCAGAGTTGCGATAAAATCTTGCAATCAATTATCCAATTGCATAGAAGACAGAGAGAAGAGGACAGGGAATTTGTTATTAAAGAAAACTGTTGCATAATGGCAGTGCTAGATATTTGGAATGCTTTTGAAAAGGTGTTAAAGCTATTTGAAATGGTGTTAAAGCTAGAAATTCGGGATAGCTTTTAAACTAATGTACATATATTTACAATATATGTCTAGGTACAGGGCGGCCCATCCTGGTTCAACACAAAAAGCCAAAAAGGGAAGGTGCCTCCCATGCTGTGCACCCCACCAAACCCTAGCTAACCTGGGATTTTGCAGCTGTGGCTTCACATTCCACTGAGATCTCAAGGGGCTACCATGATATCTCTATGGAAAACCAGAAGCCTCCTCAGCCATTTCTGCTCACTTCTCCAGTGGCACAGGAGGCAGCTGTGGAGGTGCCCACAGAGGGTTTCCTTGAATTATGCTACCTGAGGCACCTACCTCAATCTGCCTCATGAGGGGACCCAGGTGGAAGTACATGACTTCCAACCCCATTTTTTGTGTCATTTATGTCCTAATGTTTTTAATTTCAGTGTATGTTTTACCTGCAGAAACATGATCATCCCAGAAAAACAGAAGGGGCAAACCATGAAGAGCCAGCGCAGTTGCATTGTTGAAGCTTGACTCAGATCTCCAGCTGAGCAGCAAGAGCAGAATCCTGAGGCAGAATGTTCTGATGAGAATTCTATGTCTCCATAATGCCCAAACTATTTATAGGGATTCGTGATATACTGACACGTAAGCCCTCTACAGGTTGAACATTATTCTTCAGAAAGCCATAATATTCAAAGAACAGAACGTAAAATTCATTTCATTAAGCATGATATGCACTCATATGGTTCTATTGCACTTATTGTTTTAATAGTTTCTGTCTATATATTATTTCCTGCTTTGGGTACAGTTGTCCATGACTGCTACCTCTCAGAAAGGTCACATTGTACCAAAGCAAGGAAATACCGAACAGTGCATTAACCTGATGGAATTTTCAGGATTCAGTGGGTTGTAAAATCAATTTGGTTGAGTGGAATAATATGACCACAACTAGGAAGGCTGATGGCCTATACAGGCCCACATCAGAAGCACCAAGTTGCCCCCAAGATTGAGGGGGCCTGGCGTGCGACTTATGCGTGCTACATCACACTGTCTGGTAGGAGGTCAGGGGCTCTGGAGGAGCCGGGTCACTGAAGTTGAGCCATGCTCGGCTACGTGCTTGGCCTCCTCCATCCCTCAAAATTAAGGGGCCCCAGCCTCCTTATGCATGAGACATCACACTGTCTGGTAGGAGGTCAAGGGCGGTCACTGAAGTTGAGCCATGCTCGGCTCTGTTCTTGGCCTCCTCGAGCCCTCAACAGTGAGGCATCCCAGCCTCCTTCCAACAAATATGTAGACCCTCCAAGTGTCCCTATTTTCCACGGACAGTAGCAGATTTTCAGAAGCTGTCCCAGTTTCTTATTTGATATACCAGAATGTTCTGTTTTTCTATAAAAAGTCTGTATTGATGTGTCCTGGACTCCTAAAATAGGAGATTTGGGATTTTGGTGATAGTTAGCAAATTTCCTTTCCCCGCCCTCCTGGCCAGTGTCAGGAAGCGTCCTACTCACAAGTAGAACCCTGGCAGAGTCACATGCCTGACTGGCATGTTCCCTCCCTCCTAGCCAATAGTTCCGGAGCTTCTCAAGCATTCTTCAGCCCGAACATCACAGCGACTGATGCCAGAAGACACCAGCACACTCTTAGGGACACTCGAGGTTTGCGCAGCTTTTGTGACAGACCCACAGCAACTCAGCATGTTGGCTAGTCCACTTTATTTACATATAAACATACATGGAGCACTTCAACATGACTCCCTCTCTCTCTAGCATCAGGCAGCAAAGAGAGAGAACAAAGGACAATAGTCCCACTTCAGGAAACACAGTAAGGCAAAGTCCTCTCTTCGTCACATCCCATTCCTGTGGAATCAAAACACATGCCCGGTCATGTAATAGACAACAAACCCATGACTGCACGTGGGGTAATGAATCTCCAACAGCCACTACTTCCATTCCCCAGCAGTTTTTCCTGCAAGGAATAGCCTGGATCACACCAGGTTGAAAGCACGGGACAGATAATGTATCTATTCATGCACAATCTATTTGTTGTGTTCTTTTAATATCTTGCTATTTTTCTATTTCCAGTTGCCTGGGGGAAATGGGGAAAATACAGTTGTAAGGAGTGAAGGGAAGAAGTCCCGGGCACAGGCTCACAAGGCAATTTGGTGTTTTTCCCCCAACCCTGCGATGAGAGCAATGTTTGCATTTATGAAAATGCACCAATAAGTCATTGGCACAACAGTTTTGTTTTTTTTTATTATTAAACCTTCAAACTTTGGAAGAAACTGGACATTTCCTTTACAGAAAGTTGTTGAGTTTCAGCAAAGGCTTGGCTAATCTCCTGAATGTTAAGCACATCAGATTGGTTAGGGAAGGGAAGGCATCTTTTACAAAAGGTCTGCTGAGATATAAGGATTCTCCGGGGATATCATCTGGGATATCTTTCTGTAGCTCATCCCTGAAAAACAGAAGAGAACAGAATGAGACAGGCCTCACAATGTCATCTACTTTGTGCTGCAAGCTCTAGATACAATGCAGGAAGTCAAAGCACTGGCAAAAGGGAAGGTTTCCCCTGCAGAAAATGCTTGAGGTGCAACAAAGGCTATTGAACCAAATGTTAGGAACATCAGAAAAGGAAGCCATCTTTTACCAAAGCTTTTGTGATAATAAGGATTCTCTGGGATATCATCTGGAATCTGTTTCTGTGGGTTATCCCTGCAAAACAGAAGAGAACACGATTCACAGACCTCACTGTGTCATATTACTTCTTCAGCCAATTAATCCTTTTAAAAATGTACTGGTCGAGGCATTCTGAACTATTGTATACTCAGAGGTGGTGAATCCTCGCCTTCCAGGAATTACTGACCTTCAACTCCAATCAGCCATAGACAAGATGGCCAACTGTCCTACAGGTATCCCGTGCCAACATTTCACTATGGTATTTGGCTTTATCCCAAAGAACAGTTGTGCTTCAACAGTAATACCAATGTTGTAACTTCATACGTAGAGCTAATGAGCTTTTCACCTGCATTGTGGTAGTCTAAATGAACTCTCACTAATGTAAGGATCTTTCTATTGGAACTAAACCCAAGGGGGAAAACGGTCAACCCACTTTCACAACCCACTTTGCAGTCATTTTCTGGTTGGCACTCACGGCACTTTCTCAGACTTCCAAATACACCAAATGACCCAAGCAGTGTTGGTGACCCCTGCATTCAACCATGGCTGATCTGGCCACAAGAAGTAACACTGAAGGTATTTTACCTGTCTGCAGCACAACAGTAGACCAGCTCATCAGAATGGCATGAAGTTCTTGAAGTGATTGTTTCACCATGCAGACACGCTGGTCTACATTTGCCAAAGCATTGTGAAGCTTGGGTGAATCCTGCAAATATATTGTGTGTGTAATATAAATGGCATTTCATATAAGAAGGGATCAATGGATGGAGCAGCTCACCTCTGAGGAAAGGGTTGCAGCATTTCAGACTTAGTTTAGGGGAAGTTGAGTAAGATAGGCAACATGACAGAATTTATTTAATTAGACATGACAGGGAGAAAGTGTATAGATATTTTTCCCCTCCCTCTCTCATAACTCTAGAACCACCTCCCACAACACATTAATAGGGCATTGTATGTCAGTCAACAAAGGCCTGGTTGGAGAGGAACATTTTTGTCTGGCACCTAAAGGTTATAATGAAGGCACCAGCCAAACCTCATTGGGGAGAAAATTTTGCAAATGGGGAGCATTCCACAAAGGGGAGCCCTTTCTCATGTTGCCACTCTCTGAACCGCTCATGGGGAGGTCCCCCCCCTCCAACTGGACAAAGAGCATGTTGAGTGTGGTTGAATTGCTATAGACCACAGCAGCTCCCCATCCTTGACCCTCACGTCTGCCCTGATGCTGTACTGACTACACAGATGGGCACTATTCTGCCACCCAGGTCTCAGTGACGCAGACTAGATTGTCCCTCCCTCACCCCCAGATCATGGATGAGGAGTTCAAAGCTGAACTGGCATTCAACAGCAGCAGTCACAGACCCGAAGTCTGACTGATAAGACAACCATAATTCCCCAGGTTGGAGGTAGGGCTGGCTCATTGCACAGTCACTAACTGTCTGTGCCATGTGCCCCTTACCAGGACTGCCCCGTCTCATACCTCCCCTTGCACAGATCCACTGTAATTAAGATAAGATTTCTTCATTGTCATTGTACAAGTACAAGTACAATGTTTGTACAAGTGCAATGAATTGGATGCCATCCCATAAAAACAAAACAAAAAAGCACAAAAAACATTGTCAGCCACACATGCACATACGTACACACCCATCACAACTCTCCAAGGTCATATTATCTGGTTACAGCATTTAAGATGGTTATAGCTCTTGGGTAGAAACTATTCTTCAATCTATTTATTCTTGATCTAATTTTTTCTATATCTCTTGGCCGAAGGCAGTGGTGCAAAAAACTATATCCCAGATGAGATGGATCCTGTAAATATTGTTTACTTTTTTAGGCAACGGAAACTGTATAGTTCTTCCAAAGATGGGAGAGGATGAGTGCTGTCTCCCATGCTCTCCCCAGCTCCTCTCTTCCCAGGTACATCTAATGTCCCTTAATTTAAAAACAACAACAAACGCCCCGGATTTAAAAATACACAAGTTAAATGCACTTAAAAAACAATTTTAAACATTTTAACAATTAGGACAACAACAACAACAACCCCCTAAACAATCAACCATCTATTTAGAGAATTTGTACTCCACTCTTCAGCCTAAAAGGCTCCAGAGTGGTTTACATGCAATTATTTAACATAGATGGACTCCACCCATGAAAAATAACCATGACACACAAGGGGAAAGCGACAGGGAGGTAAGGAGATAATAAAACTCAGGCACCAGTTTTTAAACAATTGTTTTTATAATGCCCAATTGGCACAGTTCAGGGGTAGGATAATGAGATCTGGTTCCAATCTTTCCCAGACATAGGATTGTAGCACTGGGCACTTAGCCAGGAACCTAAAAAGCTGGTGCCTTCTACTGTGTCAAATTGTTGGTTCAATCTGGCCCAGAACTGTCTACACTAACTGGCAGTGACTTCTCCAGGGTTTTATGGGGGAGATTCAGATCTGAGAAAATAGTCCCAATAAATCTTGCAAAACCCTGATTGGCCTATAGAACAGCCCTGTTGGTTGTTTCGCTGAAAGCTATGGTGCTGACAATAGGTACCCCTATATACCTCACCTGAGAAACTCAGCAGCATTATAAAGAGTGCAGGGAACACAGTCTTCATGGCTGAATGTTGGATCCACTCAAGGAGATGGCAGGAAGAGAACTAAATGAACTCTTTATATATAGAAAATTGAGGAGTGGGATAATGACACCTACGGGAAACAGATTACTCTTGGCAGGAACTCACTGGCAAATGATGGACTATGTACTCCAAGCTAGTGTTGGTACCACCATCAAAGCACCTTCTAAATGTCCATACATCATGTTCCTTCCCAATGGCTTTCTCTCCCCTCTGCAATAGGGACAGTGCTTTGATCTGAAAATCAATTTGCACAGAACTAATACACACATGCACACACGCACACACATGGTATAAAGACTTTGATCCAAAGATCTCAAGGCAAAGTTCTATTTTCAAAATAGCACCTTCCCACTGCACTCAGCCCACACTTTACAAGATTGGACAGTTGAGAAGTGGAGGAGGCATGAGGAGAAGGACCAAAAGGTAAACTGAGGAGAAAAGCTGAGGCTTGAATATTATAACACAGTGTGCTATTAATACCCCATGTGCTATTAATACTTGTCTGGAGAAAGCAGGAGAAGGGAGTCCATAACTGAACTGTCCTGAGAGGGAGGCAACACAAATGTGTTTTTAAGGTGGATGAACTATCCAAGAAGCCATAAGTACAACCAGAGGGTCATTGGGATACAGAAGCAGATTGTCCCCCAATAGTTGGATGGGTGTTGGAATATTTGGCTGCCATGGACTTAGGAAATTTGGTCTGAGGTAAAAGCCACTTAGAGTTTGATGTCAGCAACTATAGCTCTTGGGTCTTCAGAAACTGTCACCAAGGACTTTTAAGAACCAAATGTAAATAATAGTTGTTCTTCTTTGGCGATCATTCAGAATTGAGTAAGATTGTCTTCCATGAACACAGTCTTAACAGGGAGTCCATAAGTGACTGTGGAGGCCAATTCTGGATCCACATGTCCTTCCACAGTGGGGACATAGGTTTCCGGGCAGAAGTTGATCATGGTGAAGGTTTGCAAATGTGCCTTCCTCTTAGTATGTTTCTCCCTTTCGGCAGTGTTTGAGTGCCTTCAAAAGTCCTGACACCATTGGCAAAGGCTGTTTTCCAACTGGAGCCATCACAGGCCAGGGTTTCACAATTTCCCAGTGTTTATACATTTTTTATATATATATTTGTTCCGAGAGAGTTCTTTAACTCTTTCATTGACCACCAGCATTACGCGTTCCATTTTTAAGTTCAGAATAGAGTAGTTGCTTTGAAGATATAATCAGGAATCTAAAAAACATGACCAGTCCAATGAAGTTGATGTTGAAGATCGTTTGCTTCAATGCTGGTGATCTTTGCTTCTTCCAAAAGCTGTTTCTGGTCCTGCTGTATTCTCAGTGACCTATGACTACTATCGACCACGCTGCCATATGGTTACTGGAAGCAGCTGCCAGAACCATATAACACAGGGCTTAAAGGATCTATAGTGGCCTCCCAGTACATTTCAAGCCCAATTCAAAGGTTGGTGCTGACGTTTAAAGCCCTAAATGGCTTTGCCCTGTGTAACTGAAGGGCATCGCCACCCAATATCATTCAGCCCAGACACTGAGATCCAGCTCCAAGGGCCTTCTGGTGGTTCCCTCACTGTGATAAGTAAGGTTACAGAGAACCAGCAGAGGGCCTTCCTGGTAATTGCACCCACCCTGTGGAACATCTCCCATCAGACATCAGGAAATGAACAACTGACTCTTAGAAGACATCTGAAGGGCAGGCCTATTTAGGAAAGTTTTAATATTGATCTTCTTTTTTGCTTTTAATATTCTGTTGGGAGCCGCCCAGAGTGGCTGGGCAAACCAAGTCAGTTGGGCGGCATATGAATAAATAAATTATTATTGCTGCTACTGCTGTTCTCTGTTCTTCATTCCTTCTTTCTTCCAGCCCTGCTCTTAAGGAGCCATATTCTCACCCATAGTATCCCTTTATAAAACCAACAATCCTAGCTGAAAAATTGTCCCGTCTATAGTGCTGGCGTCCATCTCATGCCTAAGCCTATTATATCAGTAACCAGGATGTTTTGTATGATTAGTGGAAGGAGAAAATTTAAGAATTACTATAAGAGCTCTATACTTTAAGGATTCAATCCTACATCTGTTTTCTACAGGGGACGAACTGAGGAATCAAGAAAAAGGAGGTTATAGCAGCTGAAAGTTGGGAGCCACCAATGTCTCCTTCCCACCCAAAGATATGGCTGAAGTAGAAGTAAATGAACTCTTCATGCATGCTTCACTGGGGACTAATGGGGCCCATATAGAACAGAAGGAACCTGGGGTGGGGGACCCATTGGCAATCAAAGGACTGTGTGTTCTGAACAGCACTGCAATAATACAAACCACGGTAATCATACTAATTGCAGTTGCAAGTGATCCTCAATGACCCTGATTATCTGGATCCACTTCAATGGTTTTGCTACTTAATCAGCCTTTGTTGTGCTGCACCGGGAGAGAGAAGTGGAGAATGCAAAACTGCTACTCTTACTCAATGTCTCAGCAACTTTTGATACCATTGGCCATGGTGTCCTCCCAGATCAAATGTGTGTGAAGGCTATCAGAGGTACTATGGTACAGTAGTTGTGTTCCTACCTGGTTGTGCAGAAAGTAACATTGGAGGAATGTTCTTCAAGTCCTTGGCACCTGTGCTATTGGGTCCCATTGTGCACTATTCTAAATCATGCACTATTCTCAAACGCCTTGCCACTCATACATTTTGGCTCCCGAATGCCAGAAACCTGGAAGCAAGTGTTTCGGTTTCCAAACATTTTTCAGAAGCCAAACGTCCGACACAGCTTCCGCTTGAGTGCAGGAAGCTCCACCAGCCAATCAGAAGCTGCGTCTTGGTTTTCGAGCGGACTTCCAGAACAGTTTACGTTCGAGAAGCAAGGTACGACTGTACTGGTACCCAGCTCTACTTCTCCATAACGTAAGAGCTGAATCAAAATATTTTGTGCAAGCTCTGGATCAGTGTCTTAACGCAGCAGTGGACTAGATGAAGGCCAATAAACTGATTTGGGGCACACTGTTCAGGCAGCCCATTCCTTTTCAAACAGGAATGAAGCATCATGTTAGGTGAAAGCTCCGGTGGAAGGAAAGAAGAACCACCTTCATGGAAGCAAAAGCATGGGAAAGTCTGAAATGCTGTCAAGGCATGCCTGTGTTCCTGACAGGCTGGGCTCCCGTCTTTTGCAGCAGCTTGGAAGCTGATACTTTGTCTTCACTACAGAACAACAATAACCTCAAGGCTTGATTCTTGCAATGTGCTCTGTATGAAACTATATTCGGGCCCAGTCTGGAGACTCCAGCTAGTGAAAAGTTGTGACGCTAGACTGTTGATGGAGACCGACTATTGCCAGCACAGAACTCCGGTGCTCAAAGGTCTGCACTAGCTGCATTAGGTGCCAGCTTGAATGAAATGTGGGAGGGGGGAAGTAAGCCCCCACCCTGCATAATCAATCACAGGATGCAGCACAACACACCATTTCAATGACAATGCCCATTAACTTGGGGGGAGGAGCAGGGCCCTCAGATGTTTTATTAGGGAGGGTGAAGGAACCTTGGGGAGGGCGAAGGGACCTTGGCCCTTAGGGTATGGGCAGCTAACATAGGAGCTAACTCCTATCAGGACAGTTTCAAGGTTATTGTATTAACTTACAAAGCCCTTAACAATTTCGGTCCAAGATACCTCAGGATCATGGAGGTCTTGGGGGGGAATTATCGTCAGTGGTTCCTTCCAGATGCAGGAGCCCAATTTTATGGAGCTTCATTCCGACTGAGGTTCAGAAAGGATCACTCCCTACTAAATACACAGGTGCCTACTGAAGAGCATTTTGACTGAAGTTTGATTTATAGTTTCGACTGGGGCTGGATTTTATTTTTTTAATGCATTATATCTTTGTAAAAGACTATTGTAGTTAAATGGCATTTGAAGTGTATAAATAAACGAAAAGTAAATTAAAAAGAAAGCCTTTGTGGACAGAATCAGCAATTCATCTCCATATCAAATTTGGTTTTATTAGGTTCAGAATGTCAAAGCATCGCGAGCGGTTTAATTGCCGGAAGACGTTCCAGCGGATCAAAGCATTCTTCCAAATCACCAGCCCGCATGTTAAGTACATCTGGTTACCGTGGAGACAACTCCATATTTTAAAAGGTGGGTGGATGCAGTTTAGCCAGTGCAGGCACAACACGATACATTCTGCGGTAACCTGATGAATGGAGGACATGATCAGTACTAATCAAGACATATGAATGCACTCTGGAAGAGATCAGGTGAATTTCATAACAATCAGCAAGGCAATATCTTAAAAGAGAAACTTTAAGAACTTATGCATATTCGAAGGTCATTGTGGTCCTTCTCAAACAGAAAGGGAAAGGCTTTACCAACTGTCTAGGGGGTGGGCAATGCTCCCACTGCAAAATCATTCATAAAGGTAAAGGTACCCATGACCGTTAAGTCCAGTCGCGGACGACTCTGGGCTTGCGGCACTCATCTCGCTCTATAGGCCGAGGGAGCCAGCGTTTGTCCACAGGCAGCTTCCGTGTCATGTGGCCAGCATGACTAAGCCGCTTCTGGCGAACCAGAGCAGTGCACGGAAATGCCGTTTACCTTCCCGCTGGAGCAGTACCTATTTATCTACTTGCACTTTTGACGTGCTTTTGAACTGCTAGGTGGGCAGGAGCAGGGACCGAGCAACGGGAGCTCACCCTGTCGCGGGGATTTGAACCGCCGACCTTCTGATCGGCAAGCCCTAGGCTCTGTGGTTTAGACCACAGCGCCACCCACGTCATTCATAGGCATGTTTAAATTGTTATTACAAAATGTTGTTTTTATACATACAATGTATTATACATCATAAAAAACACACCCTTTAAAATCATCACTGATGGCAATGGCAAGTATGATGGAATGTTACTTGACTTTGTTTAGCAGTAGCCTGAGTCACGCTTTTGCCATTACATTCATAATGCCAAGCAGGGACTGCGACAAAAACTGTGTATTCAAAGGCTTTTAAAGCCACTCCTTCATTCTCCCCTTCTGTGTCACATGAACTTCAACTTCCCACCCTCAGTATCCCAAAGGGACAATTTGAATGGACTCCCCACCCCTTACTACGGCAAAAAGACTGGTATTGATTAACTGGAAAAATAAATTGCAGCTTCCTTAATGGTTGGAGTGAAGATATACACAAATCCGCTACACATAAACAAGTTGTGTACAAACGTAGACTTGTCATGGACAAATCTAACGATATTTGGAGTTCATTTTTATAAATACCATGTTAGATTAAGGTCTGGTTAACTACAATAACAAGTGTCCCCCCCCACTTTTGTAAAGTACACAAAATCTTTTTGTTGTTGTTGTTCTGTTCCCCCCACCACCACATGGGTACTATTTCCCATTTCTTCTTCTTTTTTGTGTCTTACCTTACTCTGTGCACTTGTAATTTCGTACTTTTCATTTTTCAATAAAGATTTTTTTTAAAAAAAACACCTTCCGACCTTTGGTAGCCTTTGTCCAGATATCACATTTTTTCTGCCATGTGATAAATAAGTAGAAACATTACCTGCCGTAATTTTACAGCAGAAAACAAAGCCAGGAATCGTGCACAATGCTTCTGAAGACACAACTTCATCATAGGAACATCTTAACTTGCATACACCCTCAGGTTGCTGAGCTACAGGGACAGGCAATATTTGGGGCACTTTATCAAAAGAGAAGACAAGATATCATCAGCATCTCAGAGCATTTCCCCATAGTATTAAAAAATTCCACATGCACAAAAAGAATTTAATCTCTCTGCACCATAAACAGAAGGAACTTTCTTCCATATGTGGTGGTTGTGCCCAAAGGTAAAAGACTTCTGGGAAAAGGTTTATAATGAAATGAAAAAGGTGTTGAAAAACACTTTCAAAAAGAAACCAGAAGCCTTTTTACTGGGCATCCTAGGCCAGGAAATCCCAAAGTGTGGTAGAACTTTATTTATGTATGCCACAGCAGCAGCAAGAATTTTGATAGCTAAAAACTGGAAGACAGAAGAAATACCAACGATTGAAGAATGGCAGATGAAAATGATGGACTATATGGAGCTCGCTGAGATGACCGGTAAACTTCGTGACCAGAGGGATGACGCGGTGGAAGAAAAGTGGAAGAAATTTAAATTGTATTTTAAAAAATCATTGTATGATTGAAAATTAGATATAATTTGGAAGAAAAGTTAAACTGTAGATTTAGAGTTTGGTTAAGTGTTTAGGAAGTGTGAGAGAATGAGTTAAGATATTAGATAAGATTAATGTGTAGGTATTTTATAGTAAAATAAGGTTTTGCAAGATGTATAGAAATTACTAAAGATGATTGACAAGGAACGCAGGAAGGGGAGATGTGAGGAAGTCAATATACAATGTAAAGGACAAAAGTTAGTGATAGTAATAAGGCCTTTTGTTTTTATTGTAGGTTTGTTTTTTGTATGGTATTGTTTTGTATATGTTTGATTTTGTTGTTGTTTTTATAAAATTTAATAACTATATTTAAAAAAATAATAATAATCTCTCTGCACCATAAATCCACTTCAAAAAAGTCATATAAAGTTTCCACTAACAAAATAACCAGAGAGACCTTTCCTCTGTTTCTTTGATGAACCCAAACCACGAGTTTCTGTATTCCTGCAAATTCAAGGGCTTTCCAAAGACACTCCTTCCACCTCTCACTATTTTTCACAAGAGCAGCATCTACCCACCCCCTGTGATCCTGATCCAGAAATTCTCTGTTATCTAGCATTTTTTACAACAGAAGACGTAGGGAGCATTATCACAGGCTCTTGTGGAAGACTTATTTCCAGCACTGGAGCATCTTGATTTGCATTGACCTCAGCATGTAAACTCTGCAAATCCAAAGGGTGTTAAAAGCCATTCTTACAAGTATCCATTTGGCTTCACAGAAATGCCTGTCTACTCTGCAATTCCTTAGAAAGCAAGATATATTGGAATGACAACGCACAGTGTGGATTACAAAGAACTCCCTGAGTATATAACAAACATGAAGCTCAATCCATATAAGACTGAAGCACTGTTAGTGGGTGGTTCCATAGACCAGATGGATGGGAGGTTGCCTACTTTTGATGGGGTTACACCTCCCTCTGAAGGGCGCTACATAGCTTGAGGGTACTTCTAGATCCTTTGCTGTTTGCTGGTGGCCTCAGTGGCCCAGAGTGCCTTCCATCAGCTTCGGGTAGTGGCCCCAGCTGCACCCCTCTCTGGACAGTGACAGCCCAACTTCTGTCATCTATACTCTGGTGACCTCTATGTTAGATTATTGCAACACATTATATTCAGGGCTGCCTCTGAAATTGGTTGGAAACTTCAACAGCTGCGGAATTCAGTGGCCAAGTTGCTCACCAGGGCAAGCAGTTTGAGCATATCACACACCAATCCTAGCCTGACTGCACTGACTGCCAGTTAGTTTTGGGACCCAATTCAAATTGCTGGTTTTTCTTATAAAGCCTTACACAGCTCTGATCACAATACCTCAAGGGCCGCCTCTTCCCATAAGAACCAGCCTGGACCCTTTGATCATAATCTGAGGCCTGTCTGTGTGTGCCTCTTCCACAAGAGAAGCTGGCAACACAAGAACAGGTCCCTTCAGTGGCGACACCATGTTTGTGAGCTGCTTTTGGAACAATATATGTATATACCGTATTTTTCGCTCCATAAGACGCACTTTTTTCCTCCTAAAAATTAAGGGGAAATATCTGTGTGTCTTATGGAGTGAATGGTGGTCCCTGGAGCCGAATTGCCTAGGGGCCAAAAGCAGATAGTGCTTTTTATTTTACAAAGAGAAAAAGGGGTGTTGAAAGGACCCCTGCTCAGCAGCTGATCAGCAAGAGATCGGAGAGAGATAAGAGTCCCGGCTCCCTTTCAGCTCCACCCTCTTGCCCCACCCTCCATTGTTGAATGTGCTGCAGAGAAAGGTTGTTTGTTTCCCCAGCGACATGTGACTGGTTGATTAGATTATCTGTCTGGAAACTGTAAAAATGGCTCCCTTTCCTTCAGAAGCTGCAGAAATGTGAGTTGAACCCCATAAAAATGGGGGTTTTCCTCTTTACTTTTCCCCCTTTGTAAAAGGAGCTTTGATTTTCTCCCTTTGCAAAAAGCTACAAAACTTTTAGCTGATCCTCAAAAAAACCAGGGCTTTTAGAGGAGGAAAACCAGAGGTGCGCCCTATGGTCCGGTGCACCCTATGGAGCGAAAAATACGGTAATAGTTCTTCTAGTGAAAAGAAAGTGCTGCGATGTTACCTGGCTTTTGGCAGCAAAAGACAAAGCTGGGAGAAGAGCAAGATCTTTTTGGTGACACATATTCACCATGAGAACGACTTGCCGTACCCAAACATTTTTTGTTCAGTCGTCAGGCTACTTTACATGACCAGAGATCAAGAGGTCATCAACATCCCCAAGTCATAAGGTTTCTATTTCTGAGAATAACCAATGGGGCCAATTCCCCATTTATTTGATGAACCCAAACCATGATTTTATGCATCCTTGCAAATTCAAGAGCTTTTCAACTTGTTCCATCTCCCACTGTTTTTCACAAGACCAGCATGTACCCACCCGCTGGAATCCTGATCCAGAAATCCCCCCATTCATCATTGTTCCTCCAGCACATTAAAAGCATGGGTATATTACCTTGCTTTTTACAGCAGAAGACAAAGTCAGGATAAGAGCAGACTCTTGTTGAAGATTCATATTCACTGTTGCCGCATGCTGACTTACATCGACCCTGACATTTCTTGCCTGTAGGGCGGACCAATCCGTGAGACACTTTAGAAAAACAGAGAAGATACCATCAATATTTTCCATATAATGAGGGAGACAGAATGAAGAGTCTGATGTCTAAATACTATGGTCTATTCCCAGTGGCACCATCCCATTTTCACAAAAACAACCACATGTGAAATGAAGGTTTTCTTTCCTCTGCTCCCTCTGAAAGAACCACTAAATCTGTTCCAAAGGATTCAGAGATGCCATGATTCTTTAGCAGTCAGGTATTCCTTAACCTGTGAAACTTGGGCCCATCATCACTCACTTCAGTTTAGAGCAGAAAGTGTTTGTTGTCTCATGGCACAATACAAGCATATGCATGCTAGCCACATAAACTTTAAAAGATGCTGGTACATCATGAACTAATCTACTACAAGTTACAGGTAGGTAGCTGTGTTGGTCTGCCATCGTAAAAACAAAATAAAAAATTCCTTCCAGTAGCACCTTAGAGACCAACTAAGTTTGTTCTTGGTATAAGCTTTCGTGTGCCTGCACACTTCTTCAGATACCTATCTGAAGAAGTGTGCATGCACACGAAAGCTCATACCAAGAACAAACTTAGTTGGTCTCTAAGGTGCTACTGGAAGGAATTTTTTATTTTGTTTTGTTTAATCTACTACAATACAGTTCTGGGCTTAGAAGTAAACCTTGCAATATACAAGTATACAGAGAGATGCACTAGCATTTTGCCATGCTAGCTCACCATGCTATACTGAACCATACAACACATAACCTTCAGCTTCTCTGCAAAAACTCTTTTCCGTGAATGCCTCACACTCCTGCCTTTTTTCTACCTGCCTCTGCACATGTACACATTCCTTATTGAAAGGGAGGGTGGATGAGTCCTGTGCCCCCTCTGACCTATTCCAGAGGGTTGAGACAACACCTAGGAAATAGGGAGGGATGCAGGAGAGGCTATGGATAGTAAGTTCTATTCCATAAGCAAAAGTCACTTTGTGATTGGAAGGAAATTGTTGGATAAAACACCCAAGTCAATATCTCAGTATAGCTTTGGTCAAATTTTTAGGCACTTTATCTGAACAAGAGATAATTAATGTCTCAAAGAATTTCCCATAAATAGTAATTATACAAAGCAAATTTAATCTACCAAAACAAGTATACTGCAAGAAAAAGGAATATGAGGCTATTTCCAAAACCAAAGTTTCAGGAATTATTTGACGAACGAAAACCATGAGTTTCTGTATCCCAGAAAATTCAACAGCTTTTCAAAGACAAGTGTTCCATCTCCTTCTGTTTTTCTCCAGACCAACATGTACCCACCCACTGGAATCTTGACCCAGAAACACCTCTCTCTCATCATTGTTCCTCCAGCACATTAAAAGCATTGGAATATTACCTTGCTTTTTGCAACAGAAGACAAAGTCAGGATTAGAGCAGACTCTTGTTGAAGATTCATATTCACTGTTGCCACATTCTGACTTGCATTGACCCTGACATTTCTTGCCTGCAGGGTGGACCAATCCGTGAGACGCTTTAGAAAAACAGAGAAGATACCATCAATATTTTCCATATAATGAGGGAGACAGAATGAAGAGTCTGATGTCTAAATACTATGGTCTATTCCCAGTGGCACCATCCCATTTTCACAAAAACAACCACATGTGAAATGAAGGTTTTCTTTCCTCTGCTCCCTCTGCAAGCACCACTAAATCTTTTCCAAAGGATTCAGAGATGCCATGATTTTTTTAGCAGTCAGATAGTCCTTAACCTGGGAAACTTTGGCCCACCATCACTCACTTCAGTTTAGAGTAGAAAGTGTTTAATGTCTCATGGCACAAGACAAGCATAAACATGCTAGCCACATAAACTTTAAAGGTACATCATGAACTAATCTACTATAATACAGTTCTGGTCTTAGAAGTAAACATTGCACTATACAAGTATACAGAGAGATGCACAAGCATTTTGCCATGTTGGCACACCATGCTGTACTGAACCATATAACACACAACCTTCAGCTTCTGTGCAAAAACTCTTTTCCATGAATGCCTCACACTCCTGCCATTGCTGCTGAATGCAGCCTTGGCTTTCTACCTGCCTCTGCACACCTACACATTCCTTATTGAAAGGGAGGGAGGATGAGTCCTGTCTCACCTCCAACTTAATCCAGAGTTTTGAGAAAACACCTAGGAAACAGGGAGGAGGAATACAGGAAAGGCTAGGGATAGTAAATTCAATTCCATTAGCAAAATTCCCTTTGCGATTAGAAGGAAATTGTTGGTTTTCAAATACACATGTTCCATCTCCCACTGTTTTTCACAAGACCAGCATGTAAGCACCTGCTGGAATCCTCACCGAGAAATCCTCCCATTCATCATTGTTCCCACTGACGGAGGAAGAGGGGTGCGGGGGGGAGCGTTCCACCTGAGCAGCGCGATATGGGTTGGATGCTATCACGGCTGCCCCCAGCCCCACACTAGGCGACATGCCCCCAGGACGTGCACCACATCCCTATGGGCAGTGTGACCCACCACCAGGGCCACACCAGCCCCAGCCCAGTCTGCTCTCCACCACCCTCTTGACAGTGCATGAAGCTCCACCACTGATTGTTCCTCCAGCACATTAAAAGCATGGGAATATCACCTTGCTTTTTACAACAGAAGACAAAGTCCGGATTAGAGCAGGCTCTTGCTGAAGATTCATATTCACTGTTGCCACATACTAACTTACATCGACCCTGACATTTCTTGCCTGTAGGGTGGACCAATCCTTCAGACGCTTTAGAAAAACAGAGAAGATGCCATCAATATTTTCCATTTAATGAGGGAGACAGAATGAAGAGTCTGGTGTCTAAATACTATGGTCTATTCCCAGTGGCACCATCCCATTTTCACAAAAACAACCACATGTGAAATGAAGGTTTTCTTTCCTCTGCTCCCTATGCAAGCACCACTAAATCTGTTCCAAAGGATTCAGATATGCCATGATTTTTTTTAGCAGTCAGGTAGTTCTTAACCTGTGAAACTTTGGCCCACCATCACTCACTTCAGTTTAGAGTAGAAAGTGTTTAATGTCTCATGGCACAAGACAAGCATAAACATGCTAGCCACATAAACTTTAAAGGTACATCATGAACTAATCTACTATAATACAGTTCTGGTCTTAGAAGTAAACATTGCACTATACAAGTATACAGAGAGATGCACAAGCATTTTGCCATGTTGGCACACCATGCTGTACTGAACCATATAACACACAACCTTCAGCTTCTGTGCAAAAACTCTTTTCCATGAATGCCTCACACTCCTGCCATTGCTGCTGAATGCAGCCTTGGCTTTCTACCTGCCTCTGCACACCTACACATTCCTTATTGAAAGGGAGGGAGGATGAGTCCTGTCTCACCTCCAACTTAATCCAGAGTTTTGAGAAAACACCTAGGAAACAGGGAGGAGGAATACAGGAAAGGCTAGGGATAGTAAATTCAATTCCATTAGCAAATTCCCTTTGCGATTAGAAGGAAATTGTTGGTTTTCAAATACACATGTTCCATCTCCCACTGTTTTTCACAAGACCAGCATGTAAGCACCTGCTGGAATCCTCACCGAGAAATCCTCCCATTCATCATTGTTCCCACTGACGGAGGAAGAGGGGTGCGGGGGGGAGCGTTCCACCTGAGCAGCGCGATATGGGTTGGATGCTATCACGGCTGCCCCCAGCCCCACACTAGGCGACATGCCCCCAGGACGTGCACCACATCCCTATGGGCAGTGTGACCCACCACCAGGGCCCACACCAGCCCCAGCCCAGTCTGCTCTCCACCACCCTCTTGACAGTGCATGAAGCTCCACCACTGATTGTTCCTCCAGCACATTAAAAGCATGGGAATATCACCTTGCTTTTTACAACAGAAGACAAAGTCCGGATTAGAGCAGGCTCTTGCTGAAGATTCATATTCACTGTTGCCACATACTAACTTACATCGACCCTGACATTTCTTGCCTGTAGGGTGGACCAATCCTTCAGACGCTTTAGAAAAACAGAGAAGATGCCATCAATATTTTCCATTTAATGAGGGAGACAGAATGAAGAGTCTGGTGTCTAAATACTATGGTCTATTCCCAGTGGCACCATCCCATTTTCACAAAAACAACCACATGTGAAATGAAGGTTTTCTTTCCTCTGCTCCCTATGCAAGCACCACTAAATCTGTTCCAAAGGATTCAGATATGCCATGATTTTTTTAGCAGTCAGGTAGTTCTTAACCTGTGAAACTTGGGCCCCGCCATCACTCACTTCAGTTTAGAGTAGAAAGTGTTTATTTTCTCATGGCACAAGACAAGCATAACATGCCAGCCATATAAACTTTAAAGGTACATCATGAACTAATCTACTACAATACAGTTCTGGGCTTAGTAGTAAACCTTGCAATATACAAGTATACAGAGAGATGCAGAACCATTTTGCCATGCTAGCTCACCATGCTGTACTGAACTATACAACAGGTAACCTTCAGCTTCTCTGCTTATACATTGCACTGAGCAAAAACTGTTTTCCGTGAATGCCTCACACTCCTGACATTTCTGCTGAATGAAGCCTTGGTTTCTACCTGCCTCTGCACATATACACATTCCTTAATGAAGGGGAGGGTGGATGAGTCCTGTGCCCCCTCCGACCTATTGCAGAGGGTTGAGACAACACCTAGGAAATAGGGAGGGATGCAGGAGAGGCTATGGATAGTAAATTCAATTCCATAAGCAAAAGTCCCTTTGTGATTGGAAGGAAATTGTTGAATAAAACACCCAAGTCAATCTCTCAGTATAGCTTTGGTCAAAATTTTAGGCACTTTATCTGAACAAGAGATCATTAATATCTCAAAGAATTCCTATAAATAGGGAAATACAATGCAAATTTAATCTCTCAAAACAAGTTTACTGCAAGAAAAAATAATATGAGACTTTTATTTCCAAAACCAAAGTTTCAGCAGTTATTTGATGAACTAAAACCATGAGTTTCTGTATCCCAGCAAATTCAACAGCTTTTCAAAGACACGCCTTCCATCTGCTACTCTTTTTCTCATGACCAGCATGTACCCACCCACTGGAATCCTGACCCAGAAACACCTCTCTCTCATCATTGTTCCTCCAGCACATTAAAAGCATGGGAATATTACCTTGCTTTTACAGCAGAAGACAAAGTCGGGATTAGAGCAGGCTCTTGTTGATGATGCATATTCACTGTTGCCACATGTTAACTTGCATTGACCCTGACATTTCTTGCCTACAGTGTGGGACCCAATCCATGAGACACTTTGGAAAAACAGAGAAGATACCATCAACATCTTCCCATGCACTTAGATAATATGTTTTTAAAAGGCGGTTGAATCTCTAAATACCAAGGTTTGTTTCCAGTGAAGTCACTGACATTGTAACAAGGACTTCAACCTGAGCAATGGAACATCTCTCATCCTCTTCTCTCTATATCAACCTGTGCCATCCACAATTCTGCTTACAATCAGAAGTTCTTGCACAAGTTTGTTGGATACAACCCACATAAGTAAATTTCTTAGAAGTTAGTATAGGCTGCCATTTATTAAAGTAAATGGACAGGTCTGCCCATTCTTTGATGAACAGGAATCTATGAGTTTGTCTATCCCAGCAAATCCAAGACCATTTAAGCTCTCATTCAATCACTCACTCAGCTTCATGGTATGGAATCATGGAATCATAGAGTTTGGAAGAGACCACAAGGGCCATCTAGTCCCCAACCCCCTGCCAAGCAGGAAACACCATCAAAGCATTCCTGACAGATGGCTGTCAAGCCTCCGCTTAAAGCCCTCCAAAGAAGGAGACTCCACCACACTCCTTGGTAGCAAATTCACTGTCGAACAGCTCTCACTGTCAGGAAGTTCTTCCTAATGTTTAGGTGGAATCTTCTTTCTTGTAGTTTGAATCCATTGCCCGTGTCCACTTCTCTGGAGCAGCCAGAAAACAACCTTTCACCCTCCTCTATATGACATCCTTTTATCTATTTGAACATGGCTATCATATCACCCTTAACCTTCTCTCTCCAGGCTAAACATACCCAGCTCCCTAAGCCGTTCCTCATAAAGCATTGTTTCCAGGCCTTTGACCATTTTGCTTGCCCTCTTCTGGACACGTTCCCAGCTTGTCAGTATCTTTCTTGAACTGTGGTGCCCAGAACTGGACACGTATTCCAGGTGATGTCTGACCACAGCAGAATATAGTGGTACATTACTTCCCTTGATCTAGACACTATACTCCTATTGATGCAGCCCAGAATTGCATTGGCTTTTTCCGCTGCTGCATCACACTGTTGACTCATGTCAAGTTTGTGGTCTACCAAGACTCCTAGATCCTTTTCACCATGTACTCTCAAGCCAGTAATTCCTGTTGATTCATTAGAAAGCAAAATATACTGCAATTCTTGAGAAGACAGTGTAAATAATTCCCATCTACCCACATGTTGTGTGACTTACCCAGAAAACCCTGAATATATATTATAGTTGTTCTAGCACAAAGAAATTTTTGGGCTATTACCTGGATTTTGACAGCAAAAGACAAAGCCAGGAACAGAGCAGGAACATGTTGAAGACACGTTTTCACCCTTGAGACATCTTGGCTTGCATCTACCCACACATTTCTGAGCTACAGGATTTGTCAATTGTTTAGGCGCTTTATCTTGACAGAGAACGAGACATCATCAACATGTCAGAGCAAACCCAAACAACAACAACAACAACAACAACAACAACAACAACAACAACAACAATGTGGGAGAATTCAATCTATCAACATTTCAAAAACAGTTTTGTGAGGTTTCCATTTCAAAAATAGCCAGAGAGCTCCTTTCCCTCTGGTTCTTTGATACATCAAAGCCTTGAGTTTCTATATCCCAGCAAATTCAAGAGCTTTTCAAAGACCCTTGTTCTATTTCCCATTGCCCTACACTGGGCCAATCTCTACCCACCCACTGGGATCCTGGCCCAGAAATCCCACACATGCATCATTGTTGCTCCAGCACAATAAAAGTATGGGAATATTACCTCGCTTTTTGCAGCAGAAGACAAAGTCTGGATTAGAACAGGCTCTTGTTGAAGATTCATATTCACTGTTGCCGCATGTTAACTTGCATTGACCCTGACATTTCTTGCCTGCACTGTGAACCAATCCTTCGGACACTTCAGCAACAGAGAAAAGGAACCATTAACATCTTCCCTTATACATAGAAAAAAAATGGTTAAATATCTAAATGCCATAGTTTTTATCTAGTGACATTGTCCCATTTTTAACTCTCATCTGAACTCATATTATGTCCCTTTCCCAATAATTCCCTTGTACATCACTGTTGCTCTAGTGCATTAAAAGCATTTACCTGGCCGTTTGCAGCAGAATAGGTAGCCAGGAATATGGCACACTACTGCTGAAGACACAAATTCACCATACGAACATCTTGATTTGCATCTACCCGAAGATCCAGAGATGCAGCAGAAATCAATCCTTGTGACATTACTGAAACAGATAATAGATTATCAGCATCTCTAAGCATTTGGAAATATCAGAAATATATTAAATATTGAAAAGAAGTATGTCTCTGAACACCATTTACAGTTCCAGAGAGAAGAACCAGAGGACTGTTTGCCTTGATGATCCATCCATGGGAACTCAAGGGCTTCTAAAAGCTACTCATTCAATCTCTCATTGGGCTTCTCAGTAATTCCTGTCCATCTCACAGTTCATTAGGAAGTGACTCCTCTCTTACAACCGCCAGGAGTGACATCACTCCCACAGGTACATTCCTTCATTGTCTTCCAAGACAGACAGATGCCAATAATCCTCCACTACATACCTTACCAGGAATTTCCCAATACATTGCAGTTGTTCTACCACGTAAAAAGCTTTTGAATATTACCTGGCCTCTTACAGCTGTCAGGAATAGAGCATGTTTGGCTTTACCATTGGAACATCCTGAATTGCTTTTAACCACAATTATTTAAATGTTTATTTATCTTTTGTTTGGAAGCCACCCAGAGTGGCTGAGGAAACCCAGCCAGATGGGCAGGGTAAATATAAATTATTATTTTATTATATTTATTAGCTACAGCAGGTGTCCATTTTTGGGGCAGCATTCTTGGATTGGCCCATTCAAATCAGACATCTTGCTGCAAGGCAGTGTGGCTGCTGAGGAAAAGGTACATATTCCCCAATGGCTGAGCTGCAAGACTAGCCCTGGGCAGGCCATCGCTGTGCTGTGCCCACAAACCACCACACGTCCGGAATTCCCAGGTTTTACCTGGTATTCTACAGCAAAGGACAAAGCCAGGAACAGAGCAGGATCTGGTGGAAGACACATATTCACCATGGGAACATTTTGACTTGCATCTACCCAAACATTTCATGGTCAATCCATTGGGCATTACCTGAACAGAGAAAAAGAGGCCAGCAATGTATCAAAGCATTTTCCATGAATGTGTGTGTGTGTGTGTGTGTGTGTGTGTGTTCACTGCGGACCAATCCTTGGGACACTTCAGCAAAAGAGAAAAGTAACCATTAACATCTTCCCATATACATAGAAAAAATGGTTCAATATCTAAATGCCATAGTTTTGATCCAGTGACATTGTTCCATTTTTTAAAAGGACCTTTTACTTATGCAATGGATTCTCCCTCCTTCTCCTCTCTCTGCACACCCCTGTGCCTCCCCCAACCTGCTCCAGAGGGCTCAGGCAACCCCCAGAACAAAATTAAGGGGGGCAAACAGGGGAAGGATAGGAAACATAGTTTCAACTGAACACGCAGGTGGAGGGAGATTGTTGTATACAACCCTCTAAGTCTTTTTTTTTTTTTAGTCAGAAAAGGTTCCCATTTGTGAAAATAGACAGATCTGCTCGTTTCGTTGATGCAGAGGAAATCATGAGTTTGTCCATCCCTTCAAATCCAAGGGCAGTTAAATAGCCCCACATTCAATTGTGGATTCAGCTTCACGGTAATTCCTGACTGCTCTGGGATAAGCAGTAAGGAAGTGACTTTGGAATCCAAATAACTCTCAGCTGAATTCACATTATGTCCTTTTCCCAATAATCCCCTTGTACATCATTGTTGCTCTAGTGCATTAAAAGCATTTTACCTGGCCGTTTGCAGCAGAATAGGTAGCCAGGAATAGGGCACACTATTGCTGAAGACACAAATTCACCATACAAACATCTTGACTTGCAACTACCCCGAAGATTCAGGATGCAGCAGAAGTCAATCCTTGTGACGTTACTGAAACAGATAATAGACCATTAGCATCTCTAAGCATTTGGAAATATCAGAAATATATTAAATATTGAAAAGAAGTATTCTCTGAACACCATTAATACAGTTCCAGAGAGAAGAACCAGAGGACTGTTTGCCTTGATGATCCATCCATGGGAACTCAGGGGCTTCTAAAAGCTACTCATTCAATCTCTCATTGGGCTTCTTGGTAATTCCTGTCCATCTCACAGTTCATTAGGAAGTGACAGCTTTGAAATTCACTATCAAGCAAAGTAATGATCGTTCCCCACATCAAATGTGGTGCGCATGTTGCGAGGTTGCGGGGAGGCCCGTTGAATCACGGTGGCAGCTCCTGGCAGTTGGCTTGGCTTCGCGTTCCCAGGTAGGGATACCTGTGGACTCCACCTACTCTAGCAGCCGCCCAATCCCGGCTGGGGAGGTGTTGCCAGGGGATTCACTATCAAGCAAAGTAAATAACTCCTCTCTTACAACCGCCAGGAGTGGCAACACACCTTCCACATGTGCTGCATCAGGAAGATTTGGGTTATCTCACAACAGGGTAGGGTGTCAAACAAAGATGGGCTTTCCCAAGCCACATTCCCAGCATGTCATGTTTGCACTCCTGTCTCAGTGAAATCTATGCTGGCTTGGTCATGTCCACAGAATGGAAGATAGCAGGATCCCCAAGGACATGCTCTATGGGGAGCTGGCTTCTGGTACCAGGCCTGTTGGCAGACCAACTCTGCATTACAAAGATGTCTGCAAAGGTGATATGAAGGCACATTACCTGGCTTTCTACAGCAAAGGAAGAAGCCAGGAACAGAGCAGGATCCAGCGGACAACACATATTCACCATGGGAACATTTTGACTTGCATCTACCCAAACATTTCGTGGTCAATTCATGGGGCATTTTACCTGAACAGAGAAAAGGGGTATCAAAGCATTTTCCTTAATATTGTGTGTGTGTGTGTGTGTGTGTGTGTAACTCTCAACATAAGTGCAATTCAGAAAAGTTCCAAAAAGTTCTAGAGAGCCTAATTTGCCCATTTCTTTGGTGAACTAAAACCATGAGTTTCTGTATCAAGAGCTTTTCAAGGACACTTTCTCCATCTCCCACTGTTCTTCATGGGACCAACATCTACCCACCCTCTGGGATCCTGATCCAGAAATCCCCACTTGAATCATTGTTCCTCCAGCATTAAAGCATGGGAACATTACCTGCCCGTTTGCAGCAGAAAACATAGCCAAGGACAGTGCAGACTTTCGCTGAGGATATATATTCACCATAGGAACATCTTGGCTTGCATTGACCCCAACATTTCTTGCCTACACTGTGTACCAATCCTTGGGACATTTCAGCTGGAGAGAGAAGCAGTCAACATATTCCCATATACATAGAAATATATATATTTAAGAACAGGTCAATCTCTAAATACCATGGTTTGTATAAATTTTACTTCCATTTCCACAGTGGTTCTTCACCTTCTTATCCTCTCCTTATAGAATCATAGAATCTTAGAGTTGGAAGGGACCCTGGGGATCGTCTAGTTGAAACCCCTGCAATGCTGGAATCTCAACTAAAGCATCCATGACAGATGGCACAGCCACTAGCACACCCCTGTGCCTGCCTCGCAAATGAGAAGAGCCTGTTGGATCAGGCCAGTTGCTTATCTAGGCCACCAATCTGTTCTCGCAGTGGCCAGCCAGATGCCTATGGGAAACCAGGAAGCAGGATGCAAGCACAAGAACCCTCTGTGGAGAACTAGCCTCATGCCAGGTAGGGGTTAAATGTTCTGACAGTTAGAACCCTCAGGGGCGGGCTTAGCCTGGGTATAAAACACCCCTCCCAGTGGACAGTAAGGCAGTTGAAGTATGGGCAGGAGGAGTTAGAGTTAAGTGCGGGGAGTTGAAGTTGAAGTGTGAGTCACGAGATAGAGCTGGGAGTTTAGAGTCTTAGGTGGATGTTAGCAGAGAGGATAATGAGATTGTGAAACGCGTTGTTATTGATATTTAGTTTACTATTAGAGGTATTAGGCCGGTAATATTTAGAGGTATTAGGCCGGTATAGGACAACTGTTTTAAGCTTATTGAACAACCTTTTATTTATCAGCAACCACAAGCTTTGTACGCAATAAACAACTTTTTAGTTCACAATATCCTCGTCTGTGGTGAATGAAGTAAGCAGGATCCAGCTAGTAGTCTGAAGGGCTGCAGCTGGGGACTGTTTGTCGTTGGTGCAGCACTCATAGACCGTAAAACGTCCGGGGGTGGGCTGTACAGGGCGAAGGGCCCGCGACACCCTCTCCCCACTTGGAGTTTCCAGAAACTGGCATTTTGAAGTCTCCAACAGTGGAGGATGCCCATAAGTTCATGTGTTACGAGAGAGGGAGAACAATTTTACTTCATCCACTTTCTCCATGTCATACATAATTTTGCAAAGTTCTATCATGTTGGCTCTTACTCGCCTTTCCTTTAAACTAACATTTCCAAATCATAGAACTGTAGAGTTGGAAAGGACCCTGAGGATCATCCAGTCCAACTCCCTGCAGTGCAGGAATATTCAGGTGTCCCATATGGGAATCGAACCTTCAACCTTGGTGTTGTCACCACCATGCCCTAACCAACTGAGCTACCTGAGAAGCATCCCTGAAAATCCAAGGGCTGTTAAAAAGCCACTCATTCAATCACATATATGGCTTCACGGTAATTCCTGTCTACCATGCAATTCACTAGAAACCATGGAATTTCAAAATAACTCTCATTTGCACCCCCGGACGTCCCTTACCCAGAAATCCCCCAATACATCATTGCTTCTCTAGCACATTAAAAGCATGAGAACATTACCTGCCCGTTTACAGCAAAACATAGCCAATGACAGGGCAGACTCTTGTTGAAGATTATATTCACCACTGGAACATCTTGACTTGCACTGACCCCGACATTTCTTGCCTGCAGTGTGGACCAAGCCTTGGGACACGGTCGAAACAAAGGAGAAGAGGACATCAATATCTCTCAGCATTCTCAATAAACATAGAAAACACTGAATAGAATTTCGTCTTTGAGAACCACAAATGTATTTCCAGGGAGAAGCTTCATAAAGCTGATTGTCATGATGACCAAGATCCACAAGTTTGTGCATCTATAGAAGTTCAAGGGCTTCTAAAAGCTACTCATTCAATTCTTCATTGGGCTTCACAATAATTCCTGTCTACCTCACAATGGGCTTTGAAATTCACTCACAGACATAGTAAATAACTTATCTGTACCCAGCCTCTGCACATCTTACTCAAAATTCCCCAATACATCATTGTTGTTCTAGCAGGCAAAAGGCATTTGAATATTACCTGGCTTCTCACAGCAACCAGGAATAGAGCAGGGACTTCTTGAAGGCACATTTTCATCATTGGAACACCTTGACCTGCATCTAGCCAAACATTTATCAGCTACAAAGGGGAGAAATTCTTGGTGCGCTGTATGAAAACAGAGAAGAGATCAACATCTCTAAGTACTTCCCATGAATGCAGTAATAATCATCATCATCATCATCATCATCATCATTATTTTGAAAAGAGTTCAATCTTTCCATTCAGTCTCTAAATACCCTAAATTCAGCTACAAAATTTACAAAGGATTGCCATCTATAAACCAACAGTTCTGTTTGCCTGTTGCTTTATGATCAAAACTATGAGTTTGTCCATCCCACAAGTACAAGGGCTATTAGAGGCCCCTCATTCTGTCACTCATTGGGCTTCACATTAATTCCTGGCTATCCCCAAATTCATTAGGAAGCAAAGAACTTCAGGAACCAGGCAAGGGCAGCATTATAAACCATACCTACCAATTTACCGCGTGCTTTGCCCAGAAATGCCCCAATGCCTTATTCTTGTTCTGGCACACTAAAAGCAAGGTGATATTACCTGGCCGTTCACAGCAGAAGACAAAGCAAGGAATAGAGCAGGCTCTTGCTGCAGAAACATCTTCATCACATCCTGGCTTGCATCGTGCCCAACGTTTCTCCACAATAGCATTTGCAAATCCTCCGGGAGCTTTAGCAAAACAGAGGAAGAGAGTTTGCCAGCATCTCTATGCATTCACTTTCAGATAGTCACATTAAGCTGCCATTTCAAAAAAAACAACAGCAACTCAGGGAGCATTCTTCGTCATATTCAAGGGCTTTTAGAAGCCACTCATTCAGTTTCTCATTTTCCTTCACAGGACCCCCTAAATGCTGTACGAAGAAAACCTCCACATTTACCACCCTTTGCTCCTTTGGAGGAAAGTGCAGGGTATAATTTTTTTATATAAAATAAATAGTAACATTAATCCTTCTTGTAGCACAAAAAAAGCATGGGACTTAGTGCTATGATGATAATCCACCACCCCAACCCACCCCATACCCCCATCCCCAATTGTGGGATGAACAAGAATAAATCCCTTGAGGAAAACCACCATGGGATCATTGGATTAAGGGCACTAGATAAATTGAATCAATCAATCAATCAATAAGATTCTGATGTCACAACTTCAAAGCACTGCAGCGAGGGAGTATATTTTGCTCTTACCTTAAAATGATTTAGGTGTGGTTGTGTGGTGTGTAGCCTTCTTTGTGTGTACACCCACACCCACACACACACACACCAGCTTCACACCCACCAGCTTCTTAATTTACCAGTGTTTGTTTATTTATTGAGGACACATCAGGAAACAATAGGAAATCAGTAGAAATGTGGTATCCTGCAGGTTGCCTTCAGAGAGCTAAATGACTTTGTGGGGTTTTTCTTTACTTTAAACAGAACAGAGGGGGTTTCTATTTAAATAAAATAATGAAGCTTTTGTCGATTTCTTCCTTTTTAAATTGAAAAAAGTCATCTGCTACTCTGCTTTCTAAAGAACAAAATCCTCAAGTCAGCACTCTGCTAGCAGGTTCAGGGATAGCCACACTTCATGAAAGCCCACAGACTCCAAGAAAGACAGAGACTTGGACATTTAGAGGAGTTCATGCTCCTCTGCATTTCTATGCCCCTCTGTTACATCACCTGCAATCTAACTGAACTTCATTCCATTGTTTTGTGTGAGGTATGGAGACAGATAATACAGAGGGGAAATTGGAAGGTCCAAAGGCTGGGCTAACTAAAGGGAAAGGATCTTTGAACCTCACCCTCAAACTTCCCTCAATTGCATGATGTTTGTCCATTTCTTTGATGAAGAAAATTTGTCAGAGTGACCTTACCTGCAACTTCAAAAGTTTTCTTATTTATTTCTTTAAGAAAGATGCAATGTCATTCTGTAAGAAATGTCTTCCTCCATCCACACCTTACCCAGAAATCCCCCAGTAAATCATAACTATTGTTGAACATAAAATTAAAGAATGTTACCTGGCAGTTCATTACAATAGTGGTTTTTTTAAAATAGCAATGAATAAGTTTTTGCCATAGCAACATATTCGACATATGAACAACTTGTTTTGCATCCTTCCCAACATAAGTCATCTGCACTGTTGCCTGAAGTTGGGAGTGCTCAGATAAGAAGGGATCCTCAATATTGCTGAGCCTTTCACCTTCCATGAAGGCACCCCATTCACGATATTGCCAAAGAAATGGGATTCTAATTCTAGAACAGCACGGTAGGACAAAACAAGGTGATATTCCCACCATTTTGAGACCATGTTGGGTCAAATAAACAACTGGCCTCATCGAACAGGCTGGTTGGTTTTATCACTGCCGATGTGCCCCGTGCATCTCACCTGGAAAAGTCAGCAGTGTGAAAAAATGACATAGAAGTAGAGGGTGGAAGGTCTTCATAGCTGAACGCTGGGTCTGCCGCATTCTCTTTGGATGTGGAAGAAGCAGAAGAATTTATACTTCATTAGGATGCACAGGCAGCACGAGGCCCACACAGGGAAACCCCATTGGCCATTGAAAGATTGTGTGTTCCACCAGGTATAACAGTGGCAGCTGTAGCACAGCCTGCAGAATGTTGATACAAGTCGTGTTCTTTACATTTGGTGGCTTTAGAAGAGGTTTCTTTGAGGTTCCAATTATATCCCCCTTTCTTCCCAAAGGAGCCCAGGGCAGCAAAACAGATCAATAATTAAAATAATCTAAAGACCTTCTGAAAAACAGCTAAGAACATCCGAGAACAGTTGGGGTGCAAAGAGCAGAATGGAACATATTGCCTTATGTTGTGGACACGTAGTTATGCTGGGGTAATGATTTTTAAACTAATGGCAAAAATATTGAAATGTGAAGTTTCCATATATCCAGCAATGATATTGCTGAACTATACATCACCTCTCGTAAGGAAAGTACATAAAGAAACTACATCCTGTCTATTAACAGCTGTAAGAAAAGTTACATACACTTCTCCTTCTCGGAGAAAATGGTTTAATAAGTTTGGGATATGGCTATAATGGCAGAAATAACGTCTAAGTGTGAGAATTGCAGGCAAATATAGAAATCGTTTCTGGGGAAACTGCTTGCCCCTTATACAATATTGTCAAGAAAATAAGTATCTACCGTGAAAGCAAGTTCAAGTTAGCTTTGAGGGTTTTGTTTTTAAAAGAAACATTGTCATTCCTGGTTTTTGCAGGATTTTTTAAGCTGAAGTGATCCCTCCCCCCCCCCGGGAGTGCTTGTGTTGATTATAGTTTGTTGTTGTTCAGTCGTTCAGAGTCGTGTCCGACTCTTCGTGACCCCATGGAACCAGAGCACGCCAGGCACGCCTATCTTTCACTGCCTCCCGCAGTTGGCCAAACTCATGCCAGTCGCTTCGAGAATGCTGTCCAACCATCTCATCCTCTGTCATCCCCTTCTCCTTGTGCCCTCCATCTTCCCCAACATCAGGTTTTTTTCTAGGTAGTTAATAACTGTCAAATGATTAAATAAATTAACAATAAATAGATTATAGATAGGTGAGAGAGAGAGAGAGAGAGAGAGAGAGAGAGAGAGAGAGAGAGAGGAGAGAGAGAGAGAGAAAGAGAGAGAGAGATGATAGATAGATAGATGATAGATAGATAGATAGATAGATAGATAGATAGATAGATAGATGTAGATGAGGAATTCTCTTGTGCATTTACATGTGTATGAAGAGGGTTCTCTACATAAGGAGGCTGAGATTCATGATTGGTGTTGTTCTGTATAGTATATTGGAATGTTTCTCAAAGCCATTGCCTACACACACCAGAATGAAGACGTGGGAGACAAGATTGTGGCAAAAATATCTGATTTATTCATGGTACCTTGAGGATCCACCACCATAAACACAAGCTGTTCCAGTGTGGGCAGATAGAACATGTGGAGGCAGAAGAAGAAGAAGAGAAAAGAGTTTGGATTTGATATCCCGCTTTATCACTACCCAAAGGAGTCTCAAAGCGGCTAACATTCTCCTTTCCCTTCCTCCCCCACAACAAACACTCTGTGAGGTGAGTGGGGCTGAGAGACTTCAAAGAAGTGTGACTAGCCCAAGGTCACCCCGGAGCTGCATGTGGAGGAGCAGAGACACGAACACCGGTTCACCAGATTACAAATCTACCATTCTTAACCACTGCACCACACTGGCTCTCACCCTGAGCAAAGCCCCCTTGGACCAGCTCCATCGCCATCAAAGTGAGTGATGTGCGTCTATCAAGCCTATCACTGCCAACTGGCCATACAGGAGAGCACCATGTGTAGATCCTGATTGCACATCTCACCGTCACTGAATGCAGGGCCCAGACCCTAAGAGTACTAGACTAAGCAGCTCCATCACCCAGATCAGCATGGAAAGTTGCTGGAGAAATGCCCTTTGTCCAGGAGTCCCTTAGGGTATAGTACCAATAGGGTAGAGGCTGATTTACATGCACACTGAAGTAGAAATTCTGCAAAACCCATTTTCAGGGAGGCCAGTGTCATTACGCAAGATTGCAGGCAGACCCAAAGCTGGTAAGAACCAGTTAGGAGGAAATCTGACTGTTAGAGTGAACAAAACTCCAGGAAAAAGTGCAAGGAGGGTTCTGCATTTGCTGGTGCAGGGGGGACGGAACTAGGGTTGAATAAGTGTTTTTAGGAGTATGTTTGGATGGAGAAATGGTGAGGTGATGGGGTGGCAGGAGGTGTTTGGCTGGAGAATATGGCAGGCTTGGGGGACAAATGTTTCGGTTTTGTGCAAACATAGTCTCCGGAGTTGAATTGCTTTGAGGCTACTGGTTCGGAGAGATCTTGCTTCATCTTGGAGAAAACCCCAAATCTGTCTGTAATAGCCCACGTCATTCTTGACCCAGGATTCGTTCGAATCTGACACAAACACACACACACACACACTGATCTCACACTCAGGTGCGAACTCAGCACTGAAAGCATCAATACTTCCCAATGTGTCATTAACATTAGGCACCTGTTCCAACCCTGCCCACTCCCCAAACTAGCACTGGGGCATGCAATTTCGATAAGGAACACAGAGTAGATGAAAGGGCTTAACAGTCCACCTGTGTGAAACAAACTCCAGTAAAGAACAAATTAGTTACCAACGATAGAGAATGGCAGATGAAAATGATGGACTATAGGAGCTTGCTGAACTGACGGGGAACTTCGTGACCAGAGGGACGACGCGGTGGAAGAGATCGGAAGAAATTTAAAATGTATTTAAAAGATTATTGTGAGATCAAAGATTAGAAGTAAGCTGAAAGATATGTTAGGCTGTAGATTTAGAAGATGGATTTTAAAGTTTATAACTGTTTGAATAATGTTAAGGATATTAGATAAGAAGAGATGTTAAGGTTAACTAACAAAAATATGATTTTAATAATGTAAAGAAATTACTAAAGATGATATTCAAGGAACGCAGGAAGAGAGGACGTGTGAGGAAGCCAACTTACAATGATAAGAAAAGAAGAAGTTGTATTAAGATTTAAGTGTTTATTTTGTATTGTTGTTTATGTTTTTGTTGATGTGTATGTTATATTTTGCTAAAACTAATAAAAATTTAATTGGGGGGGAGAAACAAATTACTGGGAGATCAGTCTGTGTTGGGCCTGTCTCATGCCACCAATTCAACAAAATTGTGCTGGTTGGAGTCGTTTTTTGTTACATGAAAGATAAGGCTACCAATGGTTGCCTACCCAGGTGATAAATGGGAAGGAGTGCAGTTGCACCTCAGATTGTGCTCGTAGGCTTCCTTCGGGGCATCTCTGGCTTGATACAGCAGGACTTCCTTATGTTCTTATGAGTTTTCAGCTATTAGATGTGACTCCGGTGTAGGTTTATTTTTTAAAAAAAAACAAAGGATGTTTCTCACAGGTTAAAAGCGAAGCATGCTGCCAAAAATGTGCAATGGGAAAGGGATGAAGTGTTTTCCTCTTGACTCCCAGGAAAGAACAAATCCACCTTTGTGGAATCAAAAGCAAGGTAGAAACAGAAAAAGCAAAATGTCTGCATTCTTTGCAGATTGGGTTCTCTTCATTTGCAGTCATTAGGAAAGGGGGAAATAGTTTATCTCCAGCACAGAACAACAGAGCAAATGAGATGCCACTGACAGTTTATCTGTGAATCGGTTTTGTTTTATTAGGAGCAGAAAGTCAAAACATTGTTGTAGACAATGAGAGATTATATTTTGGAGATGAGACTGTTACTACAAATGGAAGTTTGATTTCTCAAAGGCTTTCCAGCAAGTCTGTAAGTTCTTCCAGATCACCAGTCCAACATATTAGGTGCATCAATCTGACAGTGTTGAAGAGGTCCATCTTTTAGGAAGGGACTGGTGCCATTTTGGATTTGCTTAGACTGGATAATATATTATTTTCCCTGGTAAACAGAGAAGAACAAGATCAATGTAACTTTATCAAAGTCCCGAGAAGTGGCACCGGCCATCTCCCATCGCTCCAGCCCCTGGCTTCCCTCCTCCATGCCTTCTGGGGTCCAGAGAAGACGAGAAGCGGTGCCCCTGCAGAGAGGTATGTCCAGAGAGATGAAAAAATTGGGGGGTTAAGCCTTTTGAAGCGTTGCTTTCTTCCTTTAAAAGCGTCCCCCTATAAACTGCTTCATATTCTGAAAATCGGCTGGGCAAGGAGTGCTCCCCTCTCCCCAAAACCCACGAAATATATATCATTAGAACAAATCTGGAATATTTCCAAAAAAGAACCCCCCCACACACAAAAAAAAATGTTTAAAAGCTTCTGTGTCCTGCCTATTTTGATAGTACGTTCGGGGTGATCGTGCATTACACCTCACCCCCGATCTATCAATTGTTTTTTTTTTCCCTTCGGGTGTTGTGGTTTTCTTTTTTTTAAAAGTACCACGAAAAGACATGAAAAAGACTTAACAGACTATGTATTTATATGTGGTGTCCTGCTGTGTTGTGGGGGGGGGATTTGTGTGTTTACCGTTTTCTTTCTTTGTCGCGATGTGAGCCTCTCTCTAATTTACAAAGTTAAATCTGTGCTGGGAGAGGGAGGGGTGAGATTGAAGGGGCGTTGTGGGTGTCCTGTGAATAACGGATTTAAGAGAGCTGAATCGATTGTTTATTTACTTATTACAATTATTTTACCCCTTTCGGAATCCAAATCTTTGCAAGGCGCTTGCAAGTAACATGTGCTGCAAGGATATTTTCATTTTCCAAGTGCCTCTCAATCAGTCTAGTAAGTCTTGGTGCAAAATAAGGCAAGCCAGTAATATCCATATGAAGGGGAGGAGCTGATAGGGAGTGGGGCGGAGTGATTTTGGGGGGGGGTGAGGAGACAAGGCTGATGAGGGGCGAGCCCCATTGAAAGCTTTTGTCTGCCACAGATCCCAGGAGAGCTTTAATGGGAGACTAAGTGGTTAAACCACAGAGTCTAGGGCTTGCTGATCAGAAGGTCGGCGGTTCGAATCCCTGCCACGGGGTGAGCTCCCGTTGCTCGGTCCCAGCTCCTGCCCACCTAGCAGTTCGAAAGCACGTCAAAGTGCAAGTAGATAAATAGGGACTGCTCCTGCGGGAAGGTAAACGGCGTTTCCGTGCGCTGCTCTGGTTCGCCAGAAGCGGCTTAGTCATGCTGGCCACATGACCCGGAAGTTGTCTGCGGACAAACGCTGGCTCCCTTGGCCTATAGAGCGAGATGAGCGCCGCAACCCCAGAGTCGGACACGACTGGACCTGATGGTCAGGGGCCCCTTTACCTTTACTAAGTTTTAGAAAGGGTTAGGGGAGGCTGACAGGGGTGTAGCTTTGCTTAAGAGGGTGAGGTGTCCTGTGGGGTGAAAGGATTTTTTGGTGATGGAAAGCGATTGGTAATTGGAAGGGCAGAGCCCCCTTGGACCTTAGGTAGGACTGCTGGCTTGGAGAGACTCTTGATGGTATGGGTTGCAAGGGATCGGTGGGAATTGAGCCAAACCCTATTGCTGTGTGTTTGGGAAGAGTTTGCTTGAACTCGTCACTAGGGCTAGTTGGAGGTGAACAGAGGACACCAGAAATTATTTTGCAATAACTGTCTAGGCTTTGATAGTGTTGTAAACAAAATCTGCCCTTATTCCCTTATGGGGTATACAAGAGCCCTTGAAGAGTCCGTTGCAGGTTCTCAATCAGTAGGAGTAAATAACAGAGGCCAACCAGAGAATATTGAGAAGCAAAGCAGCTAGTAAGTCTGATCTTTATTGAAGTTGTTGCAACAGGGCCCTCACTCACCCCATGCAGGAGGGAGGAGGAACCCAGAACAAACAAAGGAGTGCCTTATATAGACATTTAAATTTCCCACCCTGAAGTCCAAGACCACCCCCAATGTAAATAAACCAATGTAAATAAACCAGAATATAACACTGTAAGTATCTTATTTTTCCTTCTTTTAAGGGGATGTTGGTGGGGGGGGGGTTGACAAAAAAAAATGCACCCGGGTACCAGTTTACCTTGCTACACCCCTGGGTGCAGGGCCCTGCATATCTCACCTGGGAAACTCAACAATGTGAAAAAGAGAAGAGGGAAGATCTTCATGGCTGAACACCAGTCATGTTCCCACTCAAAGATATGGCAGAAAGAGAGCAAAAAAAACTATTTATACTTAATAGGGAAATGGAGGTGGACAAGGAACAAATAGGTCTCTGCAAGGGGACCTGTTGGCAATGGAAAGACTGAATGTTCCACTTCCACCAGCACAAACGCTAACTGCTACTAACACCCCCTCTAAACAATGTGTTCTACACAGTGGGGGCATTGCTCTTAAAGACAGAGCTCAGGGGGTAAAGAAAGCAGCCCAACTTCTAGAACTAAAGACCTATCAGCCCAGTTCTAGTCTTGAAATAGCGCCCTCCCCCATTGCCCTTTCCAATGCAGTATCACTCTCAATAAATGCTAAACAGTCTGCAAGGCAATAGAAGCAACTGAAGGAGGAGATTGTGAAAAGCACTAGACCTCCCACACCATCGGTGGGAATGTGTTCTCTTTTTGCACAAAGGACTAGAGGGATGCAGGCCAGGAAGCGCAAAAACAGGTAGGAAAGTGGCTACCAGAGAACTGCAATAAATTAAATGTGTTGTAATAGACATGGGCGATGGGACTGGTGACTTCAGGGGCAGCCTTTTGAAGAGCCAAGCATAGACGGTGGCCTCAGGTTGCAAACTTGGGGGAGAATTATGTCACTTCATTGGAGGCTGATTGGAAACTGGTGTGGGTGCAGCAGCAAACCCTAAAGGGATACATTAGATCAGGGGTCCCCAAACTAAGGCCCAGGGCCGGATGCAGCCCAATCACCTTCTACAGGTGAAACTCAAAAAATTAGAATATTGTGGAGAGGTTCATTTCTTTCAGTAATTCAACTTAAAAGGTGAAACTAATATATGAGATAGACACATGACATGCAAAGCGAGATATGTCAAGCCTTTATTTGTTATAATTGTGATCATTATGGCGTACAGCTGATGAGAACCCCAATTTAACAATCTCAACTTTGGGCTTTTCATCAGCTGTACGCCATAATCATCACAATTATAACAAATAAAGGCTTGACATATCTCGCTTGCATGTCATGAGTCTATCTCATATATTAGACTCCAGTAGCTAATGAAAACAATTGCTTACATAAATTGACTTTTCCACAATATTCTAATTTTTCGAGTTTCACCTGTAAATGCGGCCCACGGACAGTCCGGGAATCAGCGTGTTTTTTCATGAGTAGAATGTGTCCTTTTATTTAAAATGCATCTCTGGGTTATTTGTAGGGCCTGCCTGGTGTTTTTACATGAGTAGAACGTGTCCTTTTATTTAAAATGCATCTCTGGGTTATTTTGGGGGCATAGGAATTCGTTCATATATCTTTTTCTAAATATAGACCAGCCCCCCACAAGGTCTGAGAGACAGTGGACCGGCCCCCTGCTGGAAAAGTTTTCTGACCCCTGCATTAGATGGTTATTTTGAGCTCATGGGGATGTTTAATGCTTTGACTAACTAAGTTGTTCTGGCACAGCAGCCATTGTTGCAGAACACACTTTGGGTGCTCATCCACACTGACCATTGGCTCCACGCTTTCTTGACACAGGTCCATGTCCAAGCACTCCACTTTTTGCTTCAGAGTTTTCTCTGCAAATCGGGTTCTCCTCAGGGAGAGCATGTGTTGTGGTGGGGGCTGGCAAGCCACCTCCCTTGCAGCTGGGCGGGATAGTTGGCTTGCCACAGCTTTGATAGGACCTTGGGGTGTTGCTGGGGAGAGTTATATGTTGCAATTTGTGATGGACAGCCCAGCGTCCTTTATATTATCTTGCACGCAAGGTGATCGTTCTCTTGGCTGCGTGCTTCGGATCACCCACCCTCCCTCCCTCTTTCTTAGGCCTCTGCATTGACCTTGCAACTGCCTGTCGTGGGTCATCTGCTTTTGGGGCAGCAGCCTGGTAGGAAATTTTTCCATTTGGCTGATTGGCTGTTGCCATTTGGTTTTCGCCTACTGCAGTAGCAACTAGTCACAACTTGTAAGGTTGGCAGTTAGGCATTGGTTATTGTGTTTGTTACTGGAGGGGTGGTCGCCCCTCCAAATGATGATGGTGTGTAGGGAATTCCGGTAAAGGAATCCAGGGGCTCGGCATGTTTTTGTCCGAACCCCCGGTAGGGGGACAGGGCCACGCAAGAGCCCCTGGGAACCTCCGGGGAGAGGGAGGGCTCCGCCCCCAGCCTCCATATCTCTCCCCAGATGGGATCTCCCATTGCTGACTGGTGGTCAGCTCTGTCCCGTCGGACAGCTAGTCAGAACCAATGCCTGCGCAACCACTCACATAATTTGTATTTAATAAAGTTGTGGCCTAAATTATTGCCAAAAAAACAAACAAAATTTATGTCTGAAGTGTGAATTTATTGGGGGGTGGCTTGGGGACCTCAACACGCAAAAACCTGCTCTTGAAAACTGAAGCTCAGCAAACTGCAATTTGGGTTTTCCGTGGATTTACATTTGCTCTGATTCAGCTTTACAGAGTAGGTTTTCTCTGGGAAAGCTCTGGAGGGAGGGAGGGAGGGAGGGGAAGGGGAAGTTGAAGGACAAGGGGAAGGGGAGGGAAGGGAAGGGAAGGGAAGCTCAGAAACAGAGCTTCCCATGCCTGGGAAGCGCACGAGAAAGGTAAGTGTGAAACAACCCTGGGAACGACTGGAATATCCTGACTGTAATGAAACAGTGAGTGAAGGTCTATTGGAGCAATGCAGAAATCTAAACATTACTCCTAGGTGTCTGGTTTTTAAGACATAACCTGTATCCTGTACCTTCCAAGGCGTTGAGCTCAAAAATCGGGATGGCATCTTCTAAGGCTGTGCTCCCACATGAGTCATGTGACCCCGCAAGATCATGGCTCCGAATGATGCACTTTTGGGGGGAATAATTTTATACACACACACACACACACACACACACACACACACATTCTTTTTCATCTTTAAAGAAAGGGCCTTCCTCGGTCCATAGAGGGGCTTTTCAGAAGGAGGGGTGTTCATGAATCGTGTGTGTGTGTGAGAGAGAGAGTGAGAGAGCGCTCTGGCACAATGAAAGTGATGGAGGAGATAAAGCAGGCCAGAGAGGAGCAGACAGTAGTGGCCCTGCTTTTCCCAGATGGTAATGAGCAGTATACCCATCGGAGCAGAAGACGAGGAGACAAGTCTCAGCAGGCAGATTCCTTTCAGCTCCAATCATAGAGCAAAATGGTAACTGCCATTCCCTCCCACTCAGTAGACATTAACCGGAGACAGTAGGTATCTGTGCTATAGGTTTGTTTTATTAGGAGCAGAAAGACAAACCACAGCTATAGGCAAAAGAAAGGCTTTCCAGTAGATCAAAGCCTTCTTCCAGGTGACAAAGTCACGTAGTACGTGAATCAAACTTAGCACTGAGGAAGGAATCCATGTTTTCAGGAGGGGTTGGTAGCCATTAACACCCTTACAGGTTTTACAGGAACATGCCAGAGGCCATTCCTAAACAGAGAAAAACAAGGTGAGTTCAATAGCATACCTTCCAACATTTCTCTGATGAAAACAGGGGTGTCCTATTCCCTAACAATAATAATTTTATTATTTATACCCCATCCATATGACTGGGTTGCCCCCAGCCACTGTGGGCAGCTTCCAATATACAGTGGTACCTCGACTTAAGAATTACTCCACATACGAATTTTTCGACTTACGAATGGACATCCGTTGGTGGTTTTAGATGGGGTTTACTCGACTTACGAATTTTAGATGCGGTTTACTCGACTTGCAAATTTTTCATTTCCAATGCATTCCTATGGGGAAATCGCTTTTTTCGACTTACGAATTTTTCGACCTACGAATGTGCATTCGGAACGGATTAAATTCGTAAGTCGAGGTACCACTGTATATAAAAACGTAATAATACATTAAACATTTAAAAATGTCTCTACACAGGGCAGCCTTTGGATGTCTTCTAAAGATTGTATATCCTTGATTCGGGGTTCGCATAACTCTATACCCTCCAATGAAAATAAGGACACTCTACCATAACCCCCCCCCCCCAACATTTCTGCAATGAATACAGGGATGTCCTAAGAAAAAGCAGGACATTCCAGGATCAAATCTGAAACTGGGACAGCTTCTGTAAATCTGGTCTGTCCCTGGAAAATAGGGGCACTTGGAGGGTCTGCAATAGCCTCAAACAAAATACCTATGCTTTGTCTAAAAACATTCTGAAATTCACCACAAATATTTTAAATATATTTAAAGAGAAACTCGTGAACTGATTACAAAAGCCAGAATATTGTAGACCTGGGAGGGGGGGGGTTCTGTCTAGAGCATTTGTGAAATAAATAAATAAAATAGTTTGGTAAAATAAGAAAAGATGAGGAGAACATTCATTTTTTTAGAAATTATTGCTTGGTATTGATCAGCTTTTCATTAAAAACCTGTTTAGGTATTAACAATTATCATCATGCATCCCACACCATCAAGCCATCATTTCTCTGCCACATAGCGTTACCTCAAAGTTTGCAGCAATAGTGAAAGCTAGCAGGACGACAGGAATGTCTTGAAGCCAAAACTTCCTGTTTTCGGCAAGCTGCTCTACACTGGCCACGACACCCAATGTCGTTAGGATTGATGTAGCCTCCTGGAAACATATTATATATATTAAAAACTAACTATAATATATCCCATTTTAATAATGGGGTGGGAAGAAAGGAGTTCAGTCTCTCAAGACTATTAGTTCAATTCAAAAAGTTACAAAAGGCTGCCATTTACAAAAGTAATAATCAATTATTTGGTGAAGGAAACTCATGAAATGTAAAAAATCCAAAAGCGTTTAAAAGCTGTTAATACATTATCCCCTCTGGCTCTACAATATATGACTCTCCCTACCTCCCAGAACATCTTTCACAAAAATCCCAAATAAATCATCAGTGTCCTGGTGTGGAATGTACAGGTGAAACTCGAAAAATTAGAATATCGTGGAAAAGTCCATTTATGTAAGCAATTGTTTTCATTAGCTACTGGAGTCTAATATATGAGATAGACTCATGACATGCAAAGCGAGATATGTCAAGCCTTTGTTTGTTATGATTGTGATGATTATGGCGTACACCTGATGAAAACACCAAAGTTGAGATTGTTAATTTGGGGTTCTCATCAGCTGTACACCATAATCATCACAATTATAACAAATAAAGGCTTCACATATCTTGCTTTGCATGTCATGAGTCTATCTCATATATTAGTTTCACCTTTTAAGTTGAATTACTAAAAGAAATGAACCTCTCCACAATATTCTTATTTTTCGAGTTTCACCTGTATACAAAAGAACGTCCCCAAGCAGCTTAGTACAGTCTGCAGCAAAGCAATGACTACAGGAGTCCCTACAGGGAATATGTGTCGAGACGGCCGAGGCATGGACGACTCCCCCATCAGCAAACAGCGTGCAGCTCAAGGGAGCTCCGGTAGCCTCCCCGACATGATTTATGATGACCCATGTCTCGCTGACACTGGGCACATCTTCAGCTATTCAGCTATTCAGCAGAGCGAACACAGAGTAAACTAGGCTTGAGGCTGTGTGCACTAATAGCTACTTTTATTAAGCAAAGGAGAAACATGTCCCCTCTCTTCGGAGAGCAGTCAGAACAGAAAGCAAAAGACAATAAACGGAAGCATAGTACAGCAACATCCGTCCCGTGATCCAACAATCAGTGCTGTGGAATGCATACACTTGACAACTGCACAGTGGAGGAATAGAAACCTAACAACATGCCCCCTCAAGAACCATGTTGCTTTGCATTTAATCTAACATCTGCAGGGGAGTGGCAAATAAATCTGTAGAGACCACAGCTCCATTTTCAGTAAGTTGCCCAGGGAGCCCTGTTCATCCATGTCTTTGATGAACCAAATCCATGCATTTGTTCACCTTTGCATATTCAGATGCCTTTAGAAGCCACTTTTATTCAGTGAGTCGTGCTGCTTCAGTGAGTCGGATTCAACCAACATCAATGGAAGACTTCTGCTTGCGCAACGGGGCATCCCTCCCATTACTAACCAAGCATGTCCTCATTCCCCCTGAAATTTGTTCTGAGGGGTCAGGAGAAACCTCAAAGCAGCACACAGGGCAGGGAGCAATTGTTCCACCTGGCAGGCCAAAATTCTTGCAACAAACAGAAGTAAAAACAGTTCCAGGATGCTTTCCCTCTCCCCTCGTGCACCTTACCTAGAAACACCACCAGTAAATTACAGAAGTTGTGAGTCATACAGAAATGGAAGAAGTGTCACCTGGTACTAGGTTTGCCATTTGTCCAGGGAAAACCGGACATGTCCTCTTTTTCAGGCTTAAAATTTATGTCCATGCAGAATTTTTGAATGTCTGGGAGGTTTTGGCGAACGCTCGCCTGCCTGTTGTCACCTGCCCACCAGCATCCTCCAAGTTCCTTCCCCACCATCTTCCAAGCCCCACCTCTTGGTGCATGAGTGCCCCCCACGCCCATCCCATCCCCGCCATCTTCCAAACCCCATTTCCATTCAGCGTGGCTGGCTTGCCGGGCCTCATTGCACAACCCTCCTTCCCTGCCGGCTGGCCCTCTTTATCCCCTACATCCTTTCTCCTTCCTCTCACCAAGGTGGGTTGAGCAACAGGCAGCCTCTCTCAGGGACTTCAGCCAGAGCTACCAGCTGCTCATCCTTTCTGGCCCTCCCCTCAGTGCAAGTTTGGTGTTCAGCAAGGTCACTTTCAAGCCTCCGCAGCTTGTTCCCCATTCTGTATACTGTATTTTCCGGCATATAAGACGACCCCCAGCTTTTCCAGTTAAAATATAGAGTTTGAGATATATTCGGCCGCAGATTCTCCACCCGGTGTATAAGACGACCCCCGACTTTTGAGAAGATTTTCCTGGATTAAAAAGTAGTCTTATACGCCAGAATATACAGTATATAAACGTTGAGGGGGGAGGGAGTATTTGGTGTAAAATGGGATTTGGGCAGCTGCCACTGAATTTGCACAGGGTGAGGATGGAAGTGGCCAGGTCCTAAATTTGGTTGAGAGAGAGAGACCAGATGTAAAGGAGATGGATCTTTGATAGTTATGTATAAATAGGAATTGCAGGAATTGCAGCTTCTCCCCATTTCACAGCAAGCTGCATCTAGCATGTGTATGAGTGAATTAATGAACTGTTGGAGGTGATGGGGAAGTAGAAAGAGATATTTAGCAAACAAGGCTGTAAGCCTTGCTGTCACTTGAGACTCAGGTGCCTTCCATCACCTTCGGCTGGTAGCCCACATACGCCCCTATCTGGACAGGGATAGCCTGACTGTTGCCTATGCTTTGGCAACCTCAATGTTAGATTGTTGTTGTTCAGTCGTCCATTCGTGTCCGACTCTTCGTGACCCCATGGACCAGAGCACGCCAGGCACCCCTATCCTCCACTGCCTCCCACAGTTTTGCCAAACTCATGCTAGTCGCTTGAAGAACACTGTCCAACCATCTCATCCTCTGTCGTCCCCTTCTCCTTGTGCCTTCCATCTTCCCCAACATCAGGGTCTTTTCCAGGGAGTCTTCTCTTCTCATGAGGTGGCCAAAGTACTGGAGCCTCACCTTCAGAATCAGCCCTTCCAGTGAGCACTCAGGGCTGATTTCTTTAAGGATGGATAAGTTTGATCTTTTTGCAGTCCATGGGACTCTCAAGAGTCTCCTACGGCACCATAATTCAAAAGCATCAATTCTTTGGCGATCAGTCTTCTTTATGGTCCAGCTCTCACTTCCATACATTACTACTGGGAAAACCATAGCTTTAACTATACAGACCTTTGTCGGCAAGATGATGTCTCTGCTTTTTAAGATGCTGTCTAGGTTTGTCATTGCTTTCCTCCCAAGAAGCAGGCGTCTTCTAATTTCGTGACTGCTGTCACCAAGGTTAGATTACTGCAATGCATTATACATAGGGCAGCCTCTGAAGATGGTCCAGAAACTTCAGCTAGTGCAGAATTCAGTGGCCAGGTTGCTCACCAGAGCAAGACAGTTTGATCATATTACACCGATCCTGGTTCAACTGAGCTGGCTACCAGTTAGTGCTGGTTTTGTGCTGGTTTTTGACCTATAAAGCCTTAAATGGCTCAGGACTGGTGTCCTTCTTCATATGTCTCCTCCTCGAGAGGTTTGGATGGCAGCAACATGAGAACGAGCCTTCCCTGCAGTGGCTCCCCATCTGTAGAATGCTCTCCCCAGGGAAGCTTGCCTGGCACCTCCATTATACACCTTTAGGCGCCAGGATAAACATTCCTTTTTAACCAGGCCTTTGGTTTATTTGGTTGACATCCTATGCCCTTTTAAAATGTGGGCGTTTGGGGGGGGGTTATTTGTGTTGCTCTTGTTTTTATTTTGATCATGTATTTTCTGCATTTATATTTTGATTTCATTCTGTGAACCACCCTGAGACCTGGGGGTATAGGGCAGTATAAAAAAAATCAACCAATCGATCACTCAATCAGCAAGCAAGCATCTTGGAAAAAATTGGGGTGCATGTCTTGACTTACATAGTCTGTTTTCTGTAAAGTGCTTTAAGCACAAGTGTATCTGTGGGAGGTTGTAGGATGTAAATAGGCTGAGAGCAACTGCCGACTGCCAGTGTTTTGCAAAAGGGTTTCAAGGATAAAGTTAAGAACATTGCTACTAGCAATATATCCCAGCATCTATAGCCTGCATATAGTAGGGTGATTTAAAAGGAGAGCCATCATAGTGATTCACAGTTAAAAGAAGAAGACGGAAAATGTGTCCTCTTTTTTGCTCTTTAAAATATGACAACCCTACCTGGTACTTTGCAACATTGCACGAATTTTCCATTACATCTTCTGCTAGAAGCTATATATTCATTATTGAGACAGCGTTGCCTGCATTTCATAGGGCATTTGGATTCACTAGTATTCTCCTCTGCATCGGGTGCTGCAAGCATGGGACCAGAAAAGAAATATGATCAGTAGAATCATGGAATTGTACAGTTGGAAGTGACCCCCAAGGGTCATCTAGTCCAACCCCAACTAAACCACAACAACTAAAGCCTTCCTAATAGATGGCCATCCAGCTTCTGCTTAAGAACTTCCAACCACCTCCCAATGCAGTACATTCTAGTGTCAAGCGGCTCCTACAGTCAGAAAGTTCTTCCTAATGTTTAGCCAGACTCTCCTTTCTTGTAACTTGAATTCATTGGTTTGGATCCTAAACAGTGCTTTTTTTTTCAGCCAGAGTACAGTTTCAGTACCTCTCAGGTGGGCACCTTTGCGAACTGACACTTCCCCCCACCCGCTTCTTGCCTTTACATACCTCTGAGAAGCCCAAAAGAAACATTTCAAGTCAAAATGGAAGCTGTCCAACATGTGTGGGTCTACACATTTTTTTAAAGACTCCACCTAGCTCCTAGCTGCTCCTAGCTGTGATTCGTCAATCTACGGAACGGGGCCAAGTTATATTTCTTTTTCTTCAATCCGTCTCCCATGCAGAGAAGGTGGGCTTTATGCTTTCCAGCCAGGCATCTACCGTTGCACATGTGCATGTTTGCGTGAGGGCCCTTCCAAGCTGCCCTAGCCATTTGCCTGCATCTAAGAGAACAAGAGAGGTTGGGTACATTTATTTGACCTGCACCAGAACCAGGGGCAAACCCCAAACCAGCTAGGGAGACAGCTTGCTGTACTTTAGCACATCCACAGGTGATGAATATGGCTGTTGTCAAGCAGCATCTGTTCAGGGCTCCCCAGAGTCACCTGGTGACCTACTGTAACAACTTCAGTAGAGAGAGAGAGAGCCAGTGTGGTGTAGTGGTTAAGAGCGGTAGACTCGTAATAAAGGGGACCGGGTTCGCATCTCCGCTCCTCCACATGCAGCTGCTGGGTGACCTTGGGCTAGTCACACTTCTCTGAAGTCTCTCAGCCCCACTCACCCCACAGAGTGTTTGTTGTGGGGGAGGAAGGGAAAGGAGAATGTGAGCCGCTTTGAGACTCCTTCGGGTAGTGATAAAGCGGGATATCAAGTCCGAACTCTTCTCTTCATGGTGAGTTCTATCATGTATTTTTCATGAAAAATAAAGCACTGATCCTAACCTCTTGAACAGGAGAAAACAAGCTTGCTCCAGCCCTTCGGATATTTGAAGATGGCTATAATATCTCCTCTCAGTCTCCTCTCTTCCAGGCTAAACATACCCAACTCCCTCATAAGGCTTCGTTTCCAGACCCTTTATTATCTTGGTCACCCTCCTCTGTTCACATTCCAGCATGTCAATAAATTGTGATGTCCAAAATGGGACACAGTACTCCAGGTGTGGTCTGACCAAGGTAAAATAGACTGGTACTTTACTTCCCTTATAGGGACACGGGTGGTGCTGTGGTCTAAACCACTGAGCCTAGGGCTTGCCGATCAGAAGGTCGGCGGTTCGAATCCCCGCAATGGAGTGACCTCCCGTTGTTCAGTCCCAGCTCCTGCTCACCTAGCAGTTCGAAAACACGTCAAAGTGCAAGTAGATAAATAGGTACCACTCCAACAGGAAGGTAAACGCCGTTTCCGCACACTGCTCTGGTTCGCCAGAAGTGGCTTAGTCATGCTGGCCACATGACCCAGAAGCTGTCTGTGGACAAACGTGGTTCCCTCAGCCTATAGAGCGAGATGAGCGCCGCAACCCCAGAGTTGTCTGCGACTGGACCTAATGGTCTGGGGTACCTTAAATTTCCCTTAATATGGACTCTAGACATCTATTGATGCAGCTTAGAATTACATTGCAGTACGTGGACCGAGAACTCCCAGAAGTGCAAGCTGGATTTCGAAGGGGCAGAGGAACCAGAGACCAAATTGCAAACATGCGCTGGATTATGGAGAAAGCTAGAGAGTTCCAGAAAAACATCTACTTCTGCTTCATTGACTACGCAAAAGCATTTGACTGTGTCGACCACAGCAAACTATGGAAAGTTCTTAAAGAAATGGGAGTGCCGGATCACCTCATCTGTCTCCTGAGAAATCTCTATTTGGGACAAGAAGCTACAGTTAGAACTGGATATGGAATAACTGATTGGTTCAAAATTGGGAAAGGAGTACGACAAGGCTGTATATTGTCTCCCTGCTTATTTAACTTATATGCAGAATTCATCATGCGAAAGGCTGGGCTGGATGAATCCCAAACTGGAATTAAGATTGCCGGAAAAAATATCAACAACCTCAGATATGCTGATGATACAACCTTGATGGCAGAAAGTGAGGAGGAATTGAAGAACCTTTTAATGAGGGTGAAAGAGGAAAGCGCAAAATATGGTCTGAAGCTCAACATCAAAAAAACTAAGATCATGGCCACTGGTCCCATCACCTCCTGGCAAATAGAAGGGGAAGAAATGGAGGCAGTGAGAGATTTCACTTTCTTGGGTTCCATGATCACTGCAGATGGTGACAGCAGTCACGAAATTAGAAGACGCCTGCTTCTTGGGAGAAAAGCAATGACAAACCTAGACAGCATCTTAAAAAGCAAAGACATCACCTTGCCAACAAAGGTCCGTATAGTTAAAGCTATGGTTTTCCCAGTAGTAATGTATGGAAGTGAGAGCTGGACCATCAAGAAGGCTGATCGCCGAAGAATTGATGCTTTTGAATTATGGTGCTGGAGGAGACTCTTGAGAGTCCCATGGACTGCAAGAAGATCAAACCTATCCATTCTCAAGGAAATCGGCCCTGAGTGCTCACTAGAAGGACAGATCCTGAAGTTGAGGCTCCAGTACTTTGGCCACCTCATGAGAAGAGAAGACTCCCTGGAAAAGACCCTGATGTTGGGAAAGATGGAGGGCACAAGGAGAAGGGGACGACAAAGGATGAGATGGTTGGACAGTATTCTCGAAGCTACTAACATGAGTTTGGCCAAACTGCGGGAGGCAGTGAATGATAGGCGTGCCTGGCGTGCTCTGGTCCATGGGGTCACGAAGAGTCGGACACGACTGAACGACTGAACAACAACAGAATTACATTAGCTTTTTAATTCTGCATCACACTGTTGATTCATGTTACGCTGGTGGTCTACTGAGGCCTATACGTGCTTCTCACATGTATTGCTGTCAAGCCATATGTCCCCCATCTTATATTTGTGCATCTGGTTATTCCTGCCTAAATGTAGAGCCTTACATTGACATTCCTTATGTTAGATTTGGCCCACTCCTCCAATCCGTTTAGCTCACCTGGAATCCTGATTCTATCTTCCGTGGCTTTAGCTACCCTTCAACTGCAGATTTGATGAGTATCCCCTCGATTCCTTCATCCAAGTCATTTATAAAGATTAGGAATGGCATTGGGCCCAAGACAGAAGCCTATGGCACCTAACTTGTCGCTTTTTCTCCAAGATTATGAGTAAAATGAGAAGAGGCTAGTAATCGCTACATAATTCTCATTCAAAGAAGACAACAGTACATTAATTCTGGGCGTCTGACATAGCACAACTGGGGCATATTTTCTGCATACCCCGGGCAATGACCCAAACTGGTCAATGTGAGTTGCCAGAATTGTTTGAAAACACTGCCTTACATTGTTCCACCCCACCCTCCATATGCACCTTGCCTAGAAACTCCAGCAGTAAATCATAGATGTCGTGGCCCATAAGAAAATTTAAAAGTGTTACCTTTCCCTTTACAACAGTAGACATGGCCTTGCTGAAAGCAGTTTTGGGTTACATCCTCATATTCATCAGTGGAACAAGATGCCTTGCATCCACCAGAACATTCACCATCAGTCTCATCAAGGACGAATCCTGCAGCTACGTTGTCAGAAAAGAAATATTGCCAGTCCAAGAAGAAGAGATATTTCCATGTGTGTGGTGTCGTGGTTAGAGTGTTGGGCTAGATCCTGGAAGACCCAGGTTCAAGTCGCCGCTCAGCCATTAAGCTCACTGGGTGACCTTGCGTCAATTACTGTCACTCAGCCTAACCCACATCACAGGTTTGTGGTGGGGATAACAGAGGGAAGGGGGAAAACTGTGCCTGCCACCTTGAGCTCCTTGAAGGAACAGCCAGGTACAAATGTAATAATAATCAATAAACACACATTCCTCATTCTGTAAAGGCAATCTTTCCCTCTTAACAATTTTTAAAGCGACTTTAAGTCTGGGCATCTGACACAGCACAACTGGGGGGTATTCCCAGTATGCGTGCACATATTTAGGTATAATACCCAAGGTGGAAGATAGGAGTGGCCAAATTGACAATTCAATCCTGTGGTTGCTGGGCCCTGTATATCTCACCTGGGAAACTCAACAGTAGGAATAAGAAGAGACAGAAGAAGATCTTCATGGCTGAATGTTGGTTCCACCGGAGTCTTGTTCCCATTCAAGGTTATGTCAGAAAGCAAGCTAAGAGAACTCTTTATTTATACTTCATAAGGAAATGTGTTCTTGAAGCTACTAACATGAGTTTGGCCAAACTGCGAGAGGCAGTGAAGGATAGGCGTGCCTGGCGTGCTCTGGTCCATGGGGTCACGAAGAGTCGGACACGACTGAACGACTGAACAACAACAACAACAAAAGGAAATGATGCAAAAAATCTTCTTGCATGGAGCCCATGGGCATTTTAAAGACTCTGCGTTCCATTTACACCAATACTAATGCAAACAGCCGTTAACACCCCCCAACTAAACAATGTGTTCTTTACAGCAAGGGCAGTACTCTTGAAATTAGTTCTGCTTAGAACTAAATGACCTTATTATTGTTGTTGACATAGATTTGGGAAAGAACCCCTCCTAAACCATAAAAATTAATAAACAGTAGAATTTTGATTATCTGGAGTATTGAAAGAAAGACTGGAGACCAGTGAAAAAGTACGGACTGAACTTCCTCCGAAGTCAGGGCCTCTCCTGGGATAGAAGCATTAACAAGACAAAAGGGGTTGGTGGCCCATCTAGGAGGAATCTTGGGCCTGAGCAGACAGAGGTTGTGGTGGTGATTGGGTTGGTGTTTGAGTTTACAGGAAAATAGTGCTTTTTAGCAACGTGTGCTGGGGGAAAAGGTGGGAGCAATGATTGGGATCCATCTTGGTAGGCTGGCTGGAGGCAGGCTGGGGGAGATGCTTTTGACTCCAGGGCTGCACTGCTGCGAAGGGCAAGCCGATTGCAACACACACACACACACACACACACACACACACACACCCTGTCTCTATCCCCCCCCCCAAAATGGTCATTCATCAAGGTGACCAAGTTCAATTCAGTCCCAAACCTGGGTCTCAATCACCATGTGGTAGGATCGTGTGCTTTGATACTTGTTCAGTCATCTTGACAGTGGGACTTTCACCATTTGTATACTAACTATTCTGTGGCCCATTTCATAACACAGGGGTCTCTAACTAACATTCTAGAAAGCTGAGAACGCTCTACAGCACAGTTTCCCAAACGTGGGTCACCGGCTGTTGGACTACAAATCCCATCATCCCTAGCTAGCAGGACTAGTGGTCAGGGATGATGGGAATTGTAGTCCAACAACAGCTGGAGACCGATGTTTGGGAAACCCTGCTCTACAGCATCGGGAGTGACTGTATGGATAGCCCTCCACATCTCACTGTTTACAGCAAGGTGAGGGCTTCAACAGGGTCACCAGCTCTATCAAGTGGAGAATCCCCCAGGAACTTCTTGGAATCTATAGGTCTCTCCAGGTGGACTACCTTAACTGGACTCCATAGACACAGACACATGCACAGAGACACAGAGAGACACAGACAGACATCCCAGCTTGTGCTGTTGCTGAAGGAAGGACCTAAGTGGGGAAAGCTAGATAAGATCCACAAGCAGCTGGAGGAGGAGAGGACAAAGGTTGAAGAAAGAGCTGAGAGTGTAGGGGGGCCCTTTCCCAATCTCTGGAACCCCTAGGAAACTCAAACCTGCTGCACCTGGAAATGACTGTGGAGAGGGCAGCTGAATGGGACACATCTGTGGGCAGCCTACGTAAGTACCACCAACCTGGGCCTACCCATAAAATGCAAGTCTAGAATAAGAGACTAGGGTGATGTCCGCTGTTTCCAGGAACTCTTCTGATTGTGATAGTTTTTGTGGGAGAGCTGAGAGTTTGTTTGGACCCTGGGTGAGAACCCAGAAGCTGAGACTGAAGGTATGTCAGAAGGAAAATGAATTGATATTGGTCTTATATATACTAGTAACTTTGTATTGATGTAGCATTTTTATAAGTAACAGAGTGTTTTGGTAACATTTCATTTAAGTTGTCTGTTGTTGCTTCAGTTTTTTGTACGCTGCTTAGAAATATTTTATATATATTAAGCAGTATAGAAATTGAATAACCAAACAATAATCAATCAATCACTACTCTCAGCTCACCTTCCCGGGTCATAGTGACAAATTGTTTTTAATACTTGATTGGGAGCCACCCAGAGTGGCTGGGGAAACTCAGCCAGATGGGCGGGGTATAAATAATAATATGTTGTTGTTGTTGTTGTTGTCGTCGTTGTCATTATTATTGGCAGACTATAAGTCTAGAGTGTGTTTCGGTGGTAGAACAACTAGGAATGTGAGACTCCAAAAGCAGAATACCTGGGCTGGATATATTCTCCTTAAACATTCATCTTTTTGTTATCATTCCAAAACGTAAAGGCATTTGGTTTCACACACACACACATAATATTGTTATTACATTTTCTGTTTTACAATTTAAAATACTGATTTTACATTCTTAAGATATCAATAACTTCCCTTCTTCTCTTTCCATGGTTTATTTTACATATCATAAATCCCTGCATATTTTACAAAAACTATACCATTCAGTATTCCACTACTGCATCCATCAAAACTTATTTACACTGTTGAATTTATCTTAATGCTGCCAACATTTTCAGCTGTACACAGTTATTTCCCATATGTTCAATAAACATTTTCCAATCTTCCTTAAACATATGTTCTTCTTGTTCTCTTATTCTATATGTTAAGTCTGCAAGCTGTGCATATTCTGTCAACCTAAGTTGCCATTCTTCTTTGGTTGGGACCAAGGCATTTGGTTTCTCTTTCACTTCCTTTTCTACAATGTCTACCCACTTATTTGATGGGGAGAATTCTGCCGCGCCCTCTGGCATCACATTTTAATAACTCAGTGCTGACGTTTTGAAAGTTTGTCATATGGCTATATGATTATCATAACCCTTTTAAAACTCATTTTTAGCCTTAAAAACCACGAGTGTAGATGAGTTCATGGTATCCCATATTTTATGAGGGAATATTCTCCCCTGCCACCACTTGGCCCCTTACTGAGCTCAAAGGGGTAGAGAAAAACTGAGATCTAAAGGCCTAAAGGCACACTTCCAGTCTGGGGGCAGCACGTCCCTATTCTCCTCTCCAAAGCACCATCGTTCCCCACAAATGCTAAGAACAGTCTGAAAAGTAACAAAAGGGACTGAAGGAAGAGATTGAGAAAAGTGTCATCCTGCTCAGTACATGGGAGTCAATGCCTTCTCTTCGTGCAAAGGATCGAAGGATCCAAGTGCCAAAAAATATATAGGAAATTTATCAGAATTGTAACCATGAAATACTTTGCAATCATGTTAATCTGGGCCTCATATTAAACATCAGGCCTACAGCTGTAATTAGGCCTACCTAGCCTCTTCATTTGACCCACAAGACCAATTTGACCAAATCACACCTGTCATGTATGAGTTCAGTTGTGGGGCAGGTTAAGTATACCCAGTATACCTGAAGGAACATCTCCACTCCCACTCTGAGGGCCTCCACTCTGAGGGCCTTCTGGTGGTTTCTTCACTGCAAGAAGTGGGGACGGGGGGGGGGGGAATCAGTTAACATCCCATAGTGTTTCATGGCAATTGATCTTAAAATTGGGATCACAGGCTTGATACTTGATTCTCTGTTTGGTGATAGTAGCTGAGAGGCAAAAACAGCAGTAAACCATTTCTGACCCTGATTAAATAAGGTTAGGAGTCTAACCCCTCGTTCATCCCGGACACTGGGGTCCAGCTCCAAGGGCTTTCTGGCCGTTCCCCCCTGAGAAGTGAGGTTACAGGGAATTAGGCAGAGGGTCTTCTCGGTGGTGGCGCCTGCCCTGTGGAACACCCTCCCATCAGATGTCAAGGAAATAAACAACCACCTGACTTTTAGAAGACATCCAAAGGCAGCCCTGTTTAGGGAGGTTTTTAATGTTTGAGCTTTTACTGTGTTTTTAATGTTCTGTTGGGAGCCGCCCAGAGTGGCTGGGGAGACCCAGCCAGACGGGCGGGGTATAAATTATTATTATTATTATTATTATTATTATTATTATTATTATTATTATTACTGGTTTTGACTTCATCCTTCAAGTGGTGGATGTGGCCACATCTTTCTGCACAGGCCACTTCTGCAGATTAGCTACCAATATTTTCTCACCCTCCTTGCTCATCATATTATCCATCCCATGACCAAGGAATGGTTTAAACCAGGCCTGGTATGCCAGTGGAAGAGGCCCAAGAAGAGTCAGAGGAGATTCTTAAAGCTCCCCCACCTCAAAAGGAAGAAGGAAGAAGGAGGAGGAGGAGGAGGAGGAGGAGGAGGAGGAGGAGGAGGAGGAGAAGAAGAAGAAGAAGAAGAAGAAGAGGAGGAGGAGGAGGAGGAAGAGGAGGAGGAGGAGGAGGAGGAGGAGGAGTTTGGATTTGATATCCCGCTTTATCACTACCCGAAGGAGTCTCAAAGCGGCTAACATTCTCCTTTCCCTTCCTCCCCCACAACAAACACTCTGTGAGGTGAGTGGGGCTGAGAGACTTCAAAGAAGTGTGACTAGCCCAAGGTCACCCAGCAGCTGCATGTGGAGGAGCGGGGACGCGAACCCAGTTCCCCAGATTACAAGTCTGCCACTCTTAACCACTACACCACACTGGCTCTCTGAACCAGGTCTTCTCTGAATTCCTTGCAGCAGGCTGGGTTGCAGCCAAGGACACCAGGGAATGTTTTGATTCTGCCACACAGCAATGAAATAAACAAGTTGACTGTCAGTTTGCACGGGACTCCATCTGCACAGCATGTCTGATTTTATTAGGAGCAAAAAGGAATAAGATCTTTACTTTCTGGAAGGCTTTTCAGTCACCACAAAGGAACTTCTGAAAGATTACTTGTATGTCAGATGCTTAAGAATGGCATTGAAGAAGGACTTCATCCTTTGTATAGGTTCTGATGCAATTTAGGAGTTTCCTGCTGCACAATTTTATGGCCTGCTACTTCATCCTTGTAGAAGAGAAGAGAACATGCTGTGTTAAATCCTATGCAATAAAAAGTCCCACTTGTGCATTCCTTTGATGAACAATATCCACGAGAATGTGTCTGACACAATATCCCATCCCTTACTATAAGCACGTTGAAATTTTTGCCCTCAGATCTTGGTATTCCTTAACCTTTGGGCATGCTGGCTGAGGCTGATGGAAACCAGAAATCTAAAACTGGAGGACCACCAGTTTTCCATCTCTTCCTAACTATAATAATCTGCACAAAACATTGGTAGGCCTTTAGTTAAGAGTGGCAAACCCTCAAGTACGTTTCCGAGCACAAATCAAAATGTTGGTGTTGACCTTTAAAGCCCTAAACGGCCTCGGTCCTGTATACCTGAAGGAGCGTCTCCACCCCTATCGTTCAGCCCGGACACTGAGATCCAGCGCCGAGGGCCTTCTGGCGGTTCCCTCATTGCGAGAGGTGAGGTTACAGGGAACCAGACAGAGGGCCTTTTCGGTAGTGGCACCCACCCTGTGGAACACCCTTCCATCAGATGTCAAGGAAATAAGCAGCTATCCTATTTTTAAGAGACATCTGAAGGCAGCCCTGTTTAGGGATGTTTTTAATATCTAGCGCTGTATTGTTTTAACATTCGTTTGGGAGCCGCCCAGAGTGGCTGGGGAAGCTCAGCCAGATGGGCGGGGTACAAATAATAAATTATTATTATTAATTATTTATTATTATTATTATTATTATTATTATTATTATTATTGTCGTCGTCATGGCAAAAAAAGACCTTCGCCAGTTTTTGAACTACTTTATCTGTGCAAGCATTTTACCAAAGGTCTCATTTGTATACTTATTTCAATGGTGACTTCTTGGGAAAATAGTCCTTGCCTGCTCTATATATTGACTCTAAAAGCAGGAAGTGTAAAAAGATCACCTGGAAGGACTCCTACTTATATTCTCTTGTCCTTGGAAATCATGAAAAGATAATACAAAAGGTGATACAACTTTGCAATGTTGTGTATTATTACTTTGAATTAATTTAATCTCTGGGACCTCTGAAAATGGAACTTGCAAGTGGAAATTGGGGGTTATGTGTGACCAAAAATGGAGTGCTAAGTGTTGCAATTTTTCAGTTCAAAATGATTCAAATAAAGTTGCTTTTCAAAAGCCACTTCCTCATTCTTTTATTCTGCTACCCAGTGATGGTATCTTCCCACCCACTGAGCACCTAACCCAGATATCACAGCTGTGGAATTGGGATCCCAGACCTCTGCAATGCAGGAATCCCAGCTAAAGAATCGCTGACAGGAGGTGCACAGGTGAGGCTGCTTAGTAACTCATTGCACCTGGTGGCAAGAGCCGGCAGGGGATATAAGGCCAGCTTTTCCCCTTGGCTCTTTGCCACAGCAACGCATTCCCTGCCTCGCTGCGTGCCTCCTTGTTCTTTGGTTGTGACCTTGTGCCTTGACCCTTGGACTGTGACTTTGTGCCTTGACCCTTGGACTGAGATTTGTACCTCGTGCTTCCCGTTCCCCAGAACTCGGCTCCTCGGACCCTCTTCCCTACCAACTTGCCCCTAGTCCTGACGTTCCTCGCTGCCAGCCTGGACCGTTACAGAGATGGTTGGACAGTGTTCTCAAAGCTACTAACATGAGTTTGACCATGTTAGACCAAGGGAGGTAGTGAAAGACAGGAATGCCTGGTGTGCTCTGGTCCATGGGGGTCACGAAGAGTCGGACACGAATAAACAACTAAACAACAACAACAACAATCTTCTCCACGTAGAGGACCTCCTCCTTGCTTGTTCTTCCTCTTCTTTCAAGCATAGCCAAACAACCCTGTTTATTGTCTTTACCTTCTTTTCCAATTACAGGTGGGTAGCCGTGTTGGTCTGCCATAGTCGAAACAAAATAGAAAATTCTTTCCAGTAGCACCTTAGAGACCAACTGAGTTTGTTCTTGGCATGAGCTTTCGTGTGCATGCACACGAAAGCTCATACCAAGAACAAACTCAGTTGGTCTCTAAGGTGCTACTGGAAAGAATTTTCTATTTTGTTTCTTCTTTTCCAAATCATAATAGTTGTGGCCCATAACAAAAATTTAGCGTGTTACCTGTCTTTGAGCAGCAGTAGACACGATCAGCCCGGTGGCAGGAGCTTGTTGAAGCGACATACTCTCCACCTGAACAACTTGGTTTGCAGCGACCAATACATTTTTTATTTCGGGTGAAAGTGGGTCCTGGAAAAATTTAAGTGTTTTTTAAGTGCAATATACAACATGACATTAGATGGCAATGGTGAGCCTTACGGAAAATGCAATTTTTAAAAATGCTTTTAAAACAGCATTTTCAGAAGGGTTTTTATACGTGTGTAGATTCCACCCAATTTGCAATGACACTCAGTTCTGAGAATCGGAAGGGGCCCTTTTGATACAGTTCTTTATATTTTAAATGAGAATCTCGTCAGCTGCAGCTGAAAGAGAACCAGAGGCGCAAAGGTATTTGCTCCTGAATGTTGCAGCCACCGTACTCGCCTCCTGCCTCAGATTTATTACACAAAGAGAATGAAAACTATCCTGTATTTGTGTTTCCTAAGGGAATGATATGTCCAGGGGCAGGAAGAAGAGACACTTTCAGGGGGAAGGGAAGGACTTTGTGTTCCAGACATTCTGTTGAGGATGTTCATTCAGGCTTTTAGTAATCAATGCATACTTTCTAAGTGCTCACAGACCCACTTTTTCCATTCTATTTTCTACAACCTTTTCTAGTTTCAGCATTATGCTTCCCAGCTGGTAGTTGCCAGGGTGGTCTGTTTCCCTCTTTCTGATGATGACAACAATGTTTCCCAACTCCAGCCTGCAGGGACCTCATCTGTTCTCCAACAGTTCCCAAATATTATAAACAAAGACTCTGAGGTTACATCTGCAAACTCTTTTTGAACCCTTGGATGCAGCTCATCAGGCCCTGGAGGTTTGAATTCCTTTAAAGTAATTAGGTGTTACCGTACTTTCTGTCCGGACACTGAGGTCCAGTGCCGAGGGCCTTCTGGCGGTTCCCTCACTGCGAGAAGTGAAGAGGTGAAGTTACAGGGAACCAGGCAAAGGGCCTTCTCTGTAGTGGTGCCTGTCCTGTGGAACGCCCTCCCACCAGATGTCAAAGAACTTTTATAAGTAAGAGCTGTTCGACAGTGGAATTTGCTGCCAAGGAGTGTGGTGGAGTCTCCTTCTTTGGAGGTCTTTAAGCAGGGGCTTGACAGCCATCTGTCAGGAAAGCTTTGATGGTGTTTCCTGCTTGGCAGGGGGTTGGACTAGATGGCCCTTGTGGTCTCTTCCAACTCTAGGATTCTATGATTCTATGATAAGTACAGGTAGGTAGCCGTGTTGGTCTGCCATAGTCAAAACAAAATAAAAAATAAAAAAATCCTTCCAGTAGCACCTTAGAGACCAACTAAGTTTGTTCTTGGTATGAGCTTTCGTGTGCATGCACACTTCTTCAGACTTCTCACTTTTTTATTTTGTTTAGACTTTTATAAGACATCTGAAGGCATCCCTGTTTAGGGAAGCTTTTAATATTTGATGAATCATTGTATTTTAATATTCTGCTGGAAGCCGCCCAGAGTGGCTGGGGAAACCTAGCCAGATGGGTGGGGTATAAACAATAAGTTGTTGTTGTTGTTGTTACCACCACTTCTTTTCCTTTCTTGGGCCGCAGCTCCCTCCCTGCATTATTAATTGTAATATCATCACACTGCAGACTGTTTTCCTTTTGAAAAAGACAGAGACAAAGTAGGTTGTTGATCAGCTCCTTTCCCCACCCACCCTTGTCACCTAAGAGCACCTCTTCATTATCTCCATGTTTTATTTTACCCCTTTTAACAAAGTTTACACCCTTACAACACTATTTGGAATCCTTCCCTGAAATTTTACGAAAATACCTTCTGGAGGATTCTTCAAGTCTAGTATCATATGATGTGGCTAAATTCTGCACTTTAGCTATTGAGAAGCGTAAATCTCTTTTATTGAATAACACATTGTAAAGTTCCTTTGTGTAATCGTTTTATCCCTGGTGATGTTGTTGCCAATTTTTCTCTGTTTGGATTTATGATTTTCTGTACTGCTGGCTTTTGCCGTAATAAAACTGACTATCTCCACGTAGAACACCTACTCCTTGTTTGTTCTTTCTCTTGCTTCAAACATAGCAAAAAAACAACATCAACACTGTTTTGTTTTATTTTCCAAATCATATAATAGTTGCAGTCCTTAGGAAAAGATTGGCATGTTACCTTTCTTTCGGCAGCAGTAGACACGATCAGGATCATGGCAGAAGATTGATGAAGACACATATTCTCTACCTAAACAACTTGGTTTGCAGTGACCTCTACAAATTTCATTCAGTGTGGGGGTGGGTCCTGGAGAAATATTAACAAGATACAAATCAGTCCCCTAGAAGAGAAGAAATCACCAACATCTTTAAGCATCTCCTATTCAGTGAAAGCAGTCTAATTATTAATTATTATTATTATTATTATTTACTGTTTATACCACGCCCATCTGGCTGGGTTTCTCCAGCCACTCTGAGCGGCTCCCAACAGAACATTAAAAACACAGTAAAAAATCAAACATTAAAAAATTCCTTAAACAGGGCTGCCTTCAGATGTCTTCTAAAAGTCAGATGGTTGCTTATTTCCTTGACATCTGATGGGAGGGCATTCCACAGGGCGGGCGCCACTACCGAGAAGGCCCTCTGCCCAGTTCCCTGTAACCTCATTTCTCTCAGGGAGGGAACCGCCAGAAGGCCCTCGGAGCTGGACCTCTGTGTCTGGGCTCAACGATGGAGGTGGAGATGCTCCTTCAGGTATACTTTCATCTTGTGCAAATGGCATAGTATGCAGCAAAGCTAGTTAGACAAGTATTTTACCACAGTCCAGTGGTTGAATGGTTCTTTATATTTTACCTGGGAAGCTAAGCAGCATAAAAAAGATAACCAGTGGGGCAAAGGTCTTCATGGCTGAATGCGGGTGCCACCAGAGTCATCTTCCGGCTCAAAGATATTGCAGAGAGAGAATGGAAAGCATCTTCTATATGTACTTACTAAGGGAATGATGTCATGCACAGAGGCAGGAGGAAGAGAAACTTTCAGGGTGAAGGAAGGACTGTGTGTTCTTCCTAACCTTCTGCTAAGGATATTCATGGCTATTAATTTTGGATAATTACTTCCTGCTCTTTCTTTTGAAAAATATCATGAAGGTCAACGTGGACAAAACAATGTGCACAAATCTGCAGATGACACCAAACTGGGAGGGGTGGCTAATACCTCAGAAGATAGAATCAGGATTCCAGGTGACCTTAACAAATTGGAGACCAGGGCCAAAAGAAACAAAACCAAAATGAATTTCAGTAAGGACAAATGTCACATTCTACATTTAAGTAGGAATAACCTCATGCAAGTAAATAATCAGATCAGGACAAATGAATGGAAGTTCCTGCTGAAGGAGTGTCTCAAGTTCCAAGACCTGTTTAGGATAGGATTGTACACCCCTCTGAAAAGTCAAGTTTGCAGTTTTGTTACTGACTGGTTACTGATGGACATCACAGAAAGGAATGGAGAACTGTGAGTCAATCTCTAACCTGCTTCCTGCACATGAAGTGCCTTTGACAGCCGAAGGAGAATCGGAGGAAGTGACTTGTGTCCCATGACCAAGGTGCCATCATTTGCGCTAGCACAAAAAAGAGCTGTGCTACCCGGAGGAGCTCACACTTGTAAGTTGCCCTCATCCAATGCAAAGTTGACCCCTAGAACTTCCATTGCCTCTCTGAGATTATTTTATTGATTCGATTTATAGCCCACCCTTCCTCACATAGGAACCTGAGGCATGAAACAAGTGATAAAACAATAAAAAACAGAGTTTTTGACTTCTTTGTTTAGAGAAAAGGTGAGTAAGAAGTGACATGATAGAAGTTTATATAGTGTTACAGATTTTTTGTGGGGGACGACCCCTAAATCCTAGAAGTTTCGGTAAAAATGGATATATATTTTTTGCAGGGCAATATTCCCTAACAGGATTCATTTCTGTAGGTCATATTTTGCACATTTCCCCCAGCTATACGTCTTTCCTTTCTATATGTTCCATAGTTGGAGACTGCAAATTTTGAAGGCTAGATGTCTTTCAGTTCACAACTATTTTCAGAAAGCAATAATAAGGTTGTTTTTAATTTTAAATGTGAACTGAATAAAATTTATTCTCCTTCCCATTTTTGCTCATTCTTCCTTCTCATTGCAACTCAGTCCTTTCACAGAACTGGGTTTTTTGGAGGGGGGGGGGATCATCTCCCTTTTAGCCTTTTTTTGTAAAAAATAAAAATAAAAATCACTTTTTGTTCTTCTGCACAACCATGCCTGCTTCTCATGAGTGTAATGTAGCATTTTAGTTTCCTAAGCAATGGCATCCATGCTTGAAAATCACAAACAGAGGAAATGGCTTTTAAAAAAAAAAATCACTTTTATTGCAAGGGAGAAGCTCATGTAATCATGGAGTATGTTGCAAGCTGTTCTTTTGATCTGGAAGCTTTGGTGAAGAAGCAGGAGACTCTAGCTGGGGTTCAAGCAGGATCCAGTGGCTCTCCGAGTGATGGAACAGCCCCCAATATTCAAATGATCCTCAGTCTTCATCTTCGTGGTTTATACTTAAAAACAAAAGAAAAATAAATATAAAAGTTTTCCTTATGCTTCACCCGGAATAAATTGCCAAAATAACGTCTGTAAATGGAAGGTGGAGCACTCAGCAGTGCCTGTTTTTCCTTAATAGACTAGCCTCCCCATTTTGTAACTTTTCTTTCCTGTGGGAATGTTTTAGAATGCCTGCATTGTTTTGATATATGAGTTGCCCTCGCTTTGTGCAAGTGGACCAGATCTAGGGAGATACATAGCAGTTATGTATAGGACTGGATTGCATATACAGGGGAAAGATGCTCACAGTTGAAATAGGCCATAACTTTTATTGACTTCACATGTCAGTAGGTTTTGACGAAGGCATTGGGTATGTATACAGTATATAGCAGCCTACATCAACAAAGCGAAGACCTGCAGACCAGCTAATTTGTTTGCAGGAACAGTCCGTCCCTGGACCTGAATACAATGACCGAATATACCATAGCAAAATCCTTGCGCTGCTCTGCCTTCAGGCAGGACACATACAGACATTGGGGGTGGGGGTGGGGTGGGGTGAATCCCATGATGGTCTCCAAAGAGGGGACACCCTGGGTGTGGCCTTCAATTTATAGCACTGTAGCTCTGCCCCCGCCACCCCCTGATTGGCCACATGGCCATAAGAGAAGGCACTGAGCATCCTACCCCATGCCACATGGGAAGGAACAACGGCCCCTCGAACTGGGCAGTGTCCATGCAATGGTAAGTGTGAGAGAGCTGCTGCAGCTTGTTTGATCTCTCTTCTTTGGTGAGCTGAGCTTACCTTCTGCAACATTTCCTAATTCGGGAGCATCTTCCAATCTTGATGTACTCCTCAGGACACTGATCTTCAACACAAGTACCATCCATTTTATAGCATTGCTTCTTATTCTTTGGTCTGTCCTCGACAAATCCTGTTCAAAGGGAGAATATATATATATATATATATATATATATATATATATATATATATATATATATATTATATATTAGGGTCCATTGGGGAGAGCAAAGTAAATAGGAAGGGAGGGAAGCTCCAATTTCACAGACTTTCAAAGAGGAGAAGGGAATTTAAACTTTTGTGACTTAAGCCAACTAGATCTCTCTTGTCCTCTGGCCTGGAAAACTCCTTTTATTTGTATTTTATTACACTGGAACCTTGGTTCTCAAACGGCCAAACACTGCAAACCCAGAAGTAAGTGTTCTGGTTTGCGAACTTTATTCAGAAGCTGAACAACCGGCTATTGTTTCCGGGGCATCTATGCCAATTGGAAGCTGCGCCTTGGTTTTCAAACATTTCGGAAGTCGAACGGACTTCCGGAACGGATTACATTCGAGAACCAAGGTACGACTGTACTTGTTGTTCAGTCATTCAGTTGTGTCCGACTCTTCGTGACCACATGGACCAGAGCACACCAGGCACCCCTATCCTCCACTGCCTCCCGCAGTTTGGCCAAGCTCATGCCAGTCGCTTCAAGAACACTGTCCAACCATCTCATCCTCTGTCGTCCCCTTCTCCTTGTGCCCTCCATCTTTCCCAACATCAGGGTCTTTTCCAGGGAGTCTTCTCTGCTCATGAGGTGGCCAAAGTACTGGAGCCTCAACTTCAGGATCTGCCCTTCCAGTGAGCACTTGGGGCTGATTTCTTTAAGGATGGATAAGTTTGATATTTTGCAGTCCATGGGACTCCCAAGAGTCTCCTCCAGCACCATAATTCAAAAGCATCAATTCTTTGGCGATCAGTCTTCTTTATGGTCCAGCTCTCACTTCCATACATTACTACTGGGGAAACCATAGCTTTAACTATACGGACCTTTGGCAGCAAGGTGATGTCTCTGCTTTTTAAGATGCTGTCCAGGTTTGTCATTGCTTTCCTCCCAAGAAGCAGGCGTCTTCTAATTTCGTGACTGCTGTCACCATCTGCAGTGATCATGGAGCCCAAGAAAGTAAAATCTCTCACTGCCTCCATTTCTTCCCTTTCTATTTGCCAGGAGGTGATGGGACCAGTGGCCATGATCTTAGTTTTTTTGATGTTGAGCTTCAGACCATATTTTGTGCTCTCCTCTTTCACCCTCATTAAAAGGTTCTTTAATTCCTCCTCACTTTCTGCCATCAAGGTAGTGTCATCAGCATATCTGAGGTTGTTGATATTTCTTTCGGCAATCTTAATTTCGGCTTGGGATTCATCCAGTCCAGCCTTTCACATGACGAATTCTGCATATAAGTTAAATAAGCAGGGAGACAATATACAGCCTTGTCATACTCCTTTCCCAATTTTGAACCAATCAATTGTTCCATATCCAGTTCTAACTGTAGCTTCTTGTCCCACATAGAGATTTCTCAGGAGACAAATGAGGTGATCCGGCACTCCCATTTCTTTAAGATTTTGCCACAGTTTGCTGTGGTCAACACAGTCAAATGTTTTTGCGTAGTCAATAAAGCAGAAGTACTGGTAGATGTTTTTCTGGAACTCTCTAGCTTTCTCCATAATCCAGCACATGTTCGCAATTTGGTCTCTGGTTCCTCTGCCCCTTCGAAAGCTTGCACTTCTGGGAGTTCTCGGTCCACATACTGCTTATGTCTGCATTGTAGAATTTTAAGCATAACCTTGCTAGCGTGTGAAATGAGCGCAATTGTGCGGTAGTTGGAGCATTCTTTGGCACGGCACTTCTTTGGGATTGGGATGTAGACTGATCTTCTCCAGTCCTCTGGCCACTGCTGCGTTTTCCAAACTTGCTGGCATATTGAGTGTAGCACCTTAACAGCATCATCCTTTAAAATTTTAAATAATTCAGCTGGAATATCATCACTACCACTGTACTAGTGTTATTCTTATTTTTTAATAATAAAAATAATTCTTATTGCTCTTCAATGCTACAACTAATATAACATGAAATCAGAAAAGAAGGAAATTAGACTAAGAACGGTAAATAAGATAAAGCGCAATATTAAGAATGAGAGAACAAGAGCATTATTATGCAGAGTTACATAATGAGCACTCACACTTACACTGTGGGTGCCCTTTGCAGGATCGCGCGCAGTGCTTTGGACCCCAGGGAACTTACCAGTTTTTGTGGGCTGGCCTGCCTCTCAGTCTTATTCTTTGGAGGTTCACGCCCAGCCTCAGTTAGCCAATTTACACTGCTGGGAGGTGGGGCCAGTCACATAAATAGGGGGTAGAGCTGGAAGCAGCCAGTCAGTCTGCTCAGGAGCTTCATTCACCCAACCCTCCCTTTTCTTGTTTACAGGTTAACTTTTTTTTCTTCCTGTTCAGCAGGCACTGCTACGGTCTTTTGCCTGGTTGCTGTTGAAGAGCCTGCGTTGGTAGGTTTTGTCTTCCCCATAGCAATTCATCACAACTTTGGCAATTTAAGGCCTTGGGCAGAATCCTTTAGTATTTTCTTCCCTGAAATGGGGGGGGGGTGGGGGTGTGAAGTTGTGACTCACACACACACACACCCCGCGATGGCGATTCCAGGGTCCCCCTCTTAAAGGGGTTGTAATATGGGTGTCACTGGCCATACACTGAAAGGTCGCCAGTGAACTACCCTGCATGTGGGGATATGGGGTGGGCTGCCTATGTACACATGTGTCTTGCAGAGCACCCCCATATCCCATTTACCCTGATGAGCCCCAGTCCCCCCCCAGACTGGGGGGCTGGGAGGGATATATGCCCAATGCCTAAACCAAGTTTACATTTGAAAGTTTAATAAAGTTGTTGCCAAATTTTAATTCCATAACACATTGTCAGAGTCATTATTCCTTTCTGGTGGTCCCTGGGGGCTGGGGCAGTTGCCACCTGGTCACGCAATGGGTGGCACTGCAATGTACAGTAAAGTAAAACTTACAATAAACAGAAGGCGTTGGATTTAATTTTTCTCTAATGTATTGGGATACCAGGGAGGATTGGGGGGGGGGGGGAGAGAACGATATAACAGTTCCTTGCTGATATATTCAACCAAGTCCCACCGGACTTGAGTGTGGCTTTGCTTTCCCATTCAAAAGTCGTGCCAGGTAAGCTTTTCCTGAAGAGCTAAATTCCACACCTGTAGATTGGATGAGCAGTCCCTCTGTTTCCTTCATGTAAGCCGTCTATAAAAATGTTAAACAACACTGGGCCCAGGACAGAACCCTGTGGTAACTCACTTGTGATTTCTTTTTCCAGAATGACAAGCAACCATGGGGAAGTTTGTCAAAAGCCTTACTGCAATCAATACATTCACAGCATTCCCCTTATCCACCAAGCTTGCCACTCTGGGGTTTTGTTTTGTTTTTAACTTAGATTCATCAGCTGTGACTTGTTTTTGAGAAAACAATGCCATGACGAGGTGGGGTGGGGCATGTGCTCCAGTGCCGTGACGGCAACCGGACCAGGGCCTGCACCTCCGCCGCGCTGGGGCTGCGGGGGCAGCGGGACGCCCCCAGGGCCCCTTTGAGGTGGCATGCCTGCTAACTGCTCGTCGACTCATCATTTTGAGGACCTTTCCTAGTATCCTAGCCAAACTGACCAACCAGTTATGTTCCCGGGTCCTGTTTCTTTTGCTTTTTGAAGATGGCAACGAAGTTTGCCCACTTCTAGTCTGCAGGGACACGACCTTTTCTCCAAGGATTCCCAAATATTCTATAAAGAAGCTGTGAGATTACACCTGCAAGTTTCTTTAGGGTGATCCCCTATCAACTCTCTTCCTCTCTTGCGCTGAAGCCCCCTCTCTGTATCTTTCATTCTATTATTATCAAATTGTACACTTTTTGGACAGAGGCAAAGTAAGTGTTGAGGAGTCCAGCTTCTCTCTGTCACCCAAAAGCATTTCTCCATCCACTCCGCACAGAAAACCTACTCCCTTGTTTGTCTTCCTTCAAGCGTAGCCGAGCAACCCTGTTCATTATCTTCACCTTCTTTTCCAACTCATGAGTGCGACCCACAAAAAAAATAGCATTTTACCTTTTGTTGCGCAGCAGTAGACATGATCAGGATGATGGCAAAAGGTTGTTGAAGCCACATATTCTCTATGTGAACAATATGATTTGCAGCGACCTTTACAGTTTATTTCCTCGGTGGGAACGGATTCTGGAGAAATATTATGAAAATAGAAATCCATTCTTCAAATGAAAAGAAATTACCAACATCTCTAAGCTTCTCAGTGAAAGCAGCCCATTACATTTTCCACTAATTAAAGCTATGCACAAATGGCATAGTTTCAAATGAGCTAATGTTTAAACAAGGTAGAGTAGCTAAAGACACCAAAATGGGCTAGTTAGACTTTTTTTTTTTTTTTTTTTACTACAGTCTTGTGGTAGAACAGACCTTTATTTTTTAACCCAGAAAACTATAGCAAAATCAAAGAGAGAACCAGCAGGGCAAAGGTCATCACCACTGAATGTAGGAGTCACAAAAGTCTCCTTCTGGCCCAAATATATTGAGAGACACTCTTTCTTTAACTTTCAGTATCAAAGTTAGGCAGTCGGGATGTCCAGCTCACCCGTTGGTAGTTACCTGGCTTGGCTTCTTAACCCATTTTGAAGATGGGGACAACAATTGCCCACCTCCAGTTCTCCAGGAATTCTCAAAGATTATAGACAAAGACTCTGAGATTACTTCTGCAAACTCCTTTTGTACCCTTGGATGCAGCTCATCAGGCCCAGGAGATTTGAATTCCTTTAAAGTAACTAGATGTTCCCTTACCACCCCTTTTCCTTTCTCGGGCTGCAGCTCCCTCCCTGCATTATTAATTGTAATGACCGCTCCCCACATCAAATGGGGGGAGCCTTTTGCATGGCCGCATGCAGCCCCCCAGATCCCGGTGCGGCTCCTGGTAGTTCGGGCTGGCTTCATCCTCCCCAGGCTGGCACACTGCTACCCAGGAGTAAGTCTTCCTGAAGTCTGTGAGATTTACTTCCAAGTAAGCATTCTGCCGCCTACCTCAGCCAATCGCCCAATCCCGCCTGGGGAGGCGTTGCCAGCAGATTGGCCAGGTAAGGGGAGGGACCACCCTGCCCTCACAACAGAAGGTCAATCTTACCTGTAAAGTGGCAGTCGGCTCCCACCCTCCCCTCCCTCAGTTAAGTCTCTTTTTTTGCAGGTTAACCTCTTCTCCACAGGTACACAGGCGCTGCTACGTCAAGGTCGCTGTTGAAGGGCCGGAAAGGAACCCAGTTCACCAGATAACAAGTCTACCGCTCTTAACCACTACACCACACTGGCTCTCTGTTTTCCTTTTGGAGGAAGTGAAAGGCAAAGTAGGTGTTGAGCAGTCCACCTTCTCTCTGTCACCCAGAAGCATTTCTCCACCTTCTCCATGCAGAAAACCTACTCCTTGTTTGTTCCTCCTCTTCCTTCAAGCATAGCCAAGCAACCCTGTTTATCATCTTTACCTTCTTTCCAAATCATGATTGTGGCCCATAACAAAAATTTAGCATGTTACCTTTCTTTTGGCAGCAGTAGACATGATCAGGATGATGGCAAAAGGTTGTTGATGCCACATATTCTCTACGTGAACATCTTGGTTTGCAGTGACCTTGACAGTTTATTTCCTCGGTCGGAATGGATTCTGGAGAAATATTATGAAGATAGAAATCCATTCATCAGATGAGAAGAGACCACCATCATCTCTAAGCATATCTTAATCAGTGAAAGCAATCCATTACATTTCCTAATATATAAAGAAATAGAACTTTAATTTTGCACAAACCGTATGACATAGTATCCAATGGGCTAAGATACCTAGCATGCCAGAGCACTAAAAGACTCTGCATTGACCAAGGGATGGCTATCTTAAGGTGAGCAGTAGCTGATCAATGACCTTACGCTAATCAGGTTGAGCTTATAACTGCTACCTCTCTGCGGCACAAACCTCAGTAGTTTCTATGCAGGACCTGGGAATTATTCCCACTGAATTAAATGGGGCTCATTTCAGACAGACATGTCAGCTTTGCAAATTTTCACAATGCTACCGAGGAGTAAGTCTTCCTGAAGTCTGTGAGATTTACTTCCAAGTAAGCATTCTTCTCGCCAGAAAAACACAGCAAAACTTCTAAGACACTATATCCTTTTAGGAATCAAAGAAACAGACACCATACATTTTTCATATCATAAAAAATAAGCTGAAGAAGGCATCCATGTGGAAACGGGGCCCTGTCCTGGTCTCCCTGGTCTACATTTGACACGTATTTGAGAAGCCTTGACATCTATCTCTAGAAGACTTCAAGAAAAATTTCCATATGAAACTATTTTATGTTTAAGACTGTAATTCTTTGCAGAATTGATATTACAATTGGAATTACTTATGAGTAAATGTATGCTTTTTGGTTAAAACTTTAGGCCAGAGTTCTTATTTGGATTCATTACAGTGTATTTGGCAATAAGAACTCCAACTTCTTTTCGATTAATTGTGGAACATAACATCTGCCACTATTGAAATTCATTTTGGTTTTTTGCCTCAGTTCTCCAATCCCATTTCATAGTGGCACAGCAGGGGGGAATGCTAATGCTATTCTAGGCTGCAACAACAGAATCCTAGTGTCCAGATCAAGGGAAGTAATAGTACCACTCTATTCTGCCTCGGTCAGACCTCGCCAGGAATTCTGTATCCAATTCTGGACATCACAATTTAAGAAGGATGTTGACAAGCTGGAACGTTTGCAGAGGAGGGCAACCAAGATGATCGAGGGTCTAGAAAGAAAGTCTTATGAGGTAGCTCAGTATGTATAGCCTGGAGAAGAGGAGACTGAGAAGAGATATGATAGCCATCTTCAAATATCTCAAGGCGTGTCACATGGAATATGGAGCAGGGTTGTTTTCTCCTGCTCTGGAGAGCAGGACCCCAAACAATGACTGCAAATTGCAAGAAAGGAGATTACAACTAAACATCAGGAATAACTCTCTTAAAGTAAGAGACGTTTGACAGTGGAATGGACACCCTCAGGAGGTGGTGGGCTCTCCTTCCTTGGAAATTTTTCAGCACAGGTTGGATGGTCATCTGTCAGGAATGTTTAGTTAAGATTCCTGTATTGCAGCGGGTTGGACAAGATGATCCTTGGGATCCCTTCCAACTCTACAGTTATTTGAATCAATGATTCTGTTTTCAGCAATCCTGGATTCTATATTCTGATGTATTAGCAACTCCTCCCAATTTTGTGACATCTACACATTTGATGCACACGCCCTCTATGCCTTCATTGAAGTCATTCATAAAGATGTTGCACAACAGCAGGCCTAGAAAAGAACCTCATGGTGACCCACTTTTCACTTTTCCCAGAATGACAAGGAATAATGGGCGAGTTTGTCAAAAGCCTTACTGAAATCAAGACATACTCTATGCATAGCATTCCTCTGATCTACCAAGCTCCCCACAGCATCAAAAAAGAAATAAGATTAATCTGTCATGACTTGTTTCTTTTGAAAAACTCCTGATAGTTTTCAGTAACCATGGCATTGTTTTCTATGTGCTCACAGATCCACTGTTTTATTATCTTTTCTAATGGGTGTTGAGCAGTTGCACCTTCCCTCACACAAGAGCACCTCTCTGCCTTCTCCACACAAAGCCCCTGCTACTATTTGCTCTTCCACTTGCTTTGAACAGAGCCACAGAAAACCCTGCTTCTTATCTTTTAACCTTTTTTCCCCAAATCATGATGATTGCAGCCCATAAAACCAATTTAGCACGTTACCTTCCTCTTTGCAGCAGAAGACATGACCGGATTCATTGCAGAGGTCTAATGCAGACTCATATTCTCCAGCTGTACAACGTCGCTTGCAGACGCCATCACACAGATTCTGGGTGTTGGGTGCTGGGTGATGTTGCAGCAAAAAGAAAAGCTTCAGATGTAAGGGAGCAGTTCGGAGTCATAGTCAAGAATACTAGACCAGCACAAGGCGGCTTCCTAAATGCTTGCACAGAAAGAACAATCTCCTTACTGCTGCTTGAATTTAAGGAGCATCTGCACCTTTGCAGGGAAAGCAGTTTGGATTCAAAGCTCTTCCTCAGGTGCTTTGCAGACAACTTAATCCCTCCAGATCCCTTCAGCTGCACTTGGGAGTCCCCAATGGGGAATCCCTGGATCAGCTGGTCCTAGGCTGCCTTTTGAAGCTGAGCACCTGTGCTTTGAGAGGTACCTGCACTGCACTTTGCATCCCTGACAATTAGCTGAGAATCAGTGCCATGCCAAACCCAGACACAACATTGCCTGCCCCACACCTGCCAACATGCCTGTCATCAAGTGTAGGACATACAGAGTATCCCTGTGAGAGGGAGGGGAAAACCCAGGAAAATCTGAAAAGAAGCCAGCTGTTTTCTTCTTTCTTGCTTGTTCAATCTAAAAAATAATAATAATGTTCTGAAGGTCAATGTGCACAAAACAAAGAAAGCACCCACAGGAAAAATATATTAAACCTCATTGGACCTTTTCACAATGAGGCCTGCTTTCTCTTGCACAAAGTTTTGTCCGTCCACTTCCTATTACATCCATAATCAACCAAGAGGAAACTGCTTATTCAGTGAGGGCAGCCCATTCCTTAAAGCTCCTTTTGCCTTTCTACAAGGTGGCTACAAACATTCATTAAAACTTCCTGTTTCAAGTATAATGTAGAAAAAGAACAATGCTTATTAAATAGTAGGTGGACATAGCAGACAACACAGTGATTCTCCAAGCAGCTCTGTTTATTCTCAGTCTGGAACAGGACAGAACTGAAGGGCTCAGCAGCCTGCTTATATAGAACTCAGCTACAAGCAACAGTAACAACTTTCTATAGTTACCCAATCCCTGAACGTCACTTTCAATCCCTCATTTGCATGTGCGGACCTGAGTGAAAACTGCAACAGAATGAACTATATACACACACCCCTAGTGGCCTAGGGTGAGAACTTCAATACATAACACCCCTCCCCACCGAGATAAGGCATTAGGTTACGATCATAGTGGTTCCATTATATACAGCAATACTCTTGTTGGTTCATTAAGGCACATGGCATATCAGTTTCAATTTTCCCAGTTTGCAAGCGTAACTAATTCTATTTACAATGCAGCATTACATGTTCAATTTGTCGGTAACATAGTCTTTTAAATAAGCCGGGCGTTTGGAAACCACGGCATTCTTTTCAATGTGCTCACAGATCCACTGTTTGATTATCTTTTCTAATGGGTGTTGAGCAGTTTCACCTTCCCTCTGTCACACAAGAGGACCTCTCTGCCTTCTCCACACAGAGCTCCTTCTCCTTATTTGCTCTTCCACTTGCTTTGAACAGAGCCACAGAAAACCCTGCTTCTTATCTTTTAACCTTTCCCCCGCAAATCATGATGACTGCAGCCCATAAAATCAATTTAGCACATTACCAAACTTTTTGCAGCAGATGAGATGACCGGATTCACTGCAGGGGTCTAATGGAGACTCATATTCTCCAGCTGTACAACGTCGCTTGCAGACACCATCACACAGATCCTGGGTGTTAGTGGGTCCTGGGAAATATTGTGAAGATATAAATCTATCCCTCAGGCAAAAAGAGATTATGAACATTTCTATGAATTTCCTCTTGCCAGTAGCACATTTGAAAACCTACACGCTTTGGATGTGTCAGCAGTGTGATGTTGCAGCAAAAAGAAAAGCTTGTGCTATTCTCAGCTGCATCAACAGAAGTATATGCATCACAGAAGGTTGGGCTAGATAATGCCCTGCCAACTCTACAATGCTACGGTTCTATTCAGCAAAAGCAATCCATTCCACTTCCCACTTAATCAGGAAATAGAACTTCAACCTTACGCAAATGGCATAGTATCAAATGGGCTGATATTTCAAACACTGCACATCAGCCAATGGGCTAGTTAGGCAGGTCTTCTTGGAGTTCTGTGGATGGAAAGCCCTTTAGATTTTACCTGGGACTGACAGCAGCAACAAAAGGAGAACTAGAGAGGCAGAGGTCTTCATGGCTGAATGCTGGAGCCACCAGAGTTGCCTTCTAGCTCAAAGATATCGCAGAGAGAGAAAGGATCCCCTATTTGTACTTCCTAAGGGAATGGTGACAGGAAGCTTTCAGGGGTGAGGAAAGGACTGTGTGTTCCAAACATTCTGCTAATGATATTCATGGCTACCATGCACCCTTTTTGGATAATTAATTCTTGCTCCCTCTCTCTAAAATAGATGGCTTTAAGAGGAATCGACCAATTCATGGAAGAGAAGACTGTTAAGCTATGGCTACTAGCTAGGATGACTGCTCTGCTTCCACAGCTGGAGGCAGCGATGCTTCTGAATGGCAGGTGCTGAAGGGCTCTCTGCTCTTGTGCTCCTCATCTGATTGGTCAAAGTGAGAACAGGATGATGGACTTGATGGGCCATTGACTCTTCTTATGGTTCTCATAGAATCATGGAGTTGGAAGGGACCCCATGAGCCATCAACTCCAACCCCCTGCAATGCAGGAATCTCAGCTAAAGCACCCATGACAGCATCCTTGACATTCTGAAACCCAAATACCCAAAACTCACCAGCTGGGTCTTTTACAGCAAACTGCAGTGCTGAGAAAAGCTGGCCCTCCCTTGGCAAATGGAGCAGTATGAAGAAGGAAACAAATAATGGAATAGGAGAAGACCTGTGTGGTTGAACAGTGGTTCTGCTCCAGTCTCCAGGAGACTCACAGATATAATCAAAAGTTTCCCCTTATTTATGGATCATTGCTGAAGGATGTCGTGGCCCCACAAGGAAAGGAACAAACAGGCTACTTGTTCTCAACAGCCCATCTCAATGGCCAGACGATATGTACCTTTATGGTCACTTGTTATTTCCCTGAAAAGCAGCCATCAAGAAAATCAATATCTGTGTCCTCTTTGGATGGAAGCCCTGACCAAGATGGCCAGCTGGAGTCTCTACTTTATTGATTACCTGAGCTCCTGAAAAAAAATGAAAGGGGAAGTATTTTATCGTATGCATGGTTTATTAGTTTGTTTAAGGACTGTGTCACTGTTGTTTCTTCCCCATTTAAGCAGGCTTAACCCTTCTGAACATTCCTCCACTTGTGCTGTGGTTCCTCTGACTCCAAAATGTCTCTTGCATTCGGCAAAATACCATTCGGACACAGATTTATTATTTATAGTATTAAGGGTAAATCAAAAGAAATTCGGCATTAGAGAAGATTTTGAACGGCGGCTACGTCAACAAAAACTCGTTTTATTTTTCTGTTTAAATCAATTCATCGGGGCAGGGCTAAATTCTGAACTTGACTTTAATAGTTTCATTTTGAAAATGCTGCACGCATCATTGGTTGTATGTTTAAACTATTCAATACTATTCCTCCATACAGTCGTACCTTGGGTTCAGAACTTAATTCGTTCTGAAGGTCTGTTCTTAACCTGAAACTGTTCCTAACCTGAGGTATCACTTTAGCTAATGGGGCCTCCCGCTGCCGCCGCACCGCCAGCACATGATTTCTGTTCTCATCCTGAAGCAAAGTTCTTTACCCGAGGTACTATTTCTGGGTTAGCGGAGTCTGTAACCTGAAGAGTCTGTAACCCAAGGTACCACTGTACATTTGTTTTTCATGGGTGAACTTTCTTTCTGTATGCTGTATATGCCATACTGTTCCTTTGAGCATATCATTATTGGAAACACCTGTGGCTTACTTCATATGTCCTATGCAATTGTGTTGCAAGTATCAGCAGCTACACAATCAACTGAGAACTGATCCTTAGCATGAATCTTACTTACATATTCTGTTGAAAAATATTGGGTATGTACCTTTTTAAATATATGTTCTGTTTTGTATAGTCTGCTTTATTTTACAATGTGCATGGAGGTAACTCAGTTTTGTTATCATCATTGGTTACATGCCTTGTGTCTTATTTCGAGCTGATGAAGACTATTATGAAACTGTCGTATCATTCCGGAGACACTGTCCTTTTGAGGCTTCTCAAACGTCTTCTGTTGAACCTTTTGAAAGACTATTGAGAGACTTTACTTTTGAAACTGTTGGGACGTCTTCTGTAGGAATTTTTGAAAGACCATTGTGAGACTGTCCTTAGACACCTGTTTTGAACACACGGCTTGATGGTCCTCGCTACAACTCTGTTATAGTGTACATATGAATTTTGATTGGTTTATTCCTATAATTTGAATATCATTAATAGATCATATATTCTGTACTATTAGCCTACGTGTTGTGCTTATATTGTTGGGAACATAAACACAGACATGTGGCAATCCCACACATCTGCAGCATGGGAGGAATGGAATTCCCAACATCTGGTACCCAGTTTATAATCAGCATCATTGAATTATTTGAATGTTAGCCATTTACAAGTGTTGCTTTGAAAATTTGGCCATGACTTCTCTCATCAAGTAGAATATTAATGCGCAATCATCACAGGGCGCAATTTTGTCCTATACCTCTGAAAGAAAATTGCCTAAGGGCAGCTCTTACAAATATATGTTGTTTCTATTGTCTCGATTCAAGAAACACGTTTTTCCTTTAAATTTCCTTTTGAGTTTATATTGTGCAGTTTGAATTGTGTTATGATTATATTGCCAGCTTAACTTGTGGTGTTATAATTTTAGCAGCATGTCAATATATTATGAGAGGAAGGGGCCATCGCTCACTCTGGTACATCCGATTAAATCCCTGAGGCCAAGAGTCTGCAGCTGATAGGATCAGAGAGCGGATGACTTGAAAAACTGAGATGTAAGGGAGCAGTTCGGAGTCACAGTCAAGAATACAACACCAGCACAAGGCGGCTTCCTAAATGCTTGCACAAAAAGAACAATCTCCTTATTGCTGCTTGCATTTAAGGAGCATCTGCACCTCTGCAGAGAAAGCAGTTTGGATTCAAAGCTCTTCCTCAGGTGCTCTGCAGACAACTTAATCCCTCCAGATCCCTTCAGCTGCACTTGGGTGTCCCCAGTGGAGAATCCCTGGATCAGCTGGTCCCAGGCTGCCTTTTGAAGCTGAGCACCTGTGCTTTGAGAGGTACCTGCACTGCACTTTGCATCCCTGACAATTAGCTGAGAATCAGTGCCATGCCAAAGCCAGACACAACATTGCCTGCCCCACACCTGCCAACATGCATGTCATCAAGTGTAGGACATAGAGAGTACGCCTGTGAGAGGGAGGGGGAAACCCAGGAAAATCTGAAAAGAAGCCAGCTATTTTCTTCCTCCTTGCTCACTCGATTAAAAAAAAAAACCATGTTCTGAAAGTCAATGTGCAAAAAAACAAAGAAAGCACCCACAGGAAAAATATATTAAACCTTAAAAAAAAACATCATTGGACCTTTTCACAATGAGGCCTGCTTTCGCTTGCAAAAAGGTTTGTCCATCCGCTTCCTATTACATCCATAATCAACCAAGAGGAAATTGGCAACACCTGAAATCTAAATAGCATATGACTTCCGGTGTGAGCGCCATTCCGAGCAGTTGGGAGCTGTCTCGGGTCCGAGACAGCTCCAGTGCCTTCGGGGATTGGAGCTACCGCAACCGTGCTGCGGGCTCCGTTAAACCGCGGGAAGAGCGTCCCGTGGTCCTGGGTTTCTAGGGGGTTCCAGAAGTCCCAACCCTGCTCTCAGGCAATCCATGTAAAAGGGAGGCATGAGCGAGCGGGGCTCCAGGACGGTGCTGAAGAAGCCACCTCTAACCGAAGGCACGAAGCAGCGCGAACTGCCGGATTTTGAGTGCTCCGCTTTTCCTCAATTTGGATCCAAAACAAGGACTCTGTAAGTACGGAGCTTAATTTGAACCTAAAAGTCTGAAATTTGGCTTACGGAGAGAGATTTAAAATGAGGAAGTCCATCTCTCTCTAACAGCGGCAAGATCAAAGTAACGTCAATGGAGCTGGAGCCGCTTAAGACTTGCTTTAAAGTTTAACGCTGATTTTGTATACTTTAGAGAACCCTGTTTGGGGGGTAAGACTGAGAGTTTGATTGATTTCTTCCTGTGGATTACAAAGTAAAAGAGCGACACCGTTAACCCTCTGGCCAAGGAGCCTGGGTCGGTCAGGGAATGGCGCAGCTTAAAAAATACTGAGACCCTATCACTTCCTGCCTACTTAAATCCCACGGTCTCCTTAGACTCAACAATGACACCAATCCAGGAAAGACTATTGTTTGAATTACAATCACTTCAGAAGAACGTTATAGAAAAGTTTACCCAGATTGGAGCTACTTTGAAAAACTGTACTATATATTCACTCGATAGAAAGGATGGAATGAATGCTGACCCAGTGGAATTTTTAGAGGGGGAACATACACAAGTTGCTAAACAAGAAAGGCTTCTCTGGCGTGAGAGGCAGGGAGCCCTCAGTGTGGACAATACAATGAACATCTGGGGTGGCAGCCCAGAGGTTCAAGAACAACAACCATGGAAAGTGCAACAAGAAGACTGCTACATTCTGGAGAAGAAGAAGCTACATCTGAAGGGAAGAACAGAAGGAAAAGAAGTAAAATTAAACATGAAGGAGATAATAGAAGGAGAACCTGGACTGGTGGAATGTTGGGGGGGAGACTGGGGTGGGATGGGAAAGGCAAAGGAAAGGGTAGTGATGGACAGGAGAGGGGTGGGGTAAAGTATGAATTATTAGGGATTGAAAGGCTGACCATGGTACTCCGACACCAGAGGGAAAATGGAATATGAGACTGGAAGAAATATCTAGGTACTTGTTAAAATGTGATGTTTTTTATATATTTGAAATGGGAATCAGAAGAAATATAGGCCACAGCATAACAAAGTTAAGTGAAGAGAGGATAAAAGAGGTAGAGATGTGTAATTTGATGTTGTATTTGATAAAAATAAGATCTTAGATTTGAGATATGTTGATAAGAATAAGATTTAAGGTTTAAGATATATTGATTATAATTGTAAGATTAAAATTAGATGAAAAAAGTAGATTTTACAATATTACAAAGTTACTAAAGAAGATTAGAAATGAACGCAAAAGAGATGATGTGAGGAAGTCCCAATTTTAAGATTATAAAGAAGATTAGGATGAAGAATTAATTGTTTTGTTTGTGTCTATTTTGTGTAGTTTGTGTATTTTGTGTATTTAATTTTGAAAATCCAATAAATTCTTATTTTAAAAAATGAAATCTAAATAGCATATTATTATACTTATTAGCATTTTTATTGTGGCTGCTCTGCCTCTTTGGGACAATTTTGAGCTTCTCCATCTGCTCATCATATTATCCCTCTGATGGCAGGGGAAGGAGAAATCTGCATATGTGTATGGGAGATGGAGCCCTTTGTTTCTGGCATTGTGTGCCAGCTCAGTTGGAAGTGAAGGAGGCAGCCACAGGAGACCATTAAACACAAACACACACCAGGTCTTGTCCGAGTTACTTTCAAGCTGAGTTCCCTTCCTTTGAAGCCAAAAAAAAACCAGTGAAGTTTTAATTTCATTAGCAATGAAATAAACAAGATAACTTTGCCTCCCAGTTTGCACAGAAAAAGATGACAGAGGACTTGGTCTGCAGAACAGGTTTGGTTTTATTAGGAGCAGAAAGGAATGAGATAGTAGATTCCTGGAAAGACTCTTGGTAACCAAAAGGAACTTCTGAGAAATTGTTCATATATCAGATGCTTCTGAATTGCACTGAGAAAAGGGCTCCATCCTTTACAACGACACAGATGCAACTTATGAACTTCCTGTTATGCCCTTTTATGATCTGCTATTTTTCCTCTGCCAAAAGAGAAGAGAGCAGGTTATGTTAAACCTCATGCAATATTCCACACTCGGGGGGGGGGGACATATCAAATGAGCAAATTAGAAAAGCAAGAATTCTTGAGCATATGTTTCTAACTAGAATGCTTTGTAAAGCAAATATCTAGAAAGAAAGAAAGAAAGAAAGAAAGAAAGAAAGAAAGAAAGAAAGAAAGAAGAGTTTGAATTTGATATCCCACTTTATCACTACCCAAAGGAGTCTCAAAGCGGCTAACATTCTCCTTTCCCTTCCTCCCCCACAACAAACACTCTGTGAGGTGAATGGGGCTGAGAGACTTCAGAGAAGTGTGACTAGCCCAAGGTCACCCAGCAGCTGCATGTGGAGGGGTGGAGACACGAACCCGGTTCCCCAGATTACGAGTCTACTGCTCTTAACCACTACACCACACTGGCTCTCAAAGAAGAATAGGTAGCTTCCTATCTTGCCATTTGATCTATGCATTCATTCTCAAGGGTTATTACCCAAGGTAAGTCTGAGTCTGGTTAAACCCGCTGGTAAAAATTGGATTGACAAACTGAAGCCAATGAATTTTAATGCTCCACTCTGAGTATAAGTTAGTAGTCCTTTTCTTAAAGTTGCATCATCATGTTGCATATTAATTAAAATAATTTTTATATAATTTACTTAGATATTCCTTCCCAAAACTTTAAAGTTTTCAAAGCCATCAGTCCATTTTTTCCGAAGCTGCAGTCCACGTTAGGGGCTGGTGGCACTGCTTTGTGGTGGTTGACATCATACTTCTATGCTTGTTTCCTGGGGGTGATGCTTGCAGCCCCATGGAACCTTCAATGTGGGGTTCTTTAGCATTCAGTGTTATCCCCATGCTGTTTAACATCTACATGAAACCTGGTCTCTCTTTTTCTCTTTTATTGAAGAGCAGGATGTTTTAATGCCATCACAATCACAGAGGTGTCTGTTGAGGGGCTAGATTGATTGAAAATGTCTACACAACCAGATCGGTAGTTGGGTTCCTGTTGAAGATATTCGGCAAGGCAACATGACAGTGTTGTGGGATGGAGGACTGGATTGATTATTCCGTGATACTATGGCAGTGGACAAGAATGTATTGTATCTTTTGAATAAATGCTTTGGGGGGGGGGGTTAAGCATCTACATGACAGCATTGAGAGGGGTTATCCAGAGTTCTGGAGTAGATTGTCATCAATATGCTGGTGACACACAGCTCTACATCTCCTTTACATCTGCAAGCGTGGCACTGGAAGTGCTGGACCCTTGTCAAGCTTCAGTAATGGACTGGATGAGAGGCAACAAGCGAAAGCTCAATGCAAGTAAGACGGAGGCACTCTTAGTGGGTGGGAGGTGGCCTGCTCTTGACGGGGTTACCCTCCCTCTGAAGAAGTGTGTACGCAGCTCAGGGGGTACTTCTGGGTCCTTTGCTGTCATTTGAGGCTCAGGTGGCCCTAGTGGTGGAGACGGCCTTCCTTCGGCTTCAGTTGGTGGCTCAGTTGAAACCCATCTCTATACAGATAAACTAACTTCTGTTGTCTATGCTTTGACAACTTCAAAATTAGATTACTGAAATGCCTTATATGTATATGTGCTGAGCAGTAACACCTATTGTCATGACTGTCTGACGGCAGGGCATTTCGGGCGATACAAGACACTGTATCATGTAACGCGCCAATTTTGGTGGCCGCAAGTGCGAAGAGACGTCTGGGAGTACGTCAGAGCCTGTGAGACCTGCCAGCGGGCCAAGAGGCCACGAGAAGTGCCGGCAGGCCTACTGCAACCACTACCTACTCCAGAGGGACTGTGGGAGATGATAGCCATGGTCTTCGTCACTGACCTTCCGGCATCACAACAACAGACGGTGGTCTGGGTGGTCGTAGACCTCTTCACCAAAATGGCCCATTTCGTGCCTTGCAAGGCACTGCCGACAGCCCAAGAAACAGCCCGGCTGTTTGTTGATCACATTTTCCGGCTGCATGGGCTGCCTCGTTGGATTGTGTCAGACACGGGGGCCCAGTTCACTTCCCAGTTTTGGAAGACAGTCATGCAGTTGCTAAAGGTAGAGGTGTGCCTGACCTCTGCACGACACCCCGAAAGCAATGGAAAGGCAGAAAGGACCAATGCTACTCTGCAACAGTACCTGCATTGCTACGTAAACTATCGACAGGATGACTGGGTGGCCTTACTACCCTTGGCAGAATTTGCGTATAACAATGCCTTGCACGCCTCCTCACAACAGACCCCGTTCTTTGCTAACTATGGGTTCCACCCGCGTGCCTTCCCGTCTCCGGAGACATTATTGCTGCTACCAGCCGCTGAGGAATTCGTGCAAGAGTTATCAGCAATACAAGGGCTGCTACGTGATCAGCTGGAGCGAGCCAAAGAGAACTATAAGAAAGCGGCAGACGTGCGCCGCCAATCGGGCGCAGAACTCAAGGTGGGGGACTAGGTATGGCTTATTCCTGACTCCTGGCTTGTTCCTGACCTCGGCTTGTTCCTGACCCTCGGCTTGTTCCTGACCCTCGGCTTGTTCCTGACCTCGGCTTGTTCCTGACTCCTAGCTTGTTCCTGACCTTGGCTTGTTCCTGACCCTTGGCTTGTTCCTGGCTCCTGGCTTTTCCCTGACTGACTTGGCTGGTTCCTGACTTGGACTGTTCTGACTTCGGCTTCTCCTGATCCCATACTGATACCTAACTTCAGCTGGCTTCTGACCCGGACTGTTCGACCTTGGCTTATCTGACTGACTGCTGCATTTCAGCACGCCAACTTGTTGGCGCCCTAACACCTATTCTCTGTCACCGAATAGCATCTCTTTGTCTTCTCCCATTATAATCGGGCGAATACGGTATCATCTCTCTTCCATTAAACGCTTCTTGTGTTGAAATCCATAAAGAATGAAAGAATGAAACCTTAACTAAAGTGTTGCTCTTTTGCAACTGGAAACGTTTGAAACATAATTGCTTTTTCAAAGCTGCTTTCTCGTTCTCCCACTCTGTTTGACAGTAATGAAAACATCTCACCCCAAAATCCCATCAAAATAGTTGTGTTCCATAGCAAAAATTACAGAAGTTACCTGTCTCTTTGCAGCAGTATGCATACTCAATTTTATGGCAAGTCATTCCAGAACCCTCATATTCATCTCTTGAACAACGTGGCTTGCAGCGACCTTTACATTCTTTCTCCTGGGTGTGGGTAGATCCTGGAGAAATATTAGGAATACATAAATCAATCCCTCACATAAGAAACCATCAACATCTCGAATCATTTCGTATACAGAGAAAGCAGTCCATTACATTTCAAAGAAATAGATTTTTTATGCTGGGCAAAGGACATAGCTTTTTCCTTTACAAAGGCACAGGTGCAATTTGGGAATTTACACCATTTTATTATCTGCTGCTTTCCCCCAGCTGAAGAAAAGAGAACATGTTAAACCTCGTGCGATAGACCACATTCAGGAAGAAAGAATAATTAAATAAGATAACTGTATGGCCTTTTGGAAAAGCCAGATTCTTGAACCTATATCAACTTTCTAACAGGAATGTTTTGTAAAGGAAATATCTTGTAAGGTAAAGAGAATAGTCAGATGTCCACATTGCTGGTTAATTTCCAGATTCAATCTCATCTAGTCTGCCCAAAATCTGGTCTAAGCTTCAATCTCAAGGGTTAGTACCCAAAGTCAGTCATACGACAGATAAACTCACTAAAATTAAATCAAATGACTAATTTAAGTTCATTAAATTTAATGCTAATGACTCTGTTCTGAATACAACTTAGTTGTCCTTTTCTTAAAGTTTCAAATTCATTAAAAGACATTCTGAACCATTTGCAAAGAATTCCTTCCCAAAAAGTAAGGCTATGTTTTTCAGGGGGAGGGTGGAGGAATCACATCAACAAAGAGCCCGTTGGGACATTTCCTTTATGAACTAAATTCATGAGTATATCTGAATGAATGTGTCATTCTTCACTGCAGGGCTGGCAGACCTCCTTCGCTCCAGATGTTGTTCAGTTACAGTTTCCATCATCCTTGATCTTTGCTTCTGGGTGGGGCTTGTGAGAGATGGGACACCAACCCCTGCAATGCAGGACTCACCACTAAATAATCCCTGAAAGATGGCCATCTAACCTCTGTTTAAAAATCACCAATGAAAGCAAAGTCCAGCACTTTCCAAAGCAGTACATTCAGCTTTGAAACAGCTCTTGTCATCAGAAAGTTATTTCCTATGTTTAGTCAGAATCTCGTTTCTTACAATGTGCCTGGGTCCACTTTTTTCACTTTTTGAAGATGGCGACAAAGTTTGTCCATTTCCCATCCGCAAGGACACCACCTGTTCTCCAAGGATTCCCATATATTATATACAGAGGCTGTGAGATTCCATCTGCAATTTCATTTAGTATGTTTGGGGGCAGATCATAAGGCCCTGAAGTTATGAATTCATTCAGAGAAGCTAGGAGTTCCCTTACCACCTCTTTTCCTCTCTTGGGTTGCAGCACCCTCTCTGCATCATTCATTGTATTATCACCACATTGTACACTGTTTTACTTATGGGCGAAGACGGAGGCAAAGTAGGTGCTGAGCAGTAGCACTTTTTCTCTCCCACCCAATAGCATCTCTTTGTCTTCTCCCACACGCAGCACCTGCTCCTTATTTGTTCTTCCTCTTGCTTTGAACACTACTTGTTATCTTTAACCTCTTATCCAAATCATAATACTTGCAGCCCATAACAAAAAAAATAGCATGTTACCTTTCTTTGCACAGTAGACCATATCAGGATGATGGCAGAAGGCTGTTGAAGCCACGTATTCTCTGTTGTGGTATTATTACAAGCCGAGCTGCAAACGCCTCAGCAGTGAGGCTCACATGACTATTGTGTCTGTTTTCATCCTGTGGGAAAGCCACTGGTCCTACCAGCTTTCCTACCAGTACTGTTGTACTTTTTACTTTCAGTTCTGGCTCGAGAGATGCTAGACGCTATTATGGACAGCTCTGAAATCATGAGCTGGATAGCAGAAACATATTCTGCAAATTACCTACAATAAAGTAGTTTTAGCCTTCACGGCTTGTGTGTGTTGTTCTTCACGCTGGAGAGCAATCGCATATTATTAATGTGCCCCCTGGACTCGAGTAGCCAGAAGGGCATGCAGGCTTCGTCCCTACCTGGGGGTCAGTCTCACAACTTGCCCCCGCGGGACGTATCATAACATTGGTAGCAGAGGGTGGTTTCCAGAGACGTCGGACCTCTTACTGATTCTGTCTGCTGGGAAGAAAGCAGCCCTAAACAGCGTTCCTCAGTTCCGGGGGAGTTTCGTGCTGAAGAACGGCCATATCCCGCTGTGAGAAGGAGTCGCGTTATCGGAGCTGTGAGTACCCGGACTGATTTACGAGGCAATAAACCTCTGAAGGCTAGGTTTGTTTGCTTGGACAATAAATTGCTTTCTGACATCAGAGAGTAAAAGCCTGTTTCTCCACAATGGCCAAAGAGCAGAAGCATAGCAGCTCATTGTGTCCGTTGCTTACTGATGATAATAATCAGACTTGGAGAGTTAAAATGGAGGCAGTCCTAACAAGGCAAAATTTGCTTGATGTAGTGACTAATGCCCCTCTGCTGTTCCCTACACCTCGATGGCTCAACAGGGATCAACAGGCTAAAGCAACTATAGTTTTGCATCTAGACTCATCTCAGTTGATTCACATAAGAGATTTGGCTCACGGTAATGATTTTTGGAATGTTTTGCAAGAGCAACATTTAAGGATAGCAGCAGGAAGTTCTATGCTGCATTTCCAGTGTCTCACAAACCTTCGGCTAAAAAAGGGAGACAATTTGCGTTCGCATCTTAACCACATGAAGGAGTTAAGAAGTGAACTGGCACAGCGTAACATGCAGCTGAATGAGGATGTGTTTTGTTTCATGGTTTTAAACAGCCTACATGACTGTTTTAGTGCTATTGCATCGCAGCTTGGAGCTTTGGATGCTCAAAACCTAACCGTTGCCAGAGTCTTTTCATCTTTGCTTAATGAGCAAGATCGTTGTTCTGCTCAGAATGAGGCCAATGGAAGCGGGAGTGAAGCAGGTGCGTCCTCATCTCCATCCAGTGCTTCAACAGAGCAGGTGCAAATTCTTAAAGTCATACGCTGCACAAACTGTGGCCTAAGAGGGCACAGTTTTCACACCTGCCGAAAGCCCAAAAAAGGATCTAACCAGAGCCAAGAAGCCGGTGGATCTGCAGGCAAGGCCAAAGTCTCCTCAGGGCGCACGATTGCATTGCTTACACAAGGCGTGCAGGAGCAGGACACAGACTTTGCTTGGGTTATTGACTCAGGTGCAAGCCACCACATGACATCAAACAAGCGTTTGTTTAAGACTTTTAAGAAGCTGGACCACATCGTGTCGCAGGTGAACGGAAAACACCTGAAATCGACAGGATTTGGAACTGTTTTTCTTCAGAGTCGCCAGCTGACTATAAGCAATGTTTTATATATGCCAGAGATTGCCTATACTCTTCTCAGTGCATCGCAGCTTACCGAGAAGGGATGCGAGCTCAGAATGTGCAAAGGACTGTGCACAATTTCTAAGGATGAAGAAGATATCCTTACAGCTCAGAAGAACAAAGATGGACTATTCTTACTATCTTTTGATTCTACTGACTGTTGTTTTGATGTTGTTGACTCTTCTTTTGCAGGTGCTGCTAAGTCCAAGGAGACTATCATACAGCCACGCAGAGAAAAAGTCACAGAATGTTTCCAGCGGGTGTCTGCTGATGTAATAGGGCCTTTGCCACAATCTAGAGGTGGAGTTAAATATTATTTATTGCTGTCTGACCAATTTTCTAGGTTCTCTTGGATTTACACTATGAAGAGTCCGCAGCAGGTCTTGGCCAGGATCACTGAATTTTGTGCTAAGATAGATTTCATGCATGATGGCAAAATTGAATGTTTGTGTACTAATCAATTACCAGTGTTTGATTCAGAGGAGTTCCAGGACTTCCTAAGTCAACATTGCATTCGGCACAAAGTTGCTGTAAGCCAGTCATCATGGAACAATGATTTGTTTGTTAAAATTAACACAGAATTGTGTGAGGGTATGCAGGCGCAATTGCTTAGTGCAAAGCTGTCTGAACAGAATTGGGCTGAAAGCCTATCTGCCTTCACATATGCTTGGGTCAGGAGAGTTCCAAAGGGAATGGAATGCTCACCTTATGAGATACTGTTTCACAGAAAGCCTTCTGTTAAGCATCTTAAGGTTTTTGGTTCTCAGATTTGGGTAGAATCACTTGAAGGTACACCCATCCAAGGCATCTTTATGGGCTATGAGAAAGGTCAATACAGAGTTCTGTTGCCTTCCTCTAACACAGTAATTCTTACCAGGGAGGTAGAACCTACTGTAAAACTGGAGACACAGATTCTCCAAAGCTTTCCCATTGATGTCAATACACATGAGGATTCTGACACTAGCGGTAGCAGTGCAAGCTCAACCATGGCTAGTTCCGATACAGGTGACACTGTCATTGAAAGAGGAGCTCATGCTATGTCCAGGCCATCAGATGAAGATGATGTGCTAGAATCTTTAGAGCCACTGTTTACTATTGGAAAGGTTTCTCCAAAAAGTCCTATTCAGGAGAAACTCAGCAAAGAAGATCTACATCTTATGCGTAGATCTGAGTGAGTGACAAAGGGTCAGGCGCCCAAAAGGTACTCCAAAGAGTTTGCAATCTCAGCCGTTGCAAATGTGGCTGTAGTTTGCACTCAAAACAGAGACACTCAGGCTCACTTCACAGATGTGAAAAGGCCACATCAACAGGTTGCAAAGTTCAACACTGTTCCTGCCAACACACACAGAGCAAGTACTCTGGTCCCCTGGAGAGTTGGTAATCAAAGGCTCCAACTGGTGGAACCAGTCTCAGAGAGTTCCAAAGATGGAACAAAGACAACAGAGTCATACTGTGTATATGATAACTGTTTGTTTGCTTCTCTTAATGATGCCTTAGCTTTTGCCACTCTTTCATTGTCTAATATCAGGGGAGGATGTTGTGATATTATTACAAGCCGAGCTGCAAACGCCTCAGCAGCGAGGCTCTCATGACTATTGTGTCTGTTTTCATGCTGTAGGAAAGCCACTGGTCCTACCAGCTTTCCCACACACGTGATGTTTGTACTGTACTGTTGTACTTTTTACTTTCAGTTCTGGCTCGAGAGATGCTAGATGCTATTATGGACAGCTCTAAGATCATGAGCTGGATAGCAGAAACATATTCTGCAAATTACCTACAATAAAGTAGTTTTAGCTTTCACGGCTTGTGTGTGTTGTTCTTCACGCTGGAGAGCAATCGCATATTATTAATGTGCCCCTGGACTCGAGTAGCCAGGAGGGCACGCAGGCTTCGTCCCTACCTGGGGGTCAGTCTCACAGCTTGCCCCCGCGGGACGTATCATAACATTCTCTACCTGAACAACTTGGTTTGCAGCTACCTTTACAATCATCATTTGCGATGTGTCCTGGAGAAATATTGTGTAGATAGAAATCAATCCCTCAGATGAGAAGACATCGCCAACGTCTCTAAGAATCGCCTATTCAGTGAAAGCAGCCCATTACATTTTCCACTAAATGGATGCAACTTTAATCTTGCACAAATGACATACAGTGGTACCCTTGGTTCTCAAACTTAATCCATTCCCGAGGTCATTTAAAAAACCAAGGCTTGCTTTCTCCTTTGAAAGTAATGCAAAATGGATTAATCCATTCCAGACTTTTAAAAACAACTCCTAAAACAGCAATTTAAAATGAACTTTAATAACTCCTAATTATTCTCATTTATCATTACTTACTGTATTGGCTCGAATATAAGCTGCAGCCAAATACAAGCCACACCTTTAAAATTCAAGAGGGGTGAGACAATAACCCAATATAAGATGCTCCCTTAAAACTGGCAGTGACCACCTGGTCCGAGCAAAACTCTTGGTCCTAGAGGACCCATACACCATACTGGGAAATGATAGGGGGCTGCCAAAGTACCAGCCCTACATAATGCTGCTGGGGGAAGGTTTGCGTAGGGTGGAGGTGGAGGCAGCAGCCCACCCAGGCACCCACAAACTGCCAGTGGCTTCCCCACACAAACACTGGGTGGGTACCCATCACTCCCTAACAGCAGTGGCAGGGGCCAGCTGGGCAAGAAGAGACATTCTGCAGGGGCATGCAGCTTCCTTCACACCATCCCAAGCTGGTGCCCCCCAATCCATTAACAGTGGTGGGGCAGGCAGAAGGGGTATCACATGGTGGCAGCGGAGCGGCAGCTCCCACCGGCATTCACCATCCCACCACCCACTGCTCCTGGCACTGGGCGGGCACCCCTCCATGACAGTGGAGGTCCAAAGCGGGAAGCGCAAAGCAGCAGCATAGGTGGCGGGCCACCAGCCCCCCACCCCCACCCCTGCTCACTAGGACTCCAGTAGGAGTTAAAGGCTCCTGGACTGCTGTCTTTGCCGGTGGCCTTCCCCCTTCCCCCTTCCTTTTGACAGCTAGGGGGAGGCTTGGGGGGGCTCCCCACCCCGAAGCAGCCTGGGAGTGCGGGGCAAGGGCACGCCGCCCACACGCCGCCCCCAAGCCTCACTGAGCTGTCAAAATGAAAGGAGAAGGGGGGGTGCTGTCACCAAAGCAGTGTGGTTCCTCTCCTCCCCCCCCCCCCGACAGCTTGGAGAAGGTTTCGGAGTCCTGGGTGGGCGTTGCACCGTTGTCCCGCAATCCCGATGGCCCTCCTGGAAAGCTGTTTCAGCAGCATATCATAAGGTCACGATTATAAGCCACACTTAGACTTTTCCGGATCAGAATTCCGGGGGGGGGGGAGTATGGCTTATAATCGGGCCAATACGGTATCATCTCTCTTCCATTAAACGCTTCTTGTGTTGAAATCCATAAAGAATGAAAGAATGAAACCTTAACTAAAGTGTTGCTCTTTTGCAACTGGAAACGTTTGAAATATAATTGCTTTTTCAAAGCTGCTTTCTCGTTCTCCCACTCTGTTTGACAGTAATGAAAACGTCTCACCCTATGAGCACCTCACCCCAAAATGCCATCAAAATAGTTGTGTTCCATAGCAAAAATTACGGAAGTTACCTGTCTCTTTGCAGCAGTACGCATGCTCAATATTATGGCAAGTCATTCCAGAACCCTCATATTCATCTCTTGAACAACGTGGCTTGCAGCGACCTTTACATTCTTTCTTCTGGGTGTGGGTAGATCCTGGAGAAATATTAGGAATACATAAATCAATCCTTCAGATAAGAAACCATCAACATCTTGAATCATTTCATATACAGATCACAGATCCACTGTTTTATTATCCTTTCTAATGGGTGTTGAGCAGTTGCACCTTCCCTCACACAAGAGCACCTCTCTGCCTTCCCCACACAGAGCCCCTGATCCTTATTTGCTCTTCCGCTTGCTTTGAACAGAGTCACAGAAAACCCTGCTTCTTATCTTTTAACCTTTTTCCCCCACACCAACACTGAAAAGAAGCCAGCTGTTTTCTTCTTTCTTGCTCGTTCAATCTAAAAAATAATAATAATGTTCTGAAGGTCAATGTGCACAAAACAAAGAAAGCACCCACAGGAAAAATATATTAAACCTCAAAAAAAACCAACTCATTGGACCTTTTCACAATGAGGCCTGCTTTCTCTTGCACAAAGTTTTGTCCGTCCACTTCCTATTACATCCATAATCAACCAAGAGGAAACTGCTTATTCAGTGAGGGCAGCCCATTCCTTAAAGCTCCTTTTGCCTTTCTACAAGGTGGCTACAAACATTCATTAAAACTTCCTGTTTCAAGTATAATGTAGAAAAAGAACAATGCTTATTAAATAGTAGGTGGACATAGCAGACGACACAGTGATTCTCCAAGCAGCTCTGTTTATTCTCAGGCTGGAACAGGAGTGAACTGAAGGGCTCAGCAGCCTGCTTATATAGAACTCAGCTACAAGCAACAGTAACAACTTTCTATAGTTACCCAATCCCTGAACGTCACTTTCAATCCCTCATTTGCATGTGCGGACCTGAGTGAAAACTGCAACAGAATGAACTATATACACACACCCCTAGTGGCCTAGGGTGAGAACTTCAATACATAACACCCCTCCCCACCGAGATAAGGCATTAGTTTACGATCATAGTGGTTCCATTATATACAGCAATACTCTTGTTGGTTCATTAAGGCACATGGCATATCAGTTTCAATTTTCCCAGTTTGCAAGCGTAACTAATTCTATTTACAATGCAGCATTACATGTGCAATCTGTCGGTAACATAGTCTTTTAAATAAGCCGGGCGTTTGGAAACCATGGCATTCTTTTCAATGTGCTCACAGATCCACTGTTTTATTATCTTTTCTAATGTGTGTTGAGCAGTTGCACCTTCCCTCCGTCACACAAGAGCATCTCTCTGCCTTCTCCACACAGAGCTCCTTCTCCTTATTTGCTCTTCCACTTGCTTTGAACAGAGCCATAGAAAACCCTGCTTCTTATCTTTTAACCTCCCCCCCCCCAAAAAAAAATCATGATGACTGCAGTCCGTAAAATCTATTTAGCACATTACCAAACTTTTTGCAACAGAAGACATGACCGGATTCATTGCAGGGGTCTAATGGAGACTCATATTCTCCAGCTGTACAACGTCGCTTGCAGACACCATCACACAGATTCTGGGTGTTAGTGGGTCCTGGGAAATATTATGAAGATATAAATCTATCCCTCAGGCCAAAAGAGATTATGAACATACATTTCTATGAATTTCCTCTTGCCAGTAGTACATGTGAAAACCTACACGCTTTGGATGTGTCAGCAGTGTGATGTTGCAGCAAAAAGAAAAGCTTGAGATGTAAGGGAGCAGTTCGGAGTCATAGTCAAGAATACTAGACCAGCACAAGACGGCTTCCTAAATGCTTGCACAGAAAGAACAATCTCCTTACTGCTGCTTGAATTTAAGGAGCATCTGCACCTCTGCAAGGAAAGCAGTTTGGATTCAGAACTCTTCCTCAGGTGCTTTGCAGACAACTTAATCCCATCCAGATCCCTTGAGCTGCACTTGGGAGTCCCCAATCCCTGGATCAGCTGGTCCCAGGCTGCCTTTTGAAGCTGAACACCTGTGCTTTGAGAGGTACCTGCACTGCACTTTGCATCCCTGACAATTAGCTGAGAATCAGTGCCATGCCAAACCCAGACACAACATTGCCTGCCCCGCACCTGCCAACATGCCTGTCATCAAGTGTAGGACATAGAGAGTACCCCTGTGAGAGGGAGGGGGAAACCCAGGAAAATCTGAAAAGAAGCCAGCTATTTTCTTCCTCCTTGCTCACTCGATTTAAAAAAAAACCCATGTTCTGAAAGTCAATGTACAAAAACACAAAGCACCCACAGGAAAAATATATTAAACCTCAAAAAAAAAAACACCAACTCATTGGACCTTTTCACAATGAGGCCTGGTTTCGCTTGCAAAAAGGTTTGTCCATCCACTTCCTATTACATCCATAATCAACCAAGAGGAAACTGCTTATTCAGTGAGGGAAAGCTCCTTTTGCCTTTCTACAAGGTGGCTACAAACATTCATTAAAACTTCCTGTTTCAAGTATAATGTAGAAAAAGAGCAATGCTTATTAAATAGTAGGTGGACATAGCAGACGACACAGTGATTCTCCAAGCAGCTCTGTTTATTCTCAGTCAGGAACAGGACAGAACTGAAGGGCTCAGCAGCCTACTTATATAGAACTCAGCTACAAGCAACAGTAACAACTTTCGGTAGTTACCCAATCCCTGAACGTCACTTTCAATCCCTCATTTGCATGTGCGGACCTGAGTGAAAACCGCAACAGAATGAACTATATGCACACACCCCTAGTGGCCTAGGGTGAGAACTTCAATACATAACACCCCTCCCCACCGAGATAAGGCATTAGGTTACGATCATAGTGGTTCCATTATATACAGCAATACTCTTGTTGGTTCATTAAGGCACATGGCAAATCAGTTTCAATATTCCCAGTTTGCAAGCGTAACTAATTCTATTTACAATGCAGCATTACATGTGCAATTTGTCGGTAATATAGTCTTTTAAAAAAGCCGGGCGTTTGGAAACCACGGCATTCTTTTCAATGTGCTCACAGATCCACTTTGATTATCTTTTCTAATGGGTGTTGAGCAGTTGCACCTTCCCTCCGTCACACAAGAGGACCTCTCTGCCTTCTCCACACAGAACTCGTTCTCCTTATTTGCTCTTCCACTTGCTTTGAACAGAGCCACAGAAAACCCTGCTTCTTATCTTTTAACCTTCCCCCCCCCCAAAATCATGATGGCTGCAGCCCGTAAAATCAATTTAGCACATTACCAAACTTTTTGCAGCAGAAGACATGACCGGATTCACTGCAGGGGTCTAATGGAGACTCATATTCTCCAGCTGTACAACGTCGCTTGCAGACGCCATCACACAGATCCTGGGTGTTAGTGGGTCCTGGGAAATATTATGAAGATATAAATCAATCCCTCAGGCAAAAAGAGATTACGAACATTTCTATGAATTTCCTCTTGCCAGTAGTACATGTGAAAACATACACGCTTTGGATGTGTCAGCAGTGTGATGTTGCAGAAAAAAGAAAAGCTTGTGCTATTCTCAGCTGCATCAACAGAAGTATATGCATCACAGAAGGTTGGGCTAGATAATGCCCTTCCAACTCTACAATGCTACGATTCTATTCAGCAAAAGCAATCCATTCCACTTCCCACTTAATCAGGAAATAGAACTTCAACCTTACACAGATGACATAGTATCAAATGGGCTGATATTTCAAACACTGCACATCAGCCAATGGGCTAGTTAGGCAGGTCTTCTTGGAGTTCTGTGGATGGAAAGCCCTTTAGATTTTACCTGGGACTGACAGCAGCAACAAAAGGAGAACTAGAAAGGCAGAGGTCTTCATGGCTGAATGCTGGAGCCACCAGAGTTGCCTTCTAGCTCAAAGATATCGCAGAGAGGGAAAGGATCCCCTATTTGTACTTCCTAAGGAATGGTGACAGGAAGCTTTCAGGGGAGAGGAAAGGACTGTGTGTTCCAAACATTCTGCTAATGATATTCATGGCTACCATGCACCCTTTTTGGATAATTAATTCTTGCTCCCTCTCTCTAAAATAGATGGCTTTAAGAGGAATCGACCAATTCATGGAAGAGAAGACTGTTAAGCTATGCCTACTAGCTAGGATGACTGCTCTGTTTCCACAGCTGGAGGCAGCGATGCTTCTGAATGGCAGGTGCTGAAGGGCTCTCTGCTCTTTTGCTCCTCATCTGATTGGTCAAAGTGAGAACAGGATGCTGGACTTGATCGGTCGTTGGCTCTTCTTATGTTTGTCATAGAATCATGGAGTTGGAAGGGACCCCATGAGCCATCAACTCCAACCCCCTGCAATGCAGGAATCTCAGCTAAAGCACCCAGGTCAGCATCCTTGTCATTCTGAAACCCAAATACCCAAAACTGACCAGTTGGGTCTTTTACAGCAAACTGCAGTCCTGAGAATAGCTGGCCCTCCCTTGGCAAATGGAGCAGTATGAAGAAAGGAAACAAATAATGGAACAGGATAAGACCTGTGTGGTTGAACAGTGGCTCTGCTCCAGTCTCCAGGAGACTCACAGATATAATCAAAAGTTTCCCCTTATTTATGGATCATTGCTGAAGGATGTCGTGGCCCCACAAGGAAAGGAACAAACATCTCAATGGCCAGATGATATTACCTTTATGGTCACTTGTTATTTCCCTGAAAAGCAGCCATCAAGAAAATCAATATCTGTGTCCTCTTTGGATGGAAGCCCTGACCAAGATGGCCAGCTGGAGTCTCTACTTTATTGAGGTACCATTGTACATTTGTTTTTCATTGGTCTACTTTCTTTCTCTATGCTGTATATGCCATACTGTTCCTTTGAGCATATTGTTATTGGAAACACCTGTGGCTTACTTCATATGTCCTATGCAATTGTGTTGCAAGTATCAGCAGCTACACAATCAACTGAGAACTGATCCTTAGCATGAATCTGACTTACATATTCTGTTGAAAAATATCGGGTATGTACTATATATATATATATATATATATATATATATATATATATATTCGGTTTTGTATAGTCTGCTTTATTTTACAATGTGCATGCAGGTAACTCAGTTTTGTTATCATACATTGGTTACATGCCTTGTATCTTATTTCCAGCTGATGAAGAATATTATGAAACAGTCGTATCATTCTGGAGACACTGTCCTTTTGAGGCTTCTCAAACGTCTTCTGTTGAACCTTTTGAAAGACTATTGAGAGAGTTTTGGGATGTCTTCTGTAGGAATTTTTGAAAGACCATTGTGAGATTGTCTTTAGACACCTGTTTTGAACACACGGCTTGATGGTCCTCACTACCACTCTGTTATAGTGTACATATGAATTTTGATTGGTTTATTCCTATAATTTGAATATCATTATTAGATCATATATTCTCTTCTATTAGCCTACGTGTTGTACTTATATTGTTGGGAATATACACAGACATGTGACAATCCCACACATCTGCAGCACGGGAGGAATGGAATTCCCAACATCTGGTACCCAGTTGATATTCAGCATCATTGAATAATTTGAATGTTAGCCATTTACAAGTGTTGCTTTGAAAATTTGGCCATGACTTCTCTCATCAAGTAGACATATGTGCAAAAAAACAAAGAAAGCACCCACAGGAAAAATATATTAAACCTTAAAAAAAAAACTCATTGGACCTTCACAATGAGACCTGCTTTCGCTTGCAAAAAGGTTCGTCCATCCGCTTCCTATTACATACATAATCAAGCAAGAGGAAACTGCTTATTCAGTGAGGGAAAGCTCTTTTTGCCTTTCTACAAGGTGGCTACAAACATTCATTAAAACTTCCTGTTTCAAGTATAATGTAGAAAAAGAACAATGCTGTTTTCCTGTTCATCAGACAGGTCCATAAACAGCAGCAATGGGTGAGAATTCCCTGAACACTTGAATCATTCATTATATTCCTAAATTTTTGTGGAATCTGGGGGCTTTCCAAGAACCTTTGCTGCAAATAAAATTGGCAACACCTGAAATCTAAATAGCATATTATTATACTTATTAGCATTTTCATCGTGACTGCTCTGCCTCTTTGGGACAATTTTGAGCTTCTCCATCTGCTCATCATATTATCCCTCTGATGGCAGGGGAAGGAGAAATCTGAATATGTGTATGGGAGACAGAGCCCTTTGTACCTGGCATTGTGTGCCAGCGCAGTTTGAAGTGAAGGAGGCAGCCACAGGAGACCATTAAACACACACCCGGCCTTTTCCGAGTTCCTTTCAAGTTGAGTTCCCTTCCATTGAAGCCAAAGAAAACCAGTGAAGTTTTAATTTCATTAGCAATGAAATAAACAAGATAACTTTGCCTCCCAGTTTGCACAGAAAAAAAGATGACAGAGGACTTGGTCTGCAGAACAGGTTTGGTTTTATTAGGAGCAGAAAGGAATGAGATAGTAAATTCCTGGAAAGACTCTTGGTAACCAAAAGTAACTTCTGAGAGATTGTTCATATATCAGATGCTTTTGAATTGCACTGAGAAAAGGGCTCCATCCTTTACAACGACACAGGTGCAACTTATGAACTTCCTGTTATGCTCTTTTATGATCTGCTATTTTTCCTCTGCCAAAAGAGAAGAGAGCAAGTTATGTTAAACCTCATGCAATATTCCACACTCGGGGGGGGGGGGGACACATATTAAATGAGCAAATTAGAAAAGCAAGAATTCTTGAGCATATATTTCTAACTGGAATGCTTTGTAAAGGAAATATCTTGAAAGATAAAGAATAATAGTTAGCTTCCTAACTTGCCATTTGATCTATGCATTAATTCTCAAGGGTTAGTACCCAAGGTTAGTCTGAGTCTGGTTAAACCTGCTGGTAAAAAATGGATTGACTAACTGAAGCCCATGAATTTTAATGCTCCACTCTGACTTTTCTTAAAGTTGCATCATCATTTTGCATATTAATTAAAATAATTTTTATATAATTTACTTAGATATTCCTTCCCAAAACTTTAAAGTTTTCAAAGCCATCAGTCCATTTTTTTCCGGAGCTGCAGTCCAAGTTAGGGGCTGGTGGCACTGCTTTGTGGTGGTTGACATCATACTTCTATGGTTGTTTCCCGAGGGTGATGCTTGCAGCCCCATGGAACCTTCAATGTGGGGTTCTTTAGCATTCAGTGTTATCCCCATGCTGTTTAACATCTACATGAAATCTGCTCTCTCTTTTTCTCTTTTATTGAAGAGCAGGATGTTTTAATGCCATCACAATCTCAGAGGTGTCTGTTGAGGGGCTAGATTGATTGAAAACGTCTACACAACCAGATCGGTAGTTGGGTTCCTGTTGAGGATATTCGGCAAGGCAACATGACAGTGTTGTGGGATGGAGGACTGGATTGATTATTCCATGATACTATGGCAGTGGACAAGAATGTATTGTATCTTTTGAATAAATGCTTTGGGGGGTGGTTAAGTATCTACATGACAGCATTGAGAGGGGTTATCCAGAGTTCTGGAGTAGATTGTCATCAATATGCTGGTGACACACAGCTCTACATCTCCTTTACATCTGCAAGCGTGGCACTGGAAGTGCTGGACCCTTGTCTTGCCTCAGTAATGGACTGGATGAGAGGCAACAAGCGAAAGCTCAATGCAAGTAAGACGGAGGCACTCTTAGTGGGTGGGAGGTGGCCTGCTCTTGATGGGGTTACCCTCCCTCTGAAGAAGTGTGTACGCAGCTCAGGGGGTACTTCTGGGTCCTTTGCTGTCATTTGAGGCTCAGGTGGCCCTAGTGGTGGAGACGGCCTTCCTTCAGCTTCAATTGGTGGCTCAGTTGAAACCCATCTCTATACAGATAAACTAACTTCTGTTGTCTATGCTTTGACAACTTCAAAATTAGATTACTGAAATGCCTTATATGTATATGTGCTGAGCAGTAACACCTATTGTCATGACTGTCCGATGGCAGGGCATTTAGGGCGATACAAGACACTGTATCATGTAATGCGCCAATTTTGGTGGCCGCAAGTGTGAAGAGACATCTGGGAGTACGTCAGAGCCTGTGAGACCTGCCAGCGGGCCAAGAGGCCACGAGAAGCGCCGGCAGGCCTACTGCAACCACTACCTGCTCCAGAGGGACTGTGGGAGATGATAGCCATGGACTTCGTCACTGACCTTCTGGCATCACAACAACAGACGGTGGTCTGGGTGGTCGTAGACCTCTTCACCAAAATGGCCCATTTCGTGCCTTGCAAGGCACTGCCGACAGCCCAGGAAACAGCCCGGCTGTTTGTTGATCACATTTTCCGGCTGCATGGGCTGCCTCGTCGGATTGTGTCAGACAGCGGGGCCCAGTTCACTTCCCAGTTTTGGAAGACAGTCATGCAGTTGCTAAAGGTAGAGGTGTGCCTGACCTCTGCACGACACCCCGAGAGCAATGGAGAGGCAGAAAGGACCAATGCTACTCTGCAACAGTACCTGCGTTGCTACGTAAACTATCGACAGGATGACTGGGTGGCCTTACTACCCTTGGCAGAATTTGCGTATAACAATGCCTTGCACGCCTCCTCACAACAGACTCCGTTCTTTGCTAACTATGGGTTCCACCCGCGTGCCTTCCCATCTCCGGAGACATTATTGCTGCTACCAGCCACTGAGGAATTCGTGCAAGAGTTATCAGCAATACAAGGGCTGCTACGTGATCAGCTGGAGCGAGCCAAAGAGAACTATAAGAAAGCGGCAGACGTGCGCCGCCAATCGGGCGCAGAACTCAAGGTGGGGGACAAGGTATGGCATGTTCCTGACTCCTGGCTTATTCCTGACTCCTGGCTTGTTCCTGACCTCGGCTTCTTCCTGACCCTCGGCTTGTTCCTGACCTCGGCTTGTTCCTGACTCCTGGCTTGTTCCTGACCCTCGGCTTGTTCCTGACCCTCGGCTTGTTCCTGACTCCTGGCTTGTTCCTGACCTTGGCTTGTTCCTGACCTCGGCTTCTTCCTGACCCTCGGCTTGTTCCTGACCTCGGCTTGTTCCTGACTCCTGGCTTGTTCCTGACCCTCGGCTTGTTCCTGACCCTCGGCTTGTTCCTGACCCTCGGCTTGTTCCTGACCCTCGGCTTGTTCCTGACCTTGGCTTGTTCCTGACCCTTGGCTTGTTCCTGGCTCCTGGCTTTCCCCTGACTGACTTGGCTGGTTCCTGACTTGGACTGTTCTGACTTCAGCTTCTCCTGATCCCATACTGATACCTAACCTCAGTTGGCTTCTGACCCGGACTGTTCGACCTTGGCTTATCTGACTGACTGCTGCATTTCAGCACGCCAACTTGTTGGCGCCCTAACACCTATTCTCTGTCACCGAATAGCATCTCTTTGTCTTCTCCCATTACAATCGGGCCAATACGGTATCATCTCTCTTCCATTAAACGCTTCTTGTGTTGAAATCCATAAAGAATGAAAGAATGAAACCTTAACTAAAGTGTTGCTCTTTTGCAACTGGAAACGTTTGAAACATAATTGCTTTTTCAAAGCTGCTTTCTCGTTCTCCCACTCTGTTTGACAGTAATGAAAACATCTCACACTATGAGCACCTCACCCCAAAATTCCATCAAAATAGTTGTGTTCCATAGCAAAAATTACGGAAGTTACCTGTCTCTTTGCAGCAGTACGCATGCTCAATATTATGGCAAGTCATTCCAGAACCCTCATATTCATCTCTTGAACAACGTGGCTTGCAGCGACCTTTACATTCTTTCTTCTGGGTGTGGGTAGATCCTGGAGAAATATTAGGAATACATAAATCAATCCCTCAGATAAGAAACCATCAACATCTCGAATCATTTCGTATACAGAGAAAGCAGTCCATTACATTTCAAAGAAATAGATTTTTTATGCTGGGCAAAGGACATAGCTTTTTCCTTTACAAAGGCAGAGGTGCAATTTGGGAATTTACACCATTTTATTATCTGCTACTTTGCCTCTGCTGAAGAAAAGAGAACATGTTAAGCCGCAATCCTGATGGCCCTCCTGGAAAGCTATTTCAGCAGCATATCATAAGGTCATGATTATAAGCCACACTTAAACTTTTCCGGATCAGAATTCGGGGGGAGGGGGGAGTGTGGCTTATAATCAGGCCAATACGGTATCATCTCTCTTCCATTAAACGCTTCTTGTGTTGAAATCCATAAAGAATGAAAGAATGAAACCTTAACTAAGGTGTTGCTCTTTTGCAACTGGAAATGCTTGAAATATGATTGAATTTTCAAAGCTGCTTTCTCGTTCTCCCACTCTGTTTGACAGTAATGAAAACGTCTCACCCTATGAGCACCTCACCCCAAAATCCCATCAAAATAGTTGTGTTCCATAGCAAAAATTAAAGAAGTTACCTGTCTCTTTGCAGCAGTATGCATGCTCAATATTATGGCAAGTCATTCCAGAACCCTCATATTCATCTCTGGAACAACGTGGCTTGCAGCGACCTTCACATTCTTTCTCCTGGGTGTGGGTAGATCCTGGAGAAATATTAGGAATACATAAATCAATCCCTCAGATAAGAAACCATCAACATCTCGAATCATTTCGTATACAGAGAAAGCAGTCCATTACATTTCAAAGAAATTGATTTTTTATGCTGGGCAAAGGACATAGCTTTTTCCTTTACAAAGGCACAGGTGCAATTTGGGAATTTACACCATTTTATTATCTGCTACTTTGCCCCTGCTGAAGAAAAGAGAACCTGTTAAACCTCGTGCGATAGACCACATTCAGGAAGAAAGAATAATTAAATAAGATAACTGTATGGCCTTTTGGAAAAGCCAGATTCTTGAACCTATATCAACTTTCTAACAGGAATGTTTTGTAAAGGAAATATCTTGTAAGGTAAAGAGAATAGTCAGATGTCCACATTGCTGATTCATTTCCAGATTCAATCTCGTCTAGTCTGCCCAAAATCTGGTCTAAGATTCAATCTCAAGGGTTAGTACCCAAAGTCAGTCATACTACAGATAAACTCACTAAAATTAAATCAAATGACTAATTTAAGTTCATTAATTTTAATGTTAATGACTCTGTTCTGAATACAACTTAGTTGTCCTTTTCTTAAAGTTTCAAATTCATTAAAAGACATTCTGAACCATTTGCAAAGAATTCCTTCCCAAAAAGTAAGGCTATGTTTTTCAGGGGGAGGGTGGAGGAATCACATCAACAAAGAGCCCGTTGGGACATTTCTTTTATGAACTAAATTCATGAGTATATCTGAATGAATGTGTCATTCTTCACTGCAGGGCTGGCCGACCTCCTTCGCTCCAGATGTTGTTCAGTTACAGTTTCCATCATCCTTGAGCTTTGCTTCTGGGTGGGGCTTGTGAGAGATGGGACACCAACCCCTGCAATGCAGGAATCACCGCTAAATAATCCCTGAAAGATGGCCATCTAACCTCTGTTTAAAAATCACCAATGAAAGCAAAGTCCAGCACTTTCCAAAGCAGTACATTCAGCTTTGAAACAGCTCTTGTCATCAGAATGTTATTTCCTATGTTTAGTCAGAATCTCGTTTCTTACAATGTGCCTGGGTTCACTTTTTCACTTTTTGAAGATGGCGACAAAGTTTGTCCATTTCCCATCCGCAAGGACACCACCTGTTCTCCAAGGATTCCCATATATTATATACAGAGGCTGTGAGATTCCATCTGCAATTTCATTTAGTATGTTTGGGTGCAGATCATAAGGCCCTGAAGATATGAATTCATTCAGAGAAGCTAGGAGTTCCCTTACCACCTCTTTTCCTCTCTTGGGTTGCAGCACCCTCTCTGCATCATTCATTGTATTATTACCACATTGTACACTGTTTTACTTATGGGCGAAGACGGAGGCAAAGTAGGTGCTGAGCAGTAGCACTTTTTCTCTCCCACCTTTGTCTTCTCCCACACGCAGCACCTGCTCCTTATTTGTTCTTCCTCTTGCTTTGAATACTACTTGTTATCTTTAACCTCTTATCCAAATCATAATAATTGAGGCCCATAACAAAAAAATTAGCATGTTACCTTTCTTTGCACAGCAGTAGACCATATCAGGATGATGGCAGCGGTCTGTTGAACCCACATATTCTCTACCTGAACAACTTGGTTTGCAGCTACCTTTACAATCATCATTTGCAATGGGTCCTGGAGAAATATTGTGTAGATAGAAATCAGTCCCTCAGATGAGAAGACATCACCAACATCTCTAAGCATCTCCTATTCAGTAAAAGCAGTCCATTACATTTTCCACTAAATGGATACAACTTTAATCTTGCACAAGTGACATACAATGCTACTTTGGTTCTCAAACTTAATTCATTCCAGGAGTCATTTCAAAAACCAAAGCGTTCCAAAACCAAAGCTTACTTTCCCATTGAAAGTAATGCATAATGGATTAATCCCTTCCAGACTGTTAAAAACTGTGGGATGTGAAACAAAGAGCAATCCAATACAACATTTCTAGAGTGGACATAAAAAGGGGATATCTGGACCAGTCATTCGGAACTTCCTATTTCCTCCTGGGCTAGGACAGACTTCCTCTGCATGTGACCAGAGGTGGGCATTGTGGAGAACTAGCCCAATGCCAGGTAGGGGTTAACTTTCTGACAGTTAGAACCCTTAGGGGCGGGCTCAGCCTGGGTATAAAAACCCCCTCCCAGTGGTCAGTAAGGCGGTTGTAGTTAGAGTTGAAGTGTGGGCAGGAGGAGTTGGAGTTAGTTGGAGTTGAAGTTGAAGTTGAAGTGTGAGTCAAGAGATAGAGCTGGGAGTTAAGAGTCTGAGGTGGAAGTTAGCAGAGAGGATAAAGAGATTGTGAAACGTGTTGTTATTGATATTTAGTTAACTATTAGAGGTAATAGGCCGGTAACATTTAGAGGTATTAGGCCGGTATAGGACAACTGTTATAAGCTTCTTGAACAACCTTTCATTTATCAGCAACCACAAGCTTTGTACTCAATAAACAACTTTCTAGTTCACAATATCCTCGTCTGTGGTGAATGAAGTAAGCAGGATCCAGCTAGTAGTCTGAAGGGCTGCAGCTGGGGACTGTTTGTCGTTGGTGCAGCACTCATAGACCGTAAAACGTCCGGGGGTGGGCTGTACAGGGCGAAGGGCCCGCGACATTAAAGTGGTGGCAGCGTCGGGACGAAAGATAGTCTTAAAGTGGTGGTCACATTGAGATCAAAGATAGATCTAAAGTGTTGGCAAGAAGTGCCAAGGTACAAGAAAGATTTAAGGGTGACGCATTGTGTGAAGTGGGAGGCTTAAAGAGGATTTAAGCAAACTTCGGTGAGACTCTACAATCTAGTCAGGAAGGGGGATCGCATACACCTGGAAAGGGAGAAGGGGAATTCAGAGAGGAATTACCTGGCCCTAGGGTGTGGTGTGATAGCGCCTGAGACTGTGAGATTGTGAGAGAGTTACAAAGATACTTTGCGTTTGAAACTATTTCAGGCAGAAAGGTTTATAGTGAGAGGTCGGAAAAGTACGCTGGACAAAGTGCACTGAGGTAACTTTGGGCGTGACTTTGGACCTAAACTGTGGAAACTGAGCCTGAAGAAATAGTTTAACTGAAACATCCTTGATTTAAGTACAGAAATAATACCACCAAATAAATAGAAAATGCCACCTAGAAAGACTAAAACAGCTCTTAGGGACTCACAAGTAGAAAGCTCTGAAGAAGAAAATGGGGTTTCCCAGATTGAGGAAACCAGTACTGAAACAGTTAACAAAAATCCTGCTGAGGGGACGAGTTTTAAAGCCTCAGAGGAATTTGAGAAATGGAAACTTGAGAAAGAGTATAATTTGAAAATAGAACTAGCCAAGTTAAATATTGAGAGAGACAGAGAAAGAGAGGCGAGAGAACTGAAAGAGAAAGAAATGATATTAACTATGGAGGCCAAAGAGAAAGAAATGACCTTAACTATTGAGAGAGAAAGAGAAAGGGAGGAAAGAGAATATTTATTAGAAATGAAAAGACTTGAATTATCAGCTGTAGATAATAGAAACAACAACAATAGTTCCACACAAAATCCTAGCAGGGTGGATTTAAAAAGATTCCCTGACTTCAGAGATAAAGACGACCCTGAAGCGTTTATCATTTCTTTTGAGAGGGCTTGCGAAGATTTTGAAGCAAAAGATGAGGAAAAAATGCAAATACTGAGAGCGCGTATTAGTGGGACATTAACAGAGATTTATTCTCAAATGCCATCTGATCAATCTAAAGATTTTGAAGCATTTAAACAGTTGGTTTATGTCAGGTTCGGAATTACTGCAGAGCAACTGAGACAAAAGTTTAGAACAATAAAAAAATTGCGTGAGGAAACATTCGCTCAATTAGGAGCTAAAACTACAAACTATTTAAACAAGTGGCTAGAACAGGAGGGTGCCGATTCTGTGGCAAAAATAAAAGAGGTGATCGCTTTGGAACAATTTTATGACACGATTAATAGTCATCTGAAGTATTTAATTAAAGAAAGACGCCCTAAAACCATCCTGGAAGCTGCTAATTTGGCAGATGAAATAAATGAAATCCGAGAACACGCTTATGATGCCCCAAAATATAAGGACAAACATTGGGAAACAAATAAGTTTAAGAAAATGCAACAGCCCACAAAATTTACCACAGAAACTGCCAAGAAAATTTTTTCCGCCAATGCAAATGTTCCCCATAACACGCCTATGACAACGGGGGGGACTGAGGGAAAAGTAAATAAATATAGTGAGGGTAAAAGGCCTGAATTAACCTGTTGGCAATGTGGGAGAAAGGGCCATAGACAATTGGACTGTAGAACTGAACTCAGAACTAAGAGTGTAAATAATATCCCTCAGAAGCAGACATATTGTGTCCAAACTGTGGAGACAGAGTCAACTGCCAACATGGTTGCCACGGCAACCGAGCCCCAGTCTAGAGCACAGGCTCAAGAAATACCAGAGGCCCAAGTTGTGAGGTGCTATATAATTCAACAAGATGACATGTTATTACACAAAACAGGAGAAGAAATTTGGGTGAATGGTAAACCATATAAAGGCTTAAAAGACACAGGGTCTCAGATTAGTATTGTACATCCTGATTTGTTAAAGCCAGAAGACTTTATTAAAGGCAAAACAATCAGTTTAAAAGGAATATCAAAACAGCCAGAAACCTTGCCAGTAGCACTAGTTAATCTGACATATAAACAATGGTCTGGAGAATGGCAAGTAGCAGTTTCGCCAGAAATCCCAGCTCCAATGTTAATTGGGTGGGATCTACTTGACCATGTACAGAGTGCATTTGTGATTACTAGGGCACAAAAACTGCGACAGTTACCTCAGGAGGAAAGGCCTGATACAATTGTTGAACTGACACAAGATACAAGTATAATACCAGTTACAAATAGTCAAGCAGCTAGTTTTGCAGCCAAGCAGAAACTAGATACAGATTTACAGAAATATTTTCAAGCCACAGCCGTGAATACAGTATTAACCCCTGAAAGCCCTGAGCGGTTTATAGTCAATAATGGGTTGCTATACAGAGAGATTCTTTTAAAACCTAATAGAGGGGGTAATGAGATCCACAGGCAACTAATAGTACCTACTGAATTTAGAACCAAAATAATACAACATGCACATGGCAGTATATTTGGAGGTCACTTGCGAATCACCAGAACCAAACAAAGGGTGTCCCAAAACTTCTTTTGGCCTGGGATGGGCAAGCAAATAAAGTTATTTTGTCGAACGTGCCATACTTGCCAATTACAAGGACATGGGCAAGATAAAACGAAAGCACAATTATGCCCCTTGACCATAATATCCCAACCCTTTCAACGTTTAGCAATAGATATAATGGGACGACTGCCAAAAGCCAGTCGCAGGGGACATCATTATTTGTTGACTATTGTGGATTTTGTGACGAAATATCCGGAAGCGATACCGATGCGAAACATAGAGACTGAAACAGTGGCTTCAGCTCTAATAAGTTATATGTGTCGGCTAGGGTTTGCAGAACAGATCGTGACAGACCTTGGAGCCTCATTTACCTCTAAGCTTATGCAGCGTTTGTGGGAGAGGTGTGGGATAAAACATATCACCAGTAGTCCCTTTGAATTACTGTTTGGAAGAAAAATCAAGGGTCCCCTAGATTTATTAAGATTTAATTGGGAAGGACGGCCGGTTGGGGATTCTGAGAATGTAGTTGACTACCTTTTTAAATTGCAAAACACGCTCAAACGATCACTAGAACTGGCAGGAGAACATTGCAAGGTTGCTCAACACAAACAGAAAGTTTGGTATGACAAAAAAGCACGTGTGAGATCTTTTGAGCCAGGACAGGATATTTTATTAATCAGACCAGTAAAAGGGGATAAGTTACAACTGACATGGGAAGGTCCTTTTAAAATCATTTCAAAAATGAATGATGTAAACTATATAATTCAATACGGTGAAGGCAGGCGGGTCATGCAGGTGAATATGATAAACCCAATCAAGCCACTAAACCATGAACCCAATCTAGACTACAGTAGTCACGTTGTTGAAAAAGCCTGTGATATTGGTAAAGGAGTGTCTACCTGCAATGTGACCAGTGACCTATCTGTGAGATCAGTTAGAACAACTAGTCATATTTATGATAAACCATTCATCAGTTGGAAAGATAGAAAGAAAGACGTACTGGATGTTATAGCTGGCATGGGGGCCTATCGACTTTCTATGAAAGTGAAAGTGTTTCCTACACTAGAGATTGTGTGGTGGGAAGATGGGTACCCTGCTGCTCATGCAACACAAATAAATGTCCAAAATGAATGTGGTTACACAGCATTAACAGGGCTACCACGTCAAAGGCATACAAAAGTAGTCTTAAAATTGCTCGAAGTGGGAACTGATAAATCAATACAGACCAAAGATGAACTGACAACAAGGGAGATTGCTATGAGCAATAAGCAATCAGAGCTTTTTAGCTTACTTTCATTAAGTGAACACTCTTGTCTACAAAGCTCCAGCAAGCTGACTAAAAAAGAAGATATACACAAACTTCTGAAAATAGTTCCCAGTGCATTTAAAAGCCAGACAACCAGTGTTTATGCAGCTTATGATGACCTGGAGAGGTGTGTACAAGTCCGCGAGCTTAAACATTTAACAGAGATCCTGAAGGAGGGAGAGGTTGAACTAAGAGCGCTTTTGGCCCTGAGAGACAAGGACTCTACCCAGCTTGGGATCCACAATCGTTACAGACGCCTCGAGTGCAGGGATCGGAATGGGACTGTGTCATCTGGCCGAGGAAGACAGCTTACATCCCATCACGTATGGCAGAGAAAAGACTGGTGCCCAGAGAAAGATACTTCTTGCGACGGTTAAGGACGATAAGGAGCGTGAAAGGATCCTAAACATCATCGCAGACGCCTTATCACGAAGACCCAAAGACAAAGGTTAAAATGGACAGTTACGGTTTTTCTTGCAATAAAGGCCTAATGCTGCATGAACCATTGTATATAATGTTCACAACTATATGTACTTTTACTGAAGATGTAACTGATTATGCTATAGTTAGGAAAATAGGTAAGAGTTATAAAATGTATTGTTTATGTTAATGTTTAAAAATGTTGTTTGTATCAGAGGGATACTTTGGCTAGTAACTCCTCTGATACAAACCTAAAAAGGAGGGAGGTATGTGGAGAACTAGCCCAATGCCAGGTAGGGGTTAACTTTCTGACAGTTAGAACCCTTAGGGGCGGGCTCAGCCTGGGTATAAAAACCCCCTCCCAGTGGTCAGTAAGGCGGTTGTAGTTAGAGTTGAAGTGTGGGCAGGAGGAGTTGGAGTTAGTTGGAGTTGAAGTTGAAGTTGAAGTGTGAGTCAAGAGATAGAGCTGGGAGTTAAGAGTCTGAGGTGGAAGTTAGCAGAGAGGATAAAGAGATTGTGAAACGTGTTGTTATTGATATTTAGTTAACTATTAGAGGTAATAGGCCGGTAACATTTAGAGGTATTAGGCCGGTATAGGACAACTGTTATAAGCTTCTTGAACAACCTTTCATTTATCAGCAACCACAAGCTTTGTACTCAATAAACAACTTTCTAGTTCACAATATCCTCGTCTGTGGTGAATGAAGTAAGCAGGATCCAGCTAGTAGTCTGAAGGGCTGCAGCTGGGGACTGTTTGTCGTTGGTGCAGCACTCATAGACCGTAAAACGTCCGGGGGTGGGCTGTACAGGGCGAAGGGCCCGCGACAGGCATGGCCTCACCTGTGCAGGTAACAAAATACCTCAGGGGAGGCAGCCATCTCTCTCTCTGACTCCATTCCTCGAAGATGCAACATCTGCTTAGCCTGAGATGCTCTCTTGGCTTCCAGACAAGCTTCCAGCCAAGAGAAGACAAAGGAACTATCTCCTTATGGGATATATTCCAGGTGTATATATTTTGTAACTTAAGTCTGCCTTCTGGGATCCATCTGTGAACAGAGTGTGTGAGAGTAAACTCTTTTATACTTTTATACAAGACTGTGTTGTGTCTAATCTTTTAAGAGGGAATAAAGAGGAATTTACCAGGAAACTTATTTTAGAAGCTTAAACAAGCCTGGCAAAGATGTTATCCGCTGTACAAGTTTAAAATGGGGAATGTTACTCTGCTAAATTATAGAACTTTTTAACACAAGTTGGGAAGGATATAATTCAGCAATACATCCTCTCCTGCCTCCCTGAACATTCCCACAAAAACAACCCCTAAAACAGCAATTTAACATGAATTGTACTATCTAACGAGACCATTGATCCATAAAATGAAAGCAATAAACAATGTACTGCAGTCACACAATCAATCAATCAATCAATCAGTAGATGAACTGGGTTCCACACAGTCACAAAAACAAAACAAAAAGAGCCACAAAAACAAAAAAGCGAAATGAATAGCAAAAACAGACGAACCTCGACGTAACATACGAAACAGAATTGTGGCACTCATGGCACTCCAATCGGAATTGTAGCACTCAAAACAGAGCACTTTCGGCTTTCGGAAAAAGTTCACAAACTGGAACACTTACTTCCAGGTTTGCAGTGCTTGGGTTCCAAGTTGTTTGAGTACCAAGGCTTTTGAGAACCAAGGTACCACTGTTATATCAAATGAGCTAATATTTCAAACAAGGTAAAGCAGCAAAGGACACCCAAATGGGCTAGTTATATATTTCTTATTTTACTAAAGTCTTGTGGTTTGAGGGACATTTACATTTTGCCCATGACAGTAAGGTAAAGGTAAAGGGACCCCTGACCATTAGGTCTAGTTGTGTCCGACTCTGGGGTTGCGGCGCTCATCTCGCGTTACTGGCCGAGGGAACAGGCGTACAGCTTCTGGGTCATGTGGCCAGCATGACTAAGCCACTTCTGGCAAACCAGAGCAGCGCACGGAAACGCTGTTTACCTTCCCACTAGAGCGGTACCTATTTATCTACTTACACTTTGATGTGCTTTCAAACTGCTAGGTGGGCAGGAGCTGGGACCGAGCAATGGGAGCTCACCCCATTGTGGGGATTCGAACTGCCAACCTTCTGATCAGCAAGCCCTAGGCTCTGTGGTTTAACCCATAGCACCACCCGCATCCCGCCCATGACAGTAATCAGCATCAAAAAGAGAACTAGAGGGGCATAGGTCTTCATAGATGAACGCTAGAGTTACATGAGTCCTCTTGACTGAAAGATATTGCAGAAAAAGAATGAAAGTATCCTCTGTTTATATTTCCTAAGGGAATGGTGATATGCCCAGGCAGCAGGTAAGTTTTCAGGAGGAAGGAAAGTGTCTCCTAAGCATAGCTGTCAAGTTTCGGATTTGAAAATAAGGGATCAGCGCACCCTCACCCTCACTCCAACCCATGACCCCGTTTATGTGGGATAAACGCGAGCCGGGGCTCCAAAGCAAGTCCATATGGGGACAAGGACGCCTTTTAGGACTCTCTCAAGAACTCGTCCAGGCAACCAGTGGGGCGTCGCAAAGGAGCTCTAGGAAGGACCGGCGAGTGGCAGCCGAGGCGGCCAATGAAGGCTCAGCTAGGTGGGTTTTTTTTGTTCTTGTTCTGCTCCCCTGGCTTGCAGCATCCAATCCTTAAAGGCAGGAGGCGGGATTTCTTCGCTGCAGCCTTTAACCCTTCATCGCCCATGACTTGTGAGCCGGGCAGAAAGCAGTCCTTTGATATATACGGGATATATACGGGTTTTTGAGTCATCCGGGGGAGCAGCGGGAAACACGTTTAGAAAAGGGAGAATCCCGCCCAATACAGGAGACTTGGCAGCTATGCTCCTAAGGATATCCTTGCAAGCTCTTAGTAATCACAACATCATTTTCTTTCTGTCTGGTTATCAACTTAACTGCATTACTGAAGCTTTATCTCCTGCAGCAGTAAACTTATGTTGCCTCTGTGTAGTGACTGAAACTGGGGTCAACTTCCACAAAGTGGGTATCTCATCCCATATTCCCAACAGTTACCTGTCTTTCTACAACAATAGACATCACCAGGACGATCGCAGCGGTCTAATGAAGCCACGTATTCTCTATTTGAACATGATTGCGAGCAGTGACCTCTACAATCATCATTCAGGGTGGGAGTGGATCCTGGAGAAATGTTAGAAAGATAGAAATTAATCCTTCAGATGAGAAGAGATCACCAATATCTCTAAGCATTTCTTATTCAGCATAAGCAATCCATTACATTTCCTATTAGATGAAGAAATAGAACTTTAATTTTGCTCATATGACATAGTATTCAACAGGCTAATATTTTTAGCATGCCAGAACAACAAAGGACACCCAAATGGCCAGTTGGACAAATGTTCTTTGGCTACAGTCCTCTGGGTGGGTGGCCCTTTATAGTTTTCCAGAAAGATCAGCAACATCAATAAGAGAACCAGAGGGGTTATGGGTTCGGTCAACTTGTTGAGCTCCAAGTGCCCATTAAAGCAAGCAGACAGTGGTGGCGGGTCAGCAGTTTATTGACCAGGGGCTGCCTGGCTTAAGAAGAGAAGAGTTTGAATTAGATATCCTGCTTTTGTTGTTGTTCAGTCGTTCAGTCGTGTCCGACTCTTCATGACCCCATGGACCAGAGCACGCCAGGCACGCCTATCCTTCACTGCCTCTCGTAGTTTGGCCAAACTCATGTTAGTAGCTTCGAGAACACTGTCCAACCATCTCATCTTCTGTCGTCCCCTTCTCCTTGTGCCCTCCATCTTTCCCAACATCAGGGTCTTTTCTAGGGAGTCTTCTCTTCTCATGAGGTGGCCAAAGTACTGGAGCCTCAACTTAAGAATCTGTCCTTCTAGTGAGCACTCAGGGCTGATTTCTTTGAGAATGGATAGGTTTGATCTTCTTGCAGTCCATGGGACTCTCAAGAGTCTCCTCCAGCACCATAATTCAAAAGCTTTATCACTACCCTAAGGAGTCTCAAAGCGGCTAACATTCTGCTTTCCCTTCCTCCCCCACAACAAACACTCTGTGAGGTGAGTGGGGCTGAGAGACTTCAGAGAAGTGTGACTAGCCCAAAGTCACCCAGCAGCTGCAACGGGAGGAGCAGAGACGCGAACCCGGTTCCCCAGATTACGAGTCTACTGCTCTTAACCACTACACCACACTGGCTTTCTTAAGGAGAGCGGTAGCTGACCAATGAGACACAATGACCTTAGGCTAATCAGGTTGAGCTTATAACTCATAACTGCTCCTTCCCACGTTGTTTTTGCTCCGTCAGCAGCACTGAAGTGACCTGTCTGGGGCACCGATATGGTCCCCATTAAACAAATGGAGCTGATTTTGGAACAGACGTGCCAGGATAATGCTGTCACACAGCAAATTTTGGCACACTTACACATGAGTAAGACCTCAAGAAGTCAGTGAGATTTATTCCCAGTTAAGCAAGCAGCAGCTCACACCATAGAAAATATGGATCAATTTACACCAGGGGTCAGCAAACTTTTTCAGCCGGGGGCCGGTCCACTGTCCCTCAGACCTTGTGGGGGGCTGGACTATAATGTTTTTTGGGGGGGATGAATGAATTCCTATGCCCCACAAATAGCCTAGAGATGCATTTTAAATAAAAGGACACATGCGTCTGCGGGCCGCATTTAGAAGGTGATTGGGCCGTGTCCTGCCTCCAGGCCTTAGTTTGGGGACCCCTGATTTACAACCTTGAGCCCTGGCAAAAGTGGCCAATCGGTGTAACCTTGAGAGATGCCAGCCTGCAGGGAAGCCAGAATGTAATGGTACTATTATTTCCCTTGTTCTGGACACTGGACTTCTCTTGATGCAGCCTAGAATTGCATTAGCTTTTTTTTCTGCTGCATCACAGTGTTGATTCATGTTACATTTGTTGTCTACTAAAAAAAAAAATGTTGTCTATCCCTAAATCCTTTGCACATGTACTACTGTCAAGCCAGATGTACCCAATTCTATATTTGTGCATCGGATTACTCCTGCCTAAGGGTAGAACCTAACGTTTGCCCCTAATGAAATTCCTTTAGGTTTTTTGGTTGAGTTCTCCAAATGGTAGAAGTCAACAGCAATCCTGATTCTATATTCTGAGGTATTAGCTACCCCTGCCGATTTGGTAGGGACCCAGGTGGCGCTGTGGGTTAAACCACAGAGCCTAGGGCTTGCTGATCAGAAGGTCAGCGGTTCGAATCCCTGCCACGGGGTGAGCTCCCGTTGCTCGGTCCCAGCTCCTGCCCACCTAGCAGTTCGAAAGCATGTCAAAGTGCAAGTAGATAAATAGGGACCGCTCCGGCGGGAAGGTAAACGGCGTTTCCATGCGCTGCTCTGGTTTGCCAGAAGCGGCTTTGTCATGCTGGCCACATAACCCGGAAGCTGTCTGCGGACAAACGCTGGCTCCCTCGGCCTATAGAGCGAGATGAGCGCTGCAACCCCAGAGTCGGACACGACTGGACCTGATGGTCAGGGGTCCCTTTACCTTTACCTTTACCAATTTGGTGTCCTCTGCAGATTTGATGAACACCCCCTCTATGCCTTCATCCAAGTCATGCTGAGCAACACCAGGTCTAGGAAAGAACCCACTTATCACTTATTCCAGGATGACAAGGGGTTTTTCAAAAGCCTTACTGGAATCAAGACATACTCTATTCACTGCATTCCTCTGATCTACCAAGCTTCCCACCCTACCAAAAAAATAAGTAAGATCATCTGACATGACTTGTTTCTTTTGAGAAACTCCTGCCAGTTTTCAGTAACCATGGCATCCTTTTCAATGTGCTCAAAGATCCACTGTTTCATTATCTTTTCTAATGGGTGTTGAGCAGTTGCACCTTCCCTCTGTCACACAAGAGGACCTCTCTGCCTTCTCCACGCAGAGCCCCTGCTCCTTATTTGCTCTTCCACTGGCTTTGAACAGAGCCGCACAAAACCCTGCTTCTTATCTTTTCACCACTTTTCCAAATCATAATGATTGCAACTCATAATAACAGTTTAGCACATTACCTTCCTCTTTGCAGCAGAAGACATAACCAGATTCCTGGCAAGGGTCTAATGAAGACTTATATTCTCCAGCTGAACAGCGTCGCTTGCAGACGCCATTACAAAGTATATTGTTGTTGGTAGCTGGTCCTGGTGAAATATTATGAAGATAGAGATCAATCCCTCAGGTGAAAAGAGATTACCAACATATCTATGCATTCCCTATTGTATATGTGAATAGAGCTAGGGCCCTTAGTAACACCCAAGTGTTGCATGAGCTTAGCATGAGTTGACAGTCTGATGCAGCAGCAAGAAGAAAAGCTTATGCTATTGTAGGCTGCATCAACACAAGTATATACATTGCAGCGGGTTGAGCTAGGAAATGCCCTTCCAACTCTACAATGCTACGATTCTATTCAGCAAAAGCAGCCCATTACATTTCCCACTTAATCAGGAAATAGAACTTCAATCTTACACAGATGACATAGTATCAAATGGGCTAATATTTCAAGCAGTGCAAATCAGCCAATGGGCGAGTTAGGCAGGTCTTCTTGGAGTGCTGTGAATGGACGGCCCTTTATATTTTACCTGGGACTGACAGCAACACCAAAAGGAGAACTAGAGAGGCAGAGGTCTTCATGGCTGAATGCTGGAGCCACCAGAGTTGCCTTCTAGCTCAATGATATTGCAGAGAGAGAAAGGATCCTCTATTTGTACTTCCTAAGGGAATGGTGACAGGAAGCTTTCAGGGGGAAGGAAAGGACTATGTGTTCCAAACATTCTGCTAATGATACTCATGTCTATTATGTACCATTTTAGTTTTGATTGATTAATTCTCATTCTCTCTCTTTCTCTAAAGTATGTGCGTGCTTTCTAAAGGTGCACGAAACAAGGAAAGCACCAACAGATGACGACATAAGGAAACCTGTATCTTCAAATAGAAGCTTGATTAAGAAATTATGGAGATAATGGAATCGGAGAAGACTTCAGTGATTGAGCAGTAGTTCTGCTCCACTCTCCGTGAGGCTCAAATATATCATCAAAAGAGAACAAAAATTTCCCTTTATTTACGGATCATTGCTGAAGGATGTCATGGCATCCACAGGGAAAAGAACACACTGGAGATGATGGTGCTACTTGTTCTCATCATCCCATCTCAATGGCCAGACAATATGTACAGTAAGTCTCAGATGGGATCTGACCCCTGAAGATTCATCATAGGCCCTGGCTGCGATGGGACTGCCTCCTGGCCAACTGGCGTCTCCCCTTTATCAATCCTTGGAGCTCCCGAGGACTGAATAGGGAAGTGTTTTATCTTGTGCATGCTCTGCTAGTTTACTTAAAGACTGTTTCACTTTTGCTGTGATTGCCCCTGACTTCAAAATAACTCATGCATTTGGCAAAATACCTACCAGCTGATGGCCAGGTGGCAGCATGCCTTTGTCAGTCAAAGCAACAACTTGGAGCTTAAAACATCATGCATGTCACCAAGTGTAGGACACGTGGGCATGGCTTGGCCAAAATGGTAGGTCTGGTGGGACAAATCAGGTCCAGAGGCCAGAGGTTCCCCACCCCTGACATAATGCCTGCACTAGGCTTGATGGAAAGGGCAACTCTCCTGCAGCCAACACACTGCCTTCCTGTTTTTTGATGATGATGATGATGATGATGATGCCACATGGGGCTCATTAATCTGGGAAGGTAGCGCATCTAGGAGAAGGAAAACTCTGATCCTAAACCTCCGCTGCCTTTTGGGATATCTTCAGGAAAAGAAAAGGGCTAAGAAATAAACCCTACAGAAATCCAGATTGGTGTCCCTAAATCTCTGCATTTGCTAATCTATAGCCATCCTTCTTGGGTATGTAAGCTCTTTGCTCCAAGTTATTTAAGAGAATGGATGTGTGTATCTCTGTTCTCCAGTAAACAGCCTCAGGCTGTTGGAGGTTGTTTGGGGAAGAGACTGAGATTTGATTTTCAGTTCAGGATATTTGTAATCTAAGGCAAATATGCTGGGATAAGTATAAGAAATTGTGCAACAAACTGAATGCAACTTTTATTGCTTTAAGCTGTTTTGGAGTTAAGTTCCATAAGCAAAGCTTTTGAACCATATTTTTGGGCAGGAAAAATTTTATTTCAAAGAGTGGGTTTTTATTTATCCAGTGGCTTCCATATGCGCAATATTGATAACTGCAATACATGTAACTGAAGTGGGGGGACTTTTTTTAGCCCAGCAGGCACATTTCCAAGCAAGAGACATTATCACAGTTCAACAACATATTCTTGCCAGGCAAAAGCACTTGAGGAGGGTGCAGAGCAGAGCCAGTCTTGTTGAGAAGACATGGCCTGGAGAACCAATCAGCATGAAAGATGGTTGAGTTGGCTGACATGCTTCCTTGTCCTCTTGTGCTGCTTGAAGCCAATCAGAGTGGAAGGCGGGGAGTTAGCCAGTGAGGAGACTCTTCTTCTACCCTTTCATGCTGATTGGTACTGAGGGACGGCTGTTGTTGTGGGAGAAGGCGGGCATGGTACGAACACCGAGGAGGAATGCAGGCTTAGAGATGTTGATGATGGAGAGAAAGTAAGCAATTGACAGAGTTTGCAAAGAAAGAGGATCAACAGCCAGCATGATAGCTAGCAGGAAGGAGAGGAGGAGGATGTGGTGAACAAAGAGGATACCAGTGAAGGAGGAACCACAGAGGGGTTTGGAGCAGGCAGTGGAGACAAGTGAAAGTGGAAAAGGAGGGAGGAGATAGGAGAACTTGGGCTGAAGGTGTTTCATGGCTGCTACCTCTCCTTGCTCCAGGACCCAGCTGAAGAAGACCAATGGGTTCAGCATCTGGTGGGGCGGGGTGCAGGTGCCTCTTCATTCAGACACAACAGGCCTATAATGAAGATGTGTGTTATCTTTGCACTTTCCCTGGGTGCATGTTGGCCCAACTTTTAGAGGGGGCAGCATAACTAAACATTCTCTCCCTCTCTCCTTCTCTCCCTCTCTCCTTCTCTCCCTCTCTCTCTTTCCCTCTTTCTCTGCTTGTACTTCCTCTGGTTGCAGTTACAGGTAGGTAGCTGTGTTGGTCTGCCATAGTCAGAACAAAAAATAAAATTAAAAAAAAATTCCTTCCAGTAGCACCTTAGAAACCAACTAAGTTTGTTCTTGGTATGAGCTTTCGTGTGCATGCAGACTTCTTCAGATACTTCTTCAGATATCTGAAGAAGTGTGCATGCACACGAAAGCTCATACCAAGAACAAACTTAGTTGGTCTCTAAGGTGCTACTGGAAGGAATTTCTTTGTTTCCTCAGGTTGGTTGGTTTTTTAACAAGAATCCCAACAGCAAGTGGGGAAGATGTGTGAGGGAAGATGTACGGTTTTGTTCCAGCCCAAGCCCAGTAGTAACAGAGGAAAAAGAGAGAATAACTTTGGGGTGAGAAGAAGTGTGTTTGTACAGTTCAATCCACTTAGAATGGAGCCTGGATGTTTCTGTTGGGGTGGCAATATAATGTAGGAGCTTGCAGGTGGTCAGTGCTGTGGGGAGCATATATAACAAGATGTATTCCTGGGATGGTGAGTGATGGGATGGGACTTCAATAAGTTATCATTGCCTTCTTTCCCACTCAACCTCAAAAAGACATACCCTCCTCTTTCATTCATAACTCAACAGAACTTCAAACAAAGGATGAGACTAAAAGCCCATTTTTATTTTATAATCTCAGGTGGTTGTATAATCTTAGAAGGGGCTTGGTTGTGAGGGGGGGCATCATGAAGGGACTCAGAACTTCTGGATTGGCTGGTACACTGCACACAATTGGTTGAAGCTCTTCAGTCATCTATAATCATGAGAAACAGAACATCAAAATAAGAACCAAAGAGCACACCGAAAGAGTTTATAACAAAATACTAGACTCATGTGAGATAAATTTGGCCCAAGGTCACACAGTAAACATCATGGCCGAGCTGAGATTTGAACTTACTCTACTTGGCCTGAACCGCCACCCTGACCCTCAATTAGCATTTACAATTGATAATTATTAAAATTGTATGCAGCATCTTGAGATTCCCCACCCCATCTTTATCAGTACTGGGTACCAAAATGCCTTTCCTTGGTTCAGAAGGGGTCACTGCCATCACAATTTATAATCTGGGCTCATGCCGCAATAACTGTACATTATCCTGAAGTAAGTCCCACTGACAACAGATGGAGTCTGAGTCAACCCGAAGGGGCTAGAAAAGAACTAATCCCCTACAATTCAAATGTCAGTTGCATCATATATATATTTTTATGTCCAGAGAAAGATGGGAGGGACCTTTTTTAATAGTTATCACTCACGTCAAATAGAGCCCTATTCTTAAAACAGGTTGAGGAGTCACCAAAGATATCTGTGAGTCCTGGAAGACTTGCTCCCTGCCTTGCAGGACTTTTCTCACCTTGCCTAGGAAGGTGGGGCATGGACTGACTCCAGCTACAAAAGACCCTTGGGCTGGGATGTTGTTTAGTGGGGGTTGTAGAAGAGTGGGGGTTTTGCTGTTATTTATATAATCTTTTTGTATCTTTGTTTCTAGATGATTCATGATTTATGTGAAAATTGCTCGATTGGATTGTGTATTTATTGTTTATGACTGATTCTGTTCAGTTTGTAATTGTGTAATTTTTTTCATATTGTAAGCCACTTTGAGCATGGTTTCAACTATGGAAAGGTGGCAGCCAAATAAAATGATGTATGTATGTACTGTATGCATGCATTCTTGTGAACTGTTGCCTTGAAGATAATATAATAATAATTTATTATTTATACCCCGCCCATCTGGCTGGGTTTCCCCAGCCACTCTGGGTGGCTTCCAACAAAAGATTACATTAAAACATTAAAACATCAGTCATTAAAAACTACCCTAAACAGGGCTGCCTTCAGATGTCTTCTAAAAGTCAGATAGTTGTTTATTTCTTTGACATTTGATGGGAGGGCATTCCACAGGGCGGGCGCAACTTCACTTCTCGCCTCGGAGCTAGACCTCAGCTGAACAATGGGCATGGAGACGCTCCTTCAGGTATACTGGGCTGAGGCCATTTAGGGCTTTAAAGGTCAGCACCAACACTTTGAATTGTGCTCAGAAACATACTGGGAGACAAAGTAGGTCTTTCAAGACCGGTGTTATGTGGTCTCAGTGACCACTCCCAGTCACCAGTCTAGCTGCCGCATTCTGGATTAGTTGTAGTTTCTGGGTCACCTTCAAAGGTAGTCCTCTTTGCCGTCACTATCGCCACTTGGTAGGCTCAACGTTGAGCTCTAACCCGTGCCCGGTCCAATTCAAAATGAGTTTTCCGCCACCAGTGCTCTAGCCTCTCAGCAATTGTTTCATTGCCCTCAGCTCTGTGGAAAACCACAGGGCTGTCCAGGCTTCGTGCAATTGGAGGTGGTGCTTTGGAGCCAGACAGTCAATACCCTTGGTTATTCCAGCAGGCCACCAGGGAATCAGCTTAAAGGCCATCAACATGGGATAAAGCATCCCCTACCACTCTCTGGGAACCATTTGGATTCTTTAAGTGGCGGGGGCCAAACATCTGAATTGGTCCCACCCCTCCCCACTGGTGGAGGAAGGCAGGTGCAGGGGGTGCAGTGTGGACCGAGTGTCAGCCATGAGGGTGGGTGACATCACCATGCCGCTGGACAATCGCTGTGCAGGTGGTAGGCTGCTAGGGATGATGCTGCTGCAAGCGGTTAGCGGCGCTCCTCCCAAAACTCGCCACGTGGGCAGCAGGCAGCTAGGGACACTTGCCATGCGGGCTGCTAGCCCCGAACCCTGCACTGTTCCAGGTGCCAGGGCAGGTAGCTCCACCCCTGCACTTCCCTGCAGTTGTACCAGGAAGTGATCTGACTATGGCATTTCTTTTGTTTCACTTTTACTTAACGTCAGATTACCCACCAGGTGTAAGGCATATCCATGACTATGAGTTGGGCCAAACTTATTCAGGGACAGCCCCATGGAGGCCATGCTTTACATAAAGTCCAGAGCGGCCCCTCGTAAGGTCATGTCAGCATGGATGTTAAAATCCCCTAGGACGGGGGTCAGGAACCTGCGGCTCTGGAGCCGCATGCGGCTCTTTCGCGGCCCTGCCGCGGCTCCGGGGCGGCTGCTTGGGGCGCGGAGGTGGCGCGGAGTGGTGGGGGCACTGCGCCTGAGAACTCCTCGGCCGGAGGGAAGACGCGCCAGCCCTGCCCGCGATGGAGGGGCGGTTTGCAGGGGGGAGAGAGAGAGGGAGGGAGGGGGCAGCCGGGGGGAGGCGCGGGGGGTGGGGCCTGGTGCGACAGCGGCAGCGCAGTTGGCGGAGCGGAGCGGGGCCGTCCCCGCCGCGGCCCGCCACTGTGAGCGCGCAACAGGCGCTCCTCCTTCGGCTCCGGGGCGGCTGCCTGGGGCGCGGAGGTGGCGCGGAGTGGTGGGGGCACTGCGCCTGAGAACTCCTCGGCCGGAGGGAAGACGCGCCAGCCCTGCCCGCGATGGAGGGGCGGTTTGCAGGGGGCAGAGAGAGAGGGAGGGAGGGGGCAGCCGGGGGGAGGCGCGGGGGGCGGGGCCTGGTGCGACGGCGGCAGCGCAGTTGGCGGAGCGGAGCGGGGCCGTCCCCGCCGTGGCCCGCCACTGTGAGCGCGCAACAGGCGCTCCTCCTTCGGCTCCGGGGCGGCTGCCTGGGGCGCGGAGGTGGCGCAGAGTGGTGGGGGCACTGCGCTGCGCTCCTGGCCCGCCTGGGCTGCCCCCGCCGCGCCGTCCTCCTGACTCGCCGCGCCTGCCCGCTTCCCTCCTTGGAGTGTCGGGCCCGGTGGGCGGCTGGGGTGTCCTTGTGGGGCTTGGCTCCGTTGCGCCTTCCCCGCCCCCGGAGAGACGGGCGGGCGGGGGACCTTCCCGGCGTCGGTCGCCGGATGGTGCTGCTGCTGCCTCCGCCTGGCTTTGCTGCTCCGCCTCGCCGTCCGGCGCCTCTTTGGCAGCGGGATCCGGGGGGCGCCCGGGGGCCCGGCCGGGACTCGGAGCCTTCCTGCGCCGCCGTGCAACAGGAAGGCCGGGCGGCGGCGGCGAAAACGTCCGGGCTGCTTCTGAAACCTCCGCCAACCGGTGCTTCGCCAGCGCTCGCTGCGGGCGGTGTACATGCTCAACGATGGCCCCAAGGGCGGCTTGGGGGCCCGGAGCCCCGAGGCCGGCGCGCTGCAGAGCCTGGCGCGATTCCCCCCCCCCCCAAAAAAACTGTTTTTTGCTTTTTGGCTTTTTGCCTTGCTCTCCCACCCCCCCTCTCTTTTTTTTCCTCCCCTCCTTTTTTAATGCAAGGGGAGAAATCCCATTTTTAAAACAAACAAACAAACGAAAAATAAACAAACACCCCCCACAGCTGCTGCAGCCACTCTATTTGAATTTTTATTATTACCCTTTTCTCCCTCTATCCCCCCTTTTTCTTTTCTCTTCCCCTTTTGTTTTTGTTTTCAAAAAAAGGAAAAAGAAGAAAAAGATTTTCCCCCTTTATTTTTATTTTTTAAACTACTACATATTTTTAATAGATATTCTCCCCACCCCACCCCACCCCCAATTTATATTTTTCCACCCCACTTTTCCATTCCCACCCCCCTTTTTCTTTCTTTCTTAGTTCGCTTGCCAACCTATCTTAGAGGGGGAAGCCCTCTCTCCCACCCACCACACCCCCCCAAAACAACTTTGAGCTGAACCCCAAAAAACGGGGGTAGATCACTGCTGAAAGTAGATCATAGTTTCTTGGGAGTTGGCCACCCCTGGTATAAGACATGTAACTAGAATAAAAATTTTAAAAAACCAAGCAAATAATTGTAATAACTACTGTAATAAAGCACTGCTATAATTATATATAATTTCCCTAAAATTTTGGTATTCTTGTTGTTTTTACTAATTATACTTTGCATTGGCTCCTATACGTTATTTATTATTATTGCATTAAGGTAAGAAACAATATATGCAGCGTTATATTTGTTTTAAATGTCGCAATGGTTTTGCGGCTCCCAGGTTGTTGTTTTTTCCTTTGGAAACGGGTCCAAGTGGCTCTTTGTGTCTTAAAGGTTGCAGACCCCTGCCCTAGGACAACCAAACTAAGTGTCTCCAGCAGAACATCCACCATGACCTGAAGCAGCTCGGGCAGGGAATCCTTGGCAAGAGAAAAATCTTAAAATTTACTGCAGCAATAGAGGCCAGTACCACATGTCCCAATATTTTTGGGTCTTACTTTCACATGGGACCTTATTGCAAATGCTTGACGCACTTCTCTAGACAGTTAACTGCCATGCTGACTTCGCCACCTCCTCCACAACTCTCATTTTTTTCTGTCCTCTCACCAGGGCCTCTGAAATTAGAAAGGTTCCCCTCTCTTCAGTCAGTGGTTTACAGTAGACTTGTATCTTAGTACCAACAGCCAGATGGGTGGGATATAAATAAATTATTATTATTATTATTATTATTATTATTATTATTATTATTATTATTACACCCTGAACTTGGGTCTGTGGCAGATCTGCACCAGTGCAAATCCTGCAAGCAGGGTGTTATATGCCTTTTACTGGAATCAAACTACTGAAATCATAGAGCACCAACATTCCATTCTCATTCACCTTTTTTTGGATCCTAACTCCCACATGTTCTGAGCATTGCTAAAGATGCTACTATACTGTCCTTGCACAAAGAAATTGGCATACCCGTTTGTTTCAGCAAACTCACTAAAATACGGGCATCCTCTCAGATTCTTCTTCACAGTTCCCATCATCCTCCCAGCCTGGACCTCCAATCTGCAAATTCCATTTAATCCAAGACTGATCTTGCAGATCACAAATGAACACTCGAAGAAAACTTATCTTACTTTTTACAGCAGTAGATTTCGTCGTGAACTTGGCATACCACTTTTCCAGCCCATTGCTTTTCATCCTTACCGCACTTCTCCTTGCAAGTGCCATGACAAAACGGTTCTGGGTATATATTTCAAAAAGAGAGAGTTGGGTTAGATGAGCCGCTAAGGATGGTGAGCTGGAAACTGTTGAATCTTGTATCCCTTAGCCATGTCCTCTGACATGAATCACTTGATTCCAGTTTTCTATAAGGGCGTGTCCAGATGACCTATTTGTTCAGCATTCATTCTGAATTATTTACACAAAGCTTATGCTGAGGTTAGGTTATATCTCGTCTTCTTTTTTAACCGAGTTTTCATTCCAATTCGTTTGTTGGAACACAATGAACATTCATCCTGACTTGCTTGAAAGGTTTTTTTATATATGATTTCACATTAATCTGTTATCCAACCCACATTTCCATACATTATCCCATCACTTTCCTAACCTCAAAAAGTCAGTTTCCACTTTTAACATGGATTTGTTCAACCAGGGCAACAAATAACTTTTTATCCAGTTTAATTGAGCAAACCTAAATCTTGCTTGGTCCCTGCTCCTGCCAACCTAGCAGTTGTCAAAGTGCAAGTAGATAAATAGGTACCACTCCGGCGGGAAGGTAAATGGCATTTCCGTGCTCTGCTCTGGTTCGCCTGAAGCGGCTTAGTCATGCTGGCCACATGACCCATTAGCTGTACGCAGGCTCCCTCAGCCAATAAAGCGAGATGAGCGCCGCAACCCCAGAGTCGTCCGTGACTGGACCTAATGGTCAGGGGTCCCTTTACCTTTACCTTTAAATCTCTTACTATGCGATTGAACCCCTCTTCCAAAATACCAGCAGCTCACAGGCACCCAAAATCTCTTGTTTTTCCTACCTTAAATTTAGTTCACCACACCTCTCCATCAGTTTGCAATTTTCCTTTAAGCTCTCATGAGAATATATCACCATTTTGAAGATCTCACAAGAATATATCAGCATTTTAGCATACATTTCTCATACACATTCTTGTATAATATTTTAGCTTTGGTGCCCCTTATATTTTTGGGGTAGGGGCCAGCCCACCCCATGTCCCAAACCATGGAGCCAATGCACAGAGCTGAATGTGGCATGTCTCCCCCTACCCACCCAAATTAAAAATTAATCCAGGGTCTGATTCAGCACTTTAGATCAGCCCTAATCCAATATGGAATGATATGAGGCCAACTCTACCAGGATTCTCACCCCAGAACAATTCAGGGGCAACACTAAAGCTTAATTAGCATTTTAAAACATAGTTAAACGTATAGCCGGGATGGGTTGGAAGAAGGAGGACACATTGCTGGGTGCTGCTATATGAGGGGTCAACTAGACCCCTGTGGAAAGCAGGCTTGAACTGTCCACATAGCTCTCCCAGTGCATGTCACAGTCTTAGCAATATGCCCCTGTACCATACCTGTGGCCATTACTAGGAAGGGAGAGAAGAAGGAGAAGATGAAGAAGAAACCATAGATCAGGCAAAGGAGCTTCATGGCTGAATTGATTTGCTGGAAATTCTGAGGAAGGAACAGAAGGTGCTCCTTATTTATAGGCCATTGAATGACAGCAGCCCATCAAGGGACAGAGGAGGAGTTTGAAGTGCAGGTCTGTAATGTTGGGGTGGGAAGGGGCCTTTTTCTGCCAGAGGTCCAAATTCCCATCTGGACAGCTTTCAGAGGGTACACAATGCATTAAACAAAACCAGGAGACACCAACAGTTGCACAGTGATGCAGTTGGGCATTTTAAGAATCTAGATTTAAGACCACATGAACATGAGAAGACCACGACTGCATCAGACCGAAGCATCCTGTTCTCACAGTGGCCAGACAGATGTCTGAGGGAAGCCCAGAAGCTCGACATGAGTATTGCAGCCACACACTCTCATCTTCTGATTCCCAGCAGTCGGTATTCAGTAGTGTTGGGCTAAAACTGGCCTTCCAGGTTCTCCAAAGCTTTCTTCCAATGTGAAAGAGGTTTTCCAAGGTGCCATAGGTATATAATAATAATAATAATAATAATAATAATAATAATAATAATAATAATATTTCCCCAGCCACTCCAGGCAGCTTCCAACAAAAGATTAAAATACAATAATTCATAAAATATTTCCCTAAACAAGGCTGCCTTCAGGTGTCTTCTAAAAGTCAGGTAGTTGTTTATTTCTTTGACATCTGATGGGAGGGCGTTCCACAGGGCGGGCGCCACTACCGAGAAGGCCCTCTGCCTGGTTCCCTGTAACTTCGCTTCTCACAATGAGGTAACCGCCAGAAGGCCCTTGGCGCTGGACCTCCATGTCCGGGCAGAACGATGGAGGTGGAAATGCTCCTTCAGGTATACTGGACCGAGGCCATTTAGGGCTTTAAAGGTCAGCACCAACACTTTGAGTTGTGCTTGGAAACGTACTGGGAGCTGATGTAGGTCTTTCAGGACCTACAGAATAACCCCATAGTTTGATCAAGTCAAAGACCCATCTTGCCAGAGGTGGATTGAGGGTAGTGCAACCAATTTGGCCACACTGGGTGCCGGTGCCAGTGCCACAGGGAGTGCCACAACAATGATGTTGAACGGAGCAGAAGAGGCGGGGGTGCCAAATTTCACTATCATACTGGGTGCTGCTGAAATTTGAGAGCCCCAAGTCCACCACTGATCTTACCCAACATCTCATAGCAACCAAGCAGGTGCCCACAAGCCTGACCTGACTGCAACAACACTCTCTCCACTTGTGAGTCCCAGGAACTGGCATTCAGAGGCATCCTGCCCTCAACTTAATGCTCCTATGGGGCCCCACTTATTTAACTTGTAATGTCTACTACTTCACTTTCTTCCCAGTGTGGAAAACCAGCTGCCTCTGAGACCCTCCTAGTTACTTTGCTGCTGAGTAGAGTCTTGGACTTCTGCCCCAAAGCCCAGTCTTGATGGCACCGATGGTTGAACCAGGAACTTCAGCTGGCAAATGATGCTCTCTGACACTGAAATAAGGCCCCTCTCCATAGATGGCAATCTGTAAATAGCCCCTGAGGAAGCCGTTGCTAATAGTCCATGAATGATCAGGGTGCAGCCTGAAGGATACAGTGTTCTCTAAAATAGCCACTATTTAAAATGTATGCTTTACAGTGTATTCAAGCATGTAGTTCCTGATCACCTGCAGGCAATTTGAGAGGAGGCCTATTTTCTAGATATCTACTAGTCTGGATTCAAACCAGGCCTGAGGATGGCAATCAGGGTTCCATTTCTTAACAGTTTTAGCAGAAGGCTACAAGGTATGGCATAGCCCAGTGGTCAGCAAAGTTTTTGTGGCTTGGGCCGGTTCATGGTTCCGCAGACGCCGCAGTGGGCCGGAGTGTGTGTTTGTGTGTGCACGCACGCACGCACGTGTGCACAAACGCTATTTCCGGCACTCATTGCGGCACGGAGGAGGCATGCGCAGCTTCCCATTGGTTGCAGCAGCTTCCTGCAGCCAATGGGAAGCTGGCCAGTGTCACGGAAGGCGGCCCCCGCTCTGCTCTGTGCCGGTTTAGAGCGGCACACGGGAGCCGATTTAGTGCGGCACATGGGAGCTTGTAGCACTACCCAGTTGCTACTGCAGTCTCTCTGCTATCCCCTGCTGGTTAAGAGTTTCTTACTGTGCCGCTCTCAAATTCTGTGACGAGAACAACCTCACTCACCTCAAGACTTCATGGCCTCCACAACAATGATGGATCTCTCTCAGGTGGTCATTGGTACAACACACCAGGAAGGTCAGGGTCTTGTTGTGATATTTGCCCCAAGAATGCAATGTCATGGTCAGACCATAATCTGGTTAAGTTTAGATTGACAACGACAGTTCCCCCCTGTAAGGGTGGTGGGCCTGTTTGGATGGCCCACCCTCAGAGACTTATGGAACCAGATATGTTCCTGGGTGCTCTGGGGAATTTTCCATTGAAGCCTTGGTCTCGCTATGGAATGGTGAGATGAAGCGGGTGGTTGACATGTTCACTCCTGAATGTCCTCTGCAGTGTTTTGGAGCCCAAGCAGCTCCTTGGTACTTGGAGGAACTCTGGACTATGAAAGAAGCCAGATGAAGACTGGAGTGCAAGTGGCGCAAGTCTTGCTCTGAAGTCAACCCAACACTGGTAAAAACACAAAAGCTCATTTTGCAGATCACATTGCATCCTCTAGTAGTGGTCAGTGGAGTTATTCTGGATGGCCAAGAGGTTATTGACTCCCAGTATGGGGAAGGGACCTCTGCAGCCTTGAAGACCCACTGTGACCAACTGGCTACACACTTTGAGGATAAAGTCACTTGACTCTGCACTTGTTACAGCTCCTGTTGAAGTACCTCGTGTTGTCGTATGCGATCAGTTTCATCTGATGCAATCAGCTGAAGTCAACAAGATGTTGGTGGCAAATGCCCCCTTTACCCCTGTCCCTCCTGGCATATCAAATCTAGCAGAGGGGGAGCTGACTGTTTGGGTCCAGAGTATGGTTAATGCTTTGCTGCGTGAGAGGGTGGTCTACGCTGAAAGAGGCAGTGGGTGACCATCCCTAAAGAAACTGGCTCTGAACTCTTTGATGAAGTCACCTAGAGGGTTAACTTCTTCTGCAACATTCCCATCCTGGGAACTAGGGTTGCCATACGTCCAGATTTTCCTGGACATATCCAGAATACTTCAGTTGGCAGCAGGGTCCAGACATAAATCAGTAAAAAAAATGTCAGGGAAAATCTGGCAGTGCCTTTTCTTGCCACTTTCCCCTTAAAAATAGCTCAAAACAGCATTTTTTTCAAAGCGATTTTGCCCAAAAAGCAAAAAAACATTTTCTGTCCAGATTTTCACTGTTTGAAATATGGCGACCCTCCTGGGAACACTAGTTTGTTAAGTGTGCTGAGATAAGTAACTATCCAACCTTCAGGAGACATCTGAAGGCAGACCTGAACAGGGAAGTTTTTTATGTTCAGTGTCTTATTATGTTTTTACATATGTTGGGAGCCACCCAGAGTGGCTGGGGTGTGAGGTTTGGAGCTTATAGGTTAACAAGCTCAAGAGATGCATACCGCCCACAGGGAAGACGTTTCACACATCCGGGTAATTCTGCATGTAAACGGAAGCCTATGTGAAATGTGACACCTTTGTTATTCTGTCTGTTCATTCTGGTTTCGGTTTTGACCGAGCAAGATGTGTCCCGTAAGTCCAGGAATGTCTGAGATTTATGGATGTAAATAAAGCTTCTAGATTAGGAACAAGATTGAGTCTGTGGACTTTATTTGCTGGCAAGAAGGCACACACACCGTTGCACAAAAGAAGTTTGCAAAACTCTGCTGAACACTGCTGGTAAGCTGATAAGCTGCGCAGCGGAAGTACTGCTGGACACCATTGATTCCAAGTGCTACACTGTTCTGAGGCTTTCACAGCTCAAAACGTACACATGGGGCAACCGAGTCAAATGGGCAGGGTATTATATTATTAGTATTAGTGTTATTAGTATTATTAGTATTATTAGTATTAGTATGTATGCACATGATCAGAGATGGTGGGGGTGGTAGGAAGGCATCATGTTGTCCATCCCTACCTTAGCCATCCCTACTTTGGGAAAGTAGCTGATCCCTTAGGTAAACTCATAGAATCATAGAATTGTAGAGTTGGAAGGGACCACAAGGGTCATCTAGTCCAACCTCCTGCAATGCAGGAGTATTTTGCCTGATGTGGGGTTCAAACCCGCAACCCTGAGGTTAAGAAGCTCGTGCTCTACTGACTGAGTCATCCTAGGATACACCATGAAGAAATCTCCTCCACAAACTACTTCTCCAAAACACATAGGCACCAATAATATAGCTGCTGGAATACATGCTTTTTTAATTAACATGGACAACTCAATACAGAATCAGCTCCTTTAAAACCACAAAAGCACAGCAAATCAGGAGAAGGGATTGTGGAGCGAAATAAGCTGGGTCTATGAGGGTTCAAGCCATGGGAGTAACGCTGAAATCCGCTGTGAGTAGCCGTGGCATTATCTGCAGCAAAGAGAAAAACACTTTCAGATTCCGCAGTCTTTAATGTGGAATTCTGTAGATAATAAAGATTTTAAAACTTAACATAAACAAATCAGAACCAGAAGCACATACTTAAATATAAAGAAAGGGTGTGGAAACACATAGTTATTTGATTTCAATCAGAGGTTGAGAAACTGTGGCCCTCCAGATATTGTTGAACTCAATTCCACCTCCCATTGGGCCCAACATAAGAAATTGTCAAAAGTGATGGAGATCTGTAGGCTGAGAACATCTGGAGAAGCACAGATCAGCATCTCCTGATTTGAATAACTTCTGAGCAAGGTAATTTGTCGCTTCCTCATTAAAAATACAGAATAGCTAGAAATATACCAGTCATTTTTACCCCCAACAATGGATTTGTTAATTGGGGTGGGTATTGATGGCTAAAATAAGCTTCCCCGTGGTTCTGTTCTTCTTACTCTTGCTGTTATTTAGTAAGGGTGAAATCAGTTCATTTAAACTATTTACCTCCACTAGCCTTCAGACAGCCCACAACTGTGACCCAAAAAAGCTAGATGTATGCAGCAGCAGAGGAAGGCTTCTGGGCACCTGGTGCGGCGTGCCCTGGGGCAGGGTGAAACAGCCCCCAGGGTGTGGTGGGGTGGGGCGGAACCGCACTGTTTTGCTGTCTGTCTGCTGCCCCCCCTCCAGCTGTAGGGTGGCTAAGGCCCTGTGTGTGGCGCAACGGTCCTATGGGTACCGCCACGCACTGCGGGGCTTCAGCCACCTTACAGCTGGGGGGGAGGCAGTGCGGGCGGATAGCACGGAGCCTGCGGGCACTGGAGACACGTGTCTCCAGCACTCTGCAGGTCCCGCAGTGAGTGCCACCTGCCATTTTGACACCCCCTCCTCAGAGTGACACCCGGGGCATGTCGTCTCCTTCCCCCCCCCCCTTCCATATGCCCCTGGATGTATGCAGCCGATCCCTGACGAAAGCTTCACCAGCTACAAATGTTGAACCAGTATAACATTTGGGGCAGAATTGGGTGTTGTGTGGAATATCCAGTGGGGAAAGTCCTCATGCACCTTCATTTCACTTCTGTATTATGTTTGTCACAGAGATTTTGCACAGGGCCGTCTTAAAGGGATCAGCCGCCCTGGCGCGACGATCCCTCGGAGCCCCCGGTGGGCCGCCTCTCCGCCCACCTCCCTCCCGCGCTGGCCCCCCCTCGGGAGGGGGGTGGGCGAGCGGGAGATGAGGGGCGTGGCGCTGCAAGCCGGCCGCCCTCTGGAGCCCCAGCTGGAGCGCTGGGAAGGGCGCGCAAAGCCCCTCGCCGCTCCAGCGCCACGCCCCTCATCCCCCGAGGGGTGGCCAGCGCGGGAGGGAGGGGGCGCTGGAGAGGCGCGGGGCTTTGCGCGCCCTTCCCAACGCTCCAGCTGGGGCTCCAGAGGGCAGCTGGCTTGCAGCTAGCCTGCCGGCGCGCGAGCGCCCGCCCGCCCACCCGCCCATGGGGGCGGGCGCGGGTTGGGGAGGGGGCGCCTGGTATGCCGGTGGGCTCGCGGGGGCGCCCCTGGGGGGCCTGGCGCCCTGGTGCACCGCGCCACCCAGCCCCTATTACAAGACGGCCCTGATTTTGCATTCCTGTTGTGTTGCATATCATAACCGAGAGACGACAATATGGCTCTGTGCTGCAGTTCAGCACCAATATTTCAGGAAGCATCACCAACCCACAGTGAGTCAATTGCTTCTCCGAGCATCCTTCATTGATGAAGTGTTGAGGTGGTCAGTGAAGAAGCACAGCTTGTGATTTATACAAATGAGGCATCGGTTGTTAAGTATAATGGTTTCCTTCACACAGAAATGAAAGATGTATATGTATTGATGAAGGTTTAAAAGTGTATTGCTAACACTGGAGGGTTTTCTGCAAGAGTTTTCTAAATAACTCCGAGCTCCTTGGAGAGTTGATAAATAATGAACTGAATGCCAACAGTGCCCTTCAGCTCTCTATATTGGACAAACAGCCAAACCCTACGCCAAAGGATAAATGGACATAAATCTGATATCAGGAATCACAAGACAGAGAAACCAGTAGGAGAAAACTTCAATCTCCCAGGACATTCTATACAAGATCTCAAAGTAGCTGTCTTAATACAAAGGAATTTCAGAAATAGGCTGGAAAGAGAAGTTGCTGAATTGCAACTCATTACCAAACTTAAAACCATGGAGAGACCTGGTCTGAACAAAGACATTGGATTCTTATCTCATTATACATGACAAAGCTATCTTTAGCCATCTCACCCCTTGCTTTTTCCTGTAGACCAATTGCAGTTGTTAACAGTCGTCAACAGGTTTTCCACACCTATCAGCCAATCCCCCATTCCCACCACCCTTCTGAGTAATACCCCTCCCCACTCCCTCACTATATATAAGGGCCTGGGGACTTCTGTTTCAGTGTATCTGAAGAAGTGTGCATGCACATGAAAGCTCATACCAAGAACAAACTTAGTTGGTCTCTAAGGTGCGACTGGAAGGATTTTTTTTTTAACTGACTGTTGTTCTCTGGTAGCTAACATGTGAGGGTTGTAAACCTGGGAACATGCAAGAGGTATTGGGTTGCATTCTTGATTTTGAAAGGAGTTGCCTCTGAGTCTTTGTCTCCCAAACTCAGGTGCAAATGGAGGTGTGTCTCTGGACTCTACTGGGAGAACAATGCAAGTAAATGGCACTCCTGAAGGAAGGGGGAGCAAACAGCCTGACGGCTGGAAAGCAGCTGGGGGGGGGCTGGAAAGAGGTTTGCTTATAGGTCTATTTGGATTATTTCTTTCATATTTTGCAAGATGCTGAACCTGTGCTGGACAGCACAAGGTATTTTATGGATATCTTTGATGTTTTAATTCTGCTTTAAAGAAAGCTCTGCCAGTAAAACTTTGAATAATATTTTCATGGGTCTGGACAATGCTTCACTTCCAAAGGAGATAGTTCTTCTGCTTGCAGTCGCTTCAAACTGCGCAATATTTGATATCTTGAACATCTGTTACAGGCACAAGAACACACCAGGCTATTTTTCCTTCTAGTTAGCAGCATCTCTACTTATTGTGTTGAACAGGGGGGGGGGGGAATGCTATTCTTATTCCCTGTGGGATACATTGGTATTTATTAAAAGCCAGCTAGAATTCTGGCTTGTACTGAGGCTGTTCCAAACAGGCTTATAGAGAGAGAACCAACAGACAAAACAATGTTGACAATAGGGCAGACAGTTTTTTTCTAGAATCCTTACCCCTTATTTGCAGCAACGTACATAACGTGCACACTCTCCAATTTGCCTTGTATGGTGTGGGCAAGAATGGTGGCAGCTGCCATGGGCACGGTAACATTCACCATATGTCTTTGGCCGGGCGAGTGCTGTACCAAAAGGAATAAAAGAATTGCATTTTCATCACCACTCCAGCTAATAGCAGACACAGCTGGTGAGTGCCAACAAGACAATAGTCAAAATAATAGAAGGGGCCACAGTTGGCTGGCCAGAAAACAGAACAGGGGTACACCAGCCTGTAACATGTGGGTGCAAGCCCCACATCTTCCCTCTCATACTGAACTTGAGTGCCCCCTTTCCTGTTGGAAACCACCACCACCCCAAACACAGGAGTGGTTTAAGCCATGGGTAGGCAAACTAAGGCCCGGGGGCTGGATCCGGCTCAATCGCCTTCTAAACCCGGCCCACGGATGGTCCAGGAATCAGTGTGTTTTTACATGAGTAAAATGTGTCCTTTTATTTAAAATGCATCTCTGGGTTATTTGTGGGGAATAGGAATTGGTTCTTTTTTTTTCTTCAAAATATTGTCCGTCCCCCCACACAAGGTCTGAGAGACAGTGGACCAGCCCCCTGCTGAAAAAGTTTGCTGACCCCCTTGTAAGCTCACTCAGCAACACATGCATATGCAGATTATAAGGGGTTTTTTTTCCTAATAAGAAAACAATAACCTGAAGATCACTTGAGCAACTTGACACTTAACACCAGTCTTGAAAGACCTACATTGGCACCCTGTACGTTTCTGAGCACTATTCAAAGTGTTGGTGCTGACCTTTAAAGCCCTAAACAGCCTTGGTCCAGTATACCTGAAGAAGCGTCTCCACCCCCATTATTCTGCCTGGACACTGAGGTCCAGTGCCGAGGTCCTTCTGGCGGTTCCCTCACTGCGAGAAGCAAAGCTACAGGGAACCAGGCAGAGGGCCTTCTTGGTAGTGGCACCCGCCCTGTGGAACGCCCTCCTACCAGATGTCAAAGAGAAAAACAACTACCAGACTTTTAGGAGACATCTGAAGGCAGCCCTGTTTAGGGAAGCTTTTAATGTTTAATAGATTATTGTATTTTAACATTCTGTTGGAAGCTGCCCAGAGTGACTGGGGAAACCCAGCCAGATGGGCAGGGTATAAATAATAAATTATTATTATTATTATTATTATTATTATTATTATTATTATTATTATTGAAAGATAAGGTGGTACATGTTACACCAATCCCATACCTTCCAACATTTCTCCAATGCAAATAGGGATGTCTTATTCCGTAATGATAATTTCACTATTTATATCCCACACAACTTACTAGGTTGCCCCAGCAACTCTGGGCAGCTTTCAATATACATAAAAACATAATAAAACACTTCCCTGTACAGGGCTGCCTTCAAATGGCTTGGAGGTTAGATAACTCCATAACCTCCAACATTTCTCCAGGGAAAATAGGGACACCCTAAGGAAAAGTGGGACATTCTGGGATCAAAGGCGAAACCGGGATGGCCGAGATCAGAGACATCTCTGGAAAATAGGGACACTTGGAGGGTCTGCAATCCTAGCCCGCACTGCACTGGCTACTAACTGGACCCAACTCAAAGTGCTGGTTTTGACCTTCATTATGTAGTTTTAGGCACCAGGCAAAACCGTTCCTCTTCAGCCGGCCTTTGTCTGATTAATGTCCTACAGTCTTTTAAATGGGTCTGTGGGAAGGGAAAGGTTTATTGTTTTGCTGGTTTGGTTTTATTTATTCACTTGTTTTTATCCTGTATTTTATTCTGTGAACCACCCTGAGATTTTATGATGAAGGGCAGTATATAAATCAATCAATCAGTCAGTCAGTCAAAGGACTACACTCTGGGTGGTTTACAGAACAAGGAAAATGCAAGATTTGTCTTATGGACAATGGTAAAAAAGTAGGAATTTGTTAACTGTAAGTCATGCTTGCCCTTGAGAATGTTGATCTCCTGGGACTGTCCTCGTGGGAGTAAGGGCTCCCTATCTAAGACATGGAAATATTTCTTACCAGCCTGGTTCCTATACAGCAGGTACAGGCAATCTATGGGTCTCCAGTTGTTTCTGGACTGTCCCAACCTCCCACCCTCCCAGACTGGGCTGTGGCTATGCCGACTGAGGCTGATGAGTCCCAAGCTATCTAGGAGTCCATTGCTGGCCCACCATGCCCCAGAGCATGGAAGCAGCAGCTACATACCCTCCTGAAGTCCACATTCGGGGATCATCAATTGAAAACTCACCTGGAGCAGCCATCAGCACGAAGAAGAGAACAGCTGTAAGGAAGGCGAAGATCTTCATGACTGAACGATTGGATGGGGTGTCAGGAGACGGCAGGATGGAGAGGTGCTGGAAAGGTTCTTGTATTTATAGGGTGAAGGGGAGTGACATCATGGTATCTGTGGGTGCTGCTTGTCGTCTTGCTTCAATCTAATGACAGTAGCCTATTATTATGCAAGTATATCCCTAGATACTTGGGAAAGTATTTCTAGGGAATGCATAGTCCCAATAAAACAGCCAGTTATTGACATTAAATGTAATTAACTATCCTCATGCACGAAAACAATATTTAAAAAAAAATCCTTTAATTACATGTAATTATCTAGATAGAGCATGGAGATAAGGCAGCATATTGTTACAAAAGTCTGGTGCCACATCCACTCTCTGCTGAGCTGCAGCAAGTTTGCAAGGAGTTCCAGGCACTCACCCAGGGTCTATGGTCCTGTTTTCCACCACTGACCTGCAGTCCCACCATCTAACAAAGGTATGTGTGGGAAGCAGATGCCATTTCAGCCTAAAGTCCATTTCTCCTGATTCTGCCCCATAATCGTAAATTGGGGGCAGCCATCTTTTTCTCTCTACGCAGGAAATGGTGGCATGGCATAAACGGTGGCCATTTCCAGAGGGTGTTTTTTTGGGGGGAGGGGGCGCACACACACACACACACACACACACAAATATTTTGCCAATCACCACAAGCACCTACCTTTCCATATGCTCCAAGCAGATAGAGATTTCATCTTCTCCATGTTGATATTTGGATTGGAAGCTTCTCAGGTTATGGACCTGAGCTGTGTAAGGCCCCATTCATGTTGGCATTGTAGTAGTAGTAGTAATTAATTAATTAATTGACTAATTAATTTTAATACCCCTCCCTTCCCGGTTCAGAAACCCAGGCTCAGGGCAGCTAACAACAAATTTAAATTATTTTGAAAGAAAGAAAGAAAGAAAGAAAGAAAGAAAGAAAGAAAGAAGAAAGAAAGAAAGAAAGAAAGAAAGAAAGAAGAAAGAAAGACAAACACACACCAGTGCATAAATTTTCAAATAATAATAATAATTTATTATTTATACCCCGCCCATCTGGCTGGGTTTCCACAGCAACTCGGCTTCCAACAGAAAGTTAAAATACAATAATGGGGCAAGATTGGACACAGACACACAAAGTGTTTTGTTTTGTTTTGTTTTTTGTTTGTTTGTTTGTTTGATGATGACTCCACTCCCTCTTTCTTGTCCTCTGCCTGCCCTTCAGAGCCTGAGCATCATGCAGGACTGGTCCTCGGCAGTCACAGCCTCTCCTCCTCCTCACCTGCGGGTCCAGCAGCCACGATGATCTGCCCGAGGGACGAGGCCAACAGAAGAGGCCAAGGAGAGGCAATGGGAGGCTCCCTCAGAGCTGTGGCCACTGCAGCCGCCACCCACGACAAGCGCTGATCCATTCTCCTCCCTGAGCTCAGCGGCGCTGCTGCTAGCAGGGGAAATAGGGACATTCCAGGGTCAAATCAGAAAACGGGAGGATAGCTTTCGTAATCCCAGCACTCCCTGGAAAATCAGGACACTTGGAGGGTATGCATTTGTGGTATGGAAAGTAACAGGATTTAAGCAAGAAGCCACAGGGCATGCAGTGATTGGAAACAACACACCATTTCTCCCTTAAATTTTTACGGACGTGAACAGCCCTGAAAGCAGGGTCACAAATAATTGCCCTGAGCCAGTGTGGTGTAGTGGTTAAGAGCAGTAGACTTGTAATCTGGTGAACTGGGTTCGCTTCTCGCTCTTACACATGCAGCTGCTGAGTGACCTTGGGCTAGTCACACTTCTCTGAAGTCTCTCAGCCTCACTCACCTCACAGAGTGTTTGTTGTGGGGTCGGAAGGGAAAAAGAGATTATTAGCCACTTTGAGACTCCTTCAGGTAGTGATAAAGCGGGTTATCAAATCCAAACTCCTCTTCTTCTTCTTCTTCTTCTTCTTCTTCTTCTTCTTCTTCTACCACACTGAGCACAGAGCATCATGAATTCATAATTAAAATGACACCCAAATAGTCTGATAACCTGGTCTGGGTTGAGCATTCATTTTGATTTAGTAGCAGAGTGGTATCCTGCGTTCAATTTCTGTCCTCATCCTGAAGCACAGTTCTTAACCCAAGGTACTATTTCTGGTTTAGCGGAGTCTGTAACCTGAAGCGCCTGTAACCCGAGGTACCACTGTAGTCTGAGTTATGTTAGGGCATGGGACCTAATTCTTATAAGTGGAAATTGATGTTGAGGATGAAATGTTACGTGAGTCATACAGATGTGTGCAGCTGCTTGGGCTTTAATTATAAGATTAAGACGTTAGACTTTGCTTCTGTCAGGCAGGGAAACAAGACACACATGCAGGAGGGAACAACATGAATCTCTCTCCTCCCTCCATTGAAATGCTCAACCTGCCCTTGAATGCATTTGTTTCAAAATCATAATCATTTCACCACGGGAGGATATGCCAGGAAAGTGAGTATTGCTTTGCATATTTGGAAATCAAGCTGAAGAAAACAACACCCTGTAACCCTTCAGGCTATGACTGAGCCATTGTGCCAGGATATTTCTCTGGAGCAGGGCAGCAGTGTCTATTTACTATTACATTCTATTGGATTGTTGAATATTCTTTTATTTGATACAAGTTGTTTATTTCAAAGTTTTGCTTCTATTATGACTTCTTTGAATTCGATCAGATCGTTATCAGGTGATCTTTGCTGTCTGTCTTGTTGTTTCTTCAACATGAGAATCGCCTTGTGTGTAGCAATATAGAAAGGCGGCATATGAATTTAAAGTGAAATGAAAATTGGGGAGGGGGGGTGAAGAAGAGACCCGGGGGTATTTTTCTTGAAAAATCTTCAAAATGTCCAGCATTCAAAAAAGAGTTTCCTTTTTTAAAAAAATTAACAACTTTGAGTTTCATGGAGACATTGGGCAACCCATGTCGGAAGTGTAGATTTTAGCGAATTTACTTTAAAAAATAGCTCAACAACTTTGGGGAAAACTAAGAAAAGCTCAGCAACTTTTGTGTCCTGAATTTTACTTCTAGAAACATGGCAACCCTACAACAAGTAGAAGGTGGGGAGGGACAGCAGTAGCAGCGGGCCAAGGCAGCTTGAGTGGGTGGGGGGCACATCTGGAAGTGCACTTCAGGAAGTGCAACCCGGCATCCTGAAGCACAGCAGCAGCCTTGGCTGAGGCCTTGCAGAGGAGGAGTTCTTGTGGCGGCAGAAGCAGGACACCTGAGATTTGAAACAGGAATGACTTCCATCGATCTGAGATGTCCTGCCCAAAGTGGGAAAGTTGGAGGGCATGCAGTCTTCTCCTTCTTCTCCTTCTCCTTCTCCTTCTCCTTCTCCTTCTTCTTTGGTGATCCCTCGTAGCCAAGTAAGATTGTCTTCCATAAACACGGTTTTAACAATGAGTCTGTAAGTGACTGTGGAGGCCAGTTTTGGATCCACACATCCTTCCATAGTGGGGACATTGGTTTCCAGACGGGAGTTGATCACGGTGTGGATTTGCCAAGCATGCCTTCCTCTTGGCATGTTTCTCCCTTGAGTCCTGAGTTCGAATGTCTTAAAAGCCCATGACACCCTTGGTAAAGGCTGTTCTCCAACTGGAGCACTCACAGACCAGTGTTTCCCAGTTGTCAGTATTTATATTACATTTTTTTAAAAAAAAATTCCTTGAGACAGTCTTTAAATCTCTTTTGTTGACCACCATCATTATGCTTTTCATTTTTAAGTTCGGAATAGAGTAGTTGCTTTGGAGAACGCTAATCAGGCATCCGCACAACATGACCAGTCCAATGAAATTGATGTTGAAGAATCATTGCTTTGACACTGGTGATCTTTGCTTCTTCCAGTACACTGGTATTAGTTCGCCTGTCTTCCCAAGTGATGTGTAAAAATTTTCAGAGACACCGTTGATGAAATCTTTTGAGGAGTTGCAGATGGCATTTATATGGACAATATTAGTTTTACTTCCAGCCCTTTTCTCACATTCCCCCATATTGGACTCGGGTTTTTCCACAGCTGACACACACACACTGGGTTGATGTTTTCATTGAGTTATCATTAAAGAAAAATCTCTTTCTAGGTTACTCCCTGCCAGCACTGCTCCATCAGGGAACATGGGAACTTATAACTGCGTGGGAGAGCTTGCCTTCCACAGTGGAAAAGGGTGGGGTGGGGTTGGGGAGCTGACTCAGAGGGCTACAATGCAAGATGGGAGGAAAGGGGAGGAAACCATGAAGTGAGCAGGACAACAGATATTGCCTGGAGCCTCTTCTGCCTGAAATTACTCAGCCTTTACTCCCCTACTCTTCCATTTCTTGGGTGTGTGGGGAGATGTCTCATGTTAAAAATGTTTCTGGCTTGACCTGTAAAAATAGCACTTGAGGGTATCGAAAGGCACAATTGTCCCCATTGTTGCAAAGTCCTGTATGTATGTATGTATTTAAAGATCTTCCTTGTTTACAAAAGCACATGCGTTGTCTCTTTCTTCAGGTTGTGTTTTCTACAGATCAGTTACATTTGTTGTGAGACATTGCTGTTATATGCAGTATAGGGTTGGGAAGCTTCTACTGGGGCGTGGTCTGTGATTTTGATGTTACCTATGTTCACTGACTCAACCAAGGGGGTCAGGCCTTGTGTGAGTAGAATGCTATGCAGTGTGGACACTGTACCATGGCGCCTCAACTGGAATGTGTAGCTGGGGTCTCCTGGGGGGTTTTCACCCCACATGTCATAAAGGCCCCCTTTTTTGGTATTTTTAGCATTTTGTAGGAGTCCCTGATTGTTTGGGGTTGCCCATGGGGTTGTAGTGTGGGTGTGTTTCAGGGAGATGTCTCTCATATTTAGTAACAGGTAGGTAGCTGTGTTGGTCTACCATAGTAAAAAAACAAAAAAAAAATCCTTCCAAGTACAAACTTAGTTGGTCTCTAAGGTGCTACTGGAAGGAATTTTTTTTATTTTTTATTTTGTTTTTTTCTCATATTTAGGTTGAGGTCACCTCTGAGGATTGCTTCCCCTTCAGAGAAGGAGAGGAATTTGTTTAGTGTTTTCTGCATGAACTTAAGTTGTTTTGAGTTTGGGGCATATATGGAGCCAGTTTAGTTTCAAAGTCCCTCTTGTGAGGCAGCAAGGTGTCAACAAACCCACTTTGCCCTCTTCCAATCCCGAATTGCGAAGCCAGCTGCATTGGCTACTGTGTAGCACAGAGGTTACAGCCATGAATTATATGTAGGTTGAACTGGATCCAAATCTCAGTCAAGCCATGAACTGACCTGGCTAAAGCTACTATTTGTCTGTCTCAAGCATCCCCCAACACCCATCTGTGTTCCAGGGTTTAACTGCCTGATGTGGTTGCTGTAATTTTTTGCCTCCCCCGCAGGGTTGTTTTCAGCATTATGAGATTCTGTGTATATCCTTTGAGCAATTAGCAAAGGCTTGTATAAAGATGTTTGGGGTTGTTGTTTTTTGGAAGGTGGCAACCTGCTAATGCCTTCAACTGGAGTAGACAATGTGACACCCTCAAAATGGTTGAGACTACAATTGTCATTAGCCTAGGGATGGATGCATCTATTAATTTCAGTTCTCCTCAGTTGCTCATTTTTCTAATCTTAAAGTCGTTTCTCCAAGCTGGTTTGCGTTTCTTAAACGTCCTCATGAAAATTCATCAGCATTTAAATGTGTATTTCCCCCCACTATGCAGATTTTTGTATGTAATCTTGTCTGATATAGACATCCTTGCAATGCAATTTCCCCTAATATCTGCATTTTTGTAGACATAACCCAGCAGGAAAGCCACATTGCAATATTCAGAGAAGTGTGAATTTCTCCAGATCTGCACCCCCAAAAAGATCTCTTTGACAATCGTCGTCTTCAATGCACAGACACACAAAAACAACATAGATGCTCAACTACATTATCTTTAATTATTTTTAATTTAACAATCACCATAGAATCAGCTCCATTAAAAGCTGGCAGCAAATCAGAAGAGCATTACGATCGAATGTTCAAGCTACCCTGAAATCCACTGTGAGTAGACAACATCTTGAGGTTATCTGCACCAAAGAGAAAAACACCGTCAGATTCTGCAGTTTTTAATGTTGTATTACATGGATAATCAGGGCTAAAAAGCTGAACACATACAGCTCAAAAACACAAACACATATTTAAATACAAAGAGAAAGAGGGGAAATATATTGATACAGTGGTACCTCGACGTACGGAATTAATCCGTTCCAAAGGCGCACTCGTAAGTCGAAATCTTCATAAGTCGAAGGCGCCATCTTGGAACAGGGAAAAAATTTGGAAGTCGAAAAAAGCGCATTCAAATTTTCGTAAGTCAAGGTATCGTGCCGCCGCTTCTGAAATTTTTGACTTGTGAAGGGAAAGCGGCGGCACGATACCTTGACTTACGAAATTTTGAATGCGCTTTTTTCGACTTCCAAATTTTTTTCCTGTTTGGCCAAACTGCGGGAGGCAGTGAAAGATAGGCGTGCTCTGGTCCATGGGGTCATGAAGATTCGGACATGACTGAACGACTGAACAACAACAACAACAACAACAAAGTGATTGAAAGGCTCTAGCTTCCCACTGCTTCTGCACTTGTTAAGCTTAGTATGACCAAAAGCAATTCATTCTGATTCCTGATTTCTGCCACTCTTCAGGTAGCCCATATTTCTTTCAAAAAAGCTGGATGTTAGCATGTGTTTCCTAAGGAAAGCATCAACAACTGCAAATGCTGAGCCGTAGCAGGGCCTGGAAGAAAAACTGGGGCAGAATTAGGGTTTGGAGAGGAAACTATCCCTTGGAAAAGACTTGAAAGCACCTCCATTTCTATACAGTGGTACCTCAACGCCTCAGGTTACAAACGCTTCAGGTTACAAACTCCACTAACCTGGAAGAGTTACCTCGAGTTGAGAACTTTGCCCCATGGATGAGAACGGGAATCGTGTGCCAGCGGCACAGAAACAGCAGCAAGAGGCCCCATTAGCAAAAGCACGCCTCTAGTTAAGAACCTCTGGACCGAATTAAGTTCAAAACTAGAGGTACCACTATATTAACTATGTCACAATGATCTGGACCATTTTGCTTTCCTGTATATCATAAACAGAAGACCAGGAGAGAGAGAGAGAGAGAGTTGCCCAGGTGACAGACTCAGCCTCTATGGTACAGCTCAGCATTTCAGAAAGCATCACCAACACACAGTTGGCTCCTCTGGCATGGATGGAATTGAGGTGGGAACCTGCTGGATACATTAATATGTCTTAAAAGCCAGCCCGGGTTTTGGTTTGGACCGGGACCTCTCCAAACTGGCTTAGATAAAAAAGAACCAATGGACAAATCAATCCTGACAACAGGGCAGGAGATTCATCTAGAATTCTTACCTATCTTCTGCAGCACCATATTTTTGGGTTACCACAATGTCCCTTGTGGTATGTTCCGTGTGGGCAAAAGCCATTATGGCAGCTGCCACCCATCCTGCGACATTCACGCTCTGACGTCTGCGCAAGTGCTGTAGCAAAAGAAAAACAAGTTGTCTTCTCGTTGTCATTCCTGCTAATAGCAGACTCAGTTGCTGAGTGTCAACAGGACTGTAGCCAAATTAAGGGAAGGGGCTGTGGCTGGAGCACTGGACAGGGGCACCCCATCCTGTAACATGTGGGTGCAATTCCCACTTCCTCCCTCTCATACTGAACTTGGGTGACCCCTTCCCCTATTGGAAAACACCCCAATGATAAGGGAATGATTTCTGCTCATTCAATGGACTTCCCAGGCACAGACACCTTTTTATCACTCATTAATTCATTTATAAAGGAATCTATCCATATATATACAGGTGAAACTCGAAAAATTAGAATATCGTGGAGAGGTTCATTTCTTTCAGTAATTCAACTTAAAGGGTGAAACTAATATATGAGATAGACTCATGACATGCAAAGTGAGATATGTCAAGCCTTTATTTGCTATAATTGTAATGATTATGGCGTACAGCTGATGAGAACCCCAAATTAACAATTTCAACTTTGGGTTTTTCATCAGCTGTACACCATAATCATCACAATTTCAACAAATAAAGGCTTGGCATATCTCGCTTTGGATGTCATGAGTCTATCTCATATATTAAACTCCAGTAGCTAATGAAAACAATTGCTTACATAAATGGACTTTTCCATAATATTCTAATTTTTCGAGTTTCGTGTGTGTGTGTGTGTGTGTGTGTGTGTGTGTGTGTGTGTGTATCAGGACCATTTACATATACATTTATATCTACATATAAATATATATATATCAGGGCCATTTACAAATACCATATGTAAAATCATACAAGGGGGGGAAAGTTAAAATCAGGAAGCAGCTCACTGTTTTGGAGCAATGTATCCTTAACAGACTGCATACACATGATGTAAATGAAGTTTTCAGGAGGGGTCTAAAAGTTGAAAGAGAAGGCACCTGCTGCATTTCTCTTGGCAGAGCACACCACATGTGACACTAAAGGCTTGGTTTCCTGTTGTTGTCAAATGTTGTCAAATCTGTGGGCTTCTAGGACTGATGGAATATTGGGGAAGCGGAGCCTATTTGTTATATTTGCATATAAATTCTGAATGGTTCATGGCATCATGAAGACGCAAAATTCATCTATGCAGGATTGTGAAACAGCGGAAGTTAAATGTTTTGGGGAACCCACCATGCTACATAATTAGTCACAATTTGGTGGTCCTCAATGAAACCGCCTTGCGCTTTATTGCAATCAAGTGGTTTGTAAATACAGTCAAACCTCAGTTCTTTAACGGCTCCGTTTTTGAACGTTTCGGCTCCGGAACGCCAAAAACACAGAAGAAAACGCTCTGGTTTTCGAACGTTTTTCAGAACCCGAACGTCCGGCACGGCTTCTGCTTGAGTGCAAGAAGCTCTTGCAATCAGAAGCTATGCCTTGGTTGTCGAACATTTCGGAAATCAAACTGTCTTCCAGAATGGATTATGTTTGACAACCGAGGTTTGACTGTATTTTTAAACAAACAAACAAACAAACATATATATACATCGTTACCTGGAGCAGCCATCAGCACAAAGAAGAGAACCGCTGTGAAAAGAGCAAAGATCTTCATGGCTGAAAAATTATATAGCGTTTCAAGAGCTGACAGGGTAGAGAGATGGTAGAATAGTCCTCGTACTTATAGGACAAAGAGGAACATGTCACAGCATAGCGTGGGTGCTTTGCTTTTGTTTTTGCTGCAGTTGGATATTAGCATAATTATGCAAATGTTTTCCTAGATAATTGGGAAAGGATTCATAAGGAAGTTACAGCCCGAAGATAACAGCCTGTTACCCAGATATTGAATGTAATTATCCGGACAGTACCTGGAAGAGGTAGCAGGTGGTGTCGCTTTATGTGCTAGTTGATCTTCCAATTAGGTCAGTATCGCCTAGTTGGACTGAAATCAGCTGTCCAGATTTCCACACAGGAGTCTTCTCAGACCCTACCTGCAGAAACCAGGGACTGAATTTAAGACCTTTCCCCTGTGCAATGAATATACCCCGCCACCAACTCACCATCAAATAAAGGTGTGGTTGGGGCAGCAAGCATGAGCTATTTCAGCCTAATCTGCGCCGTGATGGTACATGGGAAAACCAGCATTTTTTTCTCCACAACTGGTGGCATGCCATAAACTGCTACCATTTCCAGATTTTTTTTTATTTTTTTGCTAAAAACATTTTCTTGACCCCAGCAAGCAGCTGCAAGCAGCTAGAAATCTCTTCTTCCCCATTTGGATTGGAAGCTTCTCGAGTTATGGACCTGCGATGTTTATGAGTAGGCATAGGCAAACTCAGCCCTCCAGATGTTTTGAGTCTACAATTCCCAACATCCCTGACCACTGGTCTTGTTAACTAGGGATGGTGGGAGTTGTAGTCCCAAAACATCTGGAGGGCTGAGTTTGCCTATGCCTGCTTATGAGCTTTGCAATACACCACTCATGTCCATGTCAGCAATAGCAGTGGTAGCAGCGGCAGCAGAGGAAGCCACTTGGGCGCCTGGGGTGGCGCACCAAGGGGCAGGACGAGGGCAGGGCAAGCCACCCATAGGGGCAGGGCGCACTGCAGGGTCTCCAGAGTCTGCCTGCCTCTTCCCACTCAACCGCCCTACAGCTGGGGGGAGGCAGCGGGTGGGCCGTTTGAGCAGCGCAGAGCCTGCGCACGCCCAAGCCACCCAGGAGAGACGTGTGGCTTGCACGCCCTGCAGGTCCAGTGGTGAGTGCCACCCAGTGGTGAGTGCCACCTGCAGGTCCAGTGGTGAGTGCCACACACAGGTCGACCCGCCCCCACCGCACCTCCCTTCCTCCGCCCCGGGTAGCAGTAGTTGTAACAATAACAAAAAGAAAAGCAATTTTTATCCATATGATAAGGATAGCATTTTGTTTGCCTTGTGTTTTTTAAAACATGGCTAGATGAATGATTATGATCATTTCAGTCTCCGAACAAGACATTCAATGCAAGCTTCCAAATAGCCACTTATCCGGTCAACAGCACCCAGTGGCCACGAGGAACACTTGCAAACTGCTGCTTTTCTTCTCTTTCAGAGTCCAAAAGTCTTGGAAGATTCACCTTATGCAGAAAAACTAGTAGAGTCATACATCGTGTTCTGTTTGCTTCATGTTGCGTCTTTTCGGGTTGCATCCCGTGGTCAAACCTCGGCTCCGAAACGGCTAGGTTTCGGAACGTTTCAGCTCCTGAATGCTGAAAATCCGGAAGTAAATGCTCTGGTTTTCAAACGTTTTTTGGAAGCCGAATGTCTGACATGGCTTCTGCTTGAGTGCAGGAAGCTATTGCAACTAATTGGAAGCTGTGCCTCAGTTGTCGAATATTTCAGAAGCCGAACGGGCTTCCAGAATGGATGACATTCGACAACTGAGGTTTGACTTTATTACAGAAAAATGTAAATACAAATGCATATATTGGGGACAACAACACTTAACAATGCATAAATGATTGGGTCATATTTGCAAAGCCTTTCCTTTGATTGGCAATCGATTCCAGCCACTTGCTGTGTAATGATCAAGTCCTGTTGACAGAGCAGCATTGACCAATCTTAGGTGTGCCTGATGCTCGTAACTGATTTACATCATCGCAGATACCTCGCTCTTCCTTCCCAAATGGAATGTGTTGGGTAATTTTGAAACCAGAAAAAAATAGCTCCTGAACAGAAATAATTATAAACAACAGCTATGGAGAAAGAAGTATGTCATATGGGTTTACAGACAGGGCTCAGCTGAAACTAACCTGGTGACTTTGCAGCTTTTGTTGTTGTTCTTGTTCAGTCGTTCAGTCGTGTCCGACTCTTCGTGACCCCATGGACCAGAGCATGCCACGCACGCCTGTCTATCACTGCTTCCCGCAGTTTGGTCAGACTCATGTTGGTGCCTCGAGAACATCGTCCAACCATCTCGTCTTCTGTCATCCCCTTCTCCTTGTGCCCTCCATCTTTCCCAACATCAGGGTCTTTTCCAGGGAGTCTTCTCTTCTCCTGAGGTGGCCAAAGTATTGGAGCCTCAACTTCAGGATCTGTCCTTCCAGTGAGCACTCAGGGCTGATTTCATTCAGAATGGACAGGATTGATCTTCTTGCAGTCCACAGGACTCTCAAGAGTCTCCTCCAGCACCATAATTCAAAAGCATCAATTCTTCAGCGATCAGCCTTCTTTATGGTCCAGCTCTCACTTCCATACATCACTACTGGGAAAACCATGGCTTTAACTATACGGACCTTTGTCGGCAAGGTGATGTCTCTGCTTTTTAAGATGTTATCTAGGTTTGTCATTGCTTTTCTCCCAAGAAGCAGGCGTCTTCTAATTTCATGACTGCTGTCACCATCCGCAGTGATCATGGAACCCAAGAAAGTAAAATCTCTCACTGCCTCCATTTCATCCCCTTCTATTTGCCAGGAGGTAATGGGACCAGTGGCCATGATCTTAGTATTTTTGATGTTGAGCTTCAGACCATATTTTGCGCTCTTTAATTCCTCCTCACTTTCTGCCATCAAGGTTGTGTCATCAGCATATCTGAGCGTGTTGATATTTCTTCCGGCAATCTTAATTCCGGCTTGGGATTCATCCAGTCCAGCCTTTCGCATGATGAATTCTGCATATAAGTTAAATAAGCAGGGAGACAATATACAGCCTTGTCGTACTCCTTTCCCAATTTTGAACCAATCAGTTATTCCATATCCAGTTCTAACTGTAGCTTCTTGTCCCACATAGAGATTTCTCAGGAGATGGATGAGGTGATCAGGCACTATCATTTCTTGAAGAACTTGCCATAGTTTGCTGTGGTCGACACAGTCAAATGCTTTTGCGTAGTCAATGAAGCAGAAGTAGATGTTTTTCTGGAACTCTCTAGCTTTCTCCGTAATCCAGTGCATGTTTGCAATTTGGTCTCTGGTTCCTCTGCCCCTTCGAAATCCAGCTTGCACTTCTGGGAGTTCTCGGTCCACATACTGCTTAAGCCTGCCTTGTAGAATTTTAAGCATAACCTTGCTAGCGTGTGAAATGAGTGCAATTGTGTGGTAGTTGAAGCATTCTTTGGCACTGCCCTTCTTTGGGATTGGGATGTAGACTGATCTTCTCCAATCCTCTGGCCACTGCTGAGTTTTCCAAACTTGCTGGCATATTGAGTGTAGCACCTTAACAGCATCATCTTTTAAAATTTTAAATAGTTCAGCTGGAATATCATCACTTCCACTGGCCTTGTTGTTAGCAAGGCTTTCTAAGGCCCATTTGACTTCACTCTCCAGGATGTCTGGCTCAAGGTCAGCAACCACACTACCTGGGGTGTATGAGACCTCCATATCTTTCTGGTATAATTCCTCTGTGTATTCTTGCCACCTCTTCTTGATGTCTTCTGCTTCTGTTAGGTCCTTTCCACTTTTGACCTTAATTGTGGTAATCTTTGTATGAAATGTTCCCTTCATATCTCCAATTTTCTTCAACAGATCTCTGGTTTTTCCCATTCTGTTATTTTCCTCTATTTCTTTGCATTGCTCAATTAGAAAGGCCCTCTTGTCTCTCCTTGCTATTCTTTGGAAATCTGCATTCAATTTCCTGTATGTTTCACTATCTCCCTTGCATTTTGCTTGCCTTCTCTCCCCTGCTATTTGTAAGGCCTCATTGGACAGCCACTTTGCTTTCTTGCAAAGTGCAAAAGGGCGGGGTACAAATAATAAATTATTATTATTATTATTATTATTATTATTATTATTATTATTATTATAGTATTCATTAGCATCCTTCCTACTGGTAGCTGCATGGCAGAGTCTCCTGCTCCAACAAGCTTCATGCTGATCTTTCCCTATCTCCTTCTTTTTCCTTTTATTCTTCCTGCAACACAAATTGTGGCCCTGACTAGAGAAAGTCCAGTGAGAGCAAACTTTGAGGTTTTACTCTCTTTCCTCACTCTCCAAGGATCCCTCTCACAGGGCAGGAATTGAAAGATGGCTGAAAGAAGGTGCATTTGGCTGAACATATATTTAGGAATGGCCATTTCTGACACCAGAAGGCTAGGAAGCAGTATAGCGCAATAATGGAAGATTGGGACACTGGTCCAGTTAGCCAAAGATCAGCAGGAACTGTCTGGTCTCCTAGTGCTGGCCTCTACAACACAAGCATACTGTCCTGGTAATGGGAGAAGGCAGTGGGTGAACTTTGAATCCTCTGCCTCAAAACTTCATTGAAAGGCATCTGTGTGTAGGTCTGCAAACAAAGTTGCAAAGTTACCAGGTTAGAATAATAATAATAATAATAATAATAATAATAATAATAATAATAATAATAATATAATAAAACATCAAACAATAAAAACTTCCCTAAACAAGGCTGCCTTCAGATGTCATCTAAAAGTCAGATAGTTGTTTGACATCTGATGGGAGGGCATTCTACAGGGCAGGTGCCACTACCGAGAAGGCCTTCTGTGTGGTTCCCTATAACTTTGCTTCTCGCAGTGAGGGAACAGCCAGAAGGCCCTCGGAGCTGGACCTCAGTGTCCAGGCTGAATGATGGGGGTGGAGACGCTCCTTCAGGTATACAGGGCCAAGGCCATTTAGGGCTTCAAACGTCAGCACCAACACTTTGAAATGTGCTTGGAAACGTACTAGGAGCCAATGTAGGTCTTTCAGGACTGGTGTTTCCCCTGAGCCATGTCTGTAAACCCGTGTGACATACTTCTGTCCCCGGTGCTGTTGTTCACAATTATTTAAGCAAAACAGCCAGTTTACCGGTAGCTGGTTTCAAAACACTGCTTCACATTGCTTCTGGGAAGGAAGCGTGAGATATCTGCAAGGATGCAAGTCTGTAATGAGAATCGGGCACACCTAAGATTGATCAACGGCTTCCTGTCATGCTTGATCAGTACACAGCAAGTGGGTGGAATCTACTGCCCGTTGAAGGAAAAGCTTTGTGATTATGACCCCATCGCTTAGGAGAGTCTCCCCCTAACTGGTGTCTTTCAGATATCTTGGATTGCAACTGCCCTCATCCTTGACCACTGGCAATACTGAACAGGGTTGACCTGGCAGTTTATCACACTGGGGAAGGGTGCCTTAGGGAAGGGTGCGAAGGGTGGATGAATCTCTCGATTTCATTTCTCTCAGTTTCTTGTTTTTTTTCCAGTTTTAAGTTTCTGCTCAAATTTCTGAATCTGTTTGTGACTTCTTTTTTAAATGGAAAATGTCCTCGTGAAGATCCACCAATATTTTAGTGCAAATTTCTCCCCATATATCTATACCGTTCTGTGTGCAATTTTGCTGACACAGACACATTTTTACAAACAATATATCCTATAACAACAGTGGTGGCGTCCGCACTGTTGTTTTTTCCCCAGGCTACAGCTTGCGTCCGCTGTTGAAATCAAGAACCTTTTTTTTGCTGGTCGCCGGAGATTGTGTTCGGTGATTGGTCTGTTTTTCAATTTGCTGCGTCAGTAGCTGTTTCTGATTGGGCATAGCAGCGTTCATTTTTTAACCCTTATTGTGCTGTGGGGTTTTTTATTTTTGGCGCTTTGGCAGACGATGATGTCAGTGCTGCATGTTAGTTCCAGCAAAGGTATTATTCGTCATTTATTTCTGTTCTCTCCCCCCCCAAAAAAAAGTTCAGCAGCTTTGGGGTGCCCCCCCCCAAAAAAAAGCAAAGCAACTTTTGTGCAACCCCCCAAACGCTCCAAAAGTTTGGTCAGCAGCTCCCCAAAAAAGCTCAACAACTTTGGGGAGCCCCCCCTCCCCCCCAAAAAACCCTCAATGAAAAGCTCAGCAGCTCTGGGCACTTTGCGATAAATAAGTGGGTTTTGGTTTGCAGTTTGGGCACTCAGTCTCTAAAAGGTTTGCCACCACTGTCCTATAATAATGCATGTTTATATGCAATTTTCACCAGTACTATATTGGTATACATGTTTCTGAAAGTGGGGATCAGGTAGGTTTGCATGAAAATCCTCACCAGCTGAAGAAATGGTTGTTTTCATCCAATGTGGGGTAGTGGATCTGTTTGCCTGCTGTTTGCCTCGGCTTGCATGCTGTCTGCAAATTTGTAAAAAAAATAAAATAAAAGCAATTTATGTGCTACTTGAATGTTTGTAAATAAAGCAATTTTACAAAAATGCCAGTGACAACTCACCCAAAGGAGGTTCAAACCAAGTAATGCTACCACTAAAACATTGCATCAATAGTTTCCTGTTGGATCAGAACTGTCCTGGAAAGGTCTACGGACCTCGTTTCTATGCAGAAGATGCATTCTCTGTTGAAGCTATACAGTACTAGGTACAGGCATGACACATGAAAGCAGGAAAGGCCCCTGTCATCTGCCATGTTTAGACCAAGCAATAGACAAATTGGGAAGTTTATTATTCCAGATTGTATGCAAAAATGTGTCTCATGATGAATTTTCATGAGAACTTTTCTTTTTAAAAAGAAAGAAAGAAATTTGCAAGCCCATGTTCAAATGTGATGAACTGTAAGATCAGAAAAATTAGGTCCTCAGGACACATCTAGAGACTGTCGCCCGACTGGGAAATGCACTTTAAAAAGTGGTATCAATGAATGCCTAAAATGGAAGGTATGTGAACAATGCCGGATTTACATATAAGCTAAACAAGCCATAGCTTAGGGCCCCACTCTCTTGGGGGCCCCCAAAAAAATTTAAAGGGAAAAAAACTGGATGTACATTTCAAAAATATAACATAAAAAACTATTTCTTCTTAATTGTATTTCAGTTCAACAATTATTTTGATAAAATACATATTTTGTTATGTGCAAATGGCTTTAGATGCCTATTAGGTCCATCAATTAGGGACCCAGGTGGTGCTGTGGGTTAAACCACAGAGTCTAGGGCTTGCTGATCAGAAGGTCGGCGGTTCGAATCCCTGCCACGGGGTGAGCTCCCATTGCTCGGTCCCAGCTCCTGCCCACCTAGCAGTTCGAAAGAATGTCAAAGTGCAAGTAGATAAATAGGAACCGCTCTGGCGGGAAGGTAAACGGCGTTTCCGTGCGCTGCTCTGGTTCGCCAGAAGCGGCTTTGTCATGCTGGCCACATGACCTGGAAGCTGTCTGCGGACAAACGCCGGCTCCCTTGGCCTATAGAGCGAGATGAGCGCCACAACCCCAGAGTCGGACACGACTGGACCTGATGGTCAGGGGTCCCTTTACTTTACCTTTAAGTCCATCAATTACCATACAGCATATGTTCAACACAAGAAACAGTGACAATTTGTTGTTGACAAAGGACATCTGGACATATACAGGGCCCCATTACCTTCAGTAGCTTAGGGCCTCATCAAACCTAAATCCGACTCTGTATGTGAAGACCTCTCAAGAAAATCAGGGTGAATGCAGGAGATGTCAATGTGCATTGTTCCATGAACCCTATGTTAACAAATCAGAATGAATGCTCAGTGAAGGAAAGGTACTGAACCCCCCAAGTATCCTTCTTATTTGGATATTCGCAGTGATTTGTGCTCATGATGGTATCAGGGTTTTAGCATGTGAGCCCCTACTTCCCTTATTCAGCATAATTTGTTTTGCTTTCATTAGTGGTCTCTGGTTGCCATGCTTTCATAACATAGCCAGTGTGGTGTAGTGGTTCAGAGCGGGGGACTCATAATCTGGTGAACCGGGTTCGCTTCCCTACTCCTCCCGTTGCAGCTGCTGGGTGACCTTGGGCTAGTCACACTTCTTTGATGTCTCTCAGCCCCACTCACCTCACAGAGGGTTTGTTGTGGGGGAGGAAGGAATAGGAGAATGTTAGCCGCTTTGAGACTCCTTAGGGTAGTGATAAAGCAGGATATCAAATCCAAACTCTTCTTAAATCTTCTAACAGGCATATATATTGTAATATTATTTTGGAACCAACTTAGATACTGGTATATTCCCCACGTCTATCAACAATTGCTGTAGTGGCACAGGTTTATTATTTTTATCAAAATTCCATGAAGTGGTAATAGACTGCCTTTTCCATGATCCCATTTTAGCTTTTACAGCAGTATCTTGTATTTTCTCATGAAACTGTATTGAGCTGAGTGATAAGCAGCCCGGAGCTAGTCATTACTGCCATAACCCCTCAGGTTTGCATAATTGTCTTTAGCTAAGGGTTGAACTCTATTGAGATTCTTTGGGACTTCCCTTGAAATTGATTAATTTTAGCTTGCCAATTTTTAAGCATTCTAGGGTGGAGGAAGGTGGGGAAGACCTGGGAAAGAAACATAAAACTAGGAACTAACATCATTTGATTAACATCAATTCCGTAATGTCTAGGCAACAGGCTGTTGTCTTCAGGCTGTAACTTGCTTATGAATCCTTTCCCAACTTATCTAGGGAGGTATTTGCTTAATTGTGCTAATATGCAACTGCAGCAAAACATTGCACAGCAACCACAAGGTGTCAAACCCATGGTGTGACATGCTCCTCTTGGTCATATAAATACAAGGACCTTTCAAGCATCTCTCCATCTTGCCATCTCTTGAAACACCATCCAATCTTTCAGTCATGAAGATCTTTGCCTTCCTTGCAGCTGTTTTCTTCTTTGTGCTGATGGCTGCTCCAGGTAAGGTTATTTGTTTATTTCATAAAAATTTATATGCCTATTGATTGTAGTAAAGCTCAAAGCAGTTCTACAGTGGATCCCTAAACAGGGACTTTGGGAGAATATGCAATTGCTTGCTATCACGCTCTGTAGCACGGTGGGCAACCAATGGATCCTTGGGTGTTTTGAGGCTCCAATTCCCCCGAAGCCCAGCCAGCAGGACCACTGACCATGTGTGATTGGAGATGTAGTCCTGTCATAGATTTCCAAAACTAGGAACCAGACTGCTAAGCAAGATTTGATGTCTTACTGTCTTTTAATTTGTTGAAAGCTGCCCATTGTGGCTGGGGCAACCCAGTCAGAGGGGCAGCAAACAAACAAATATGATCATTATTATTCCTCTTCCTTTTGCTTACCTAATTTTCAGTGGTGGATTAGATGGTGGGGCAATAAAACTTTGTTTGAAGGCTGAGAAGATGGGATCTCATTTGGGTGGGTGATTCCCTTGTCCAGGAGAAAGAAAGGTTAACTGTTCAGGATGGTGCAGTCCCTGTGGAGGAGAAATGCATAGTTTGGGATGTTCCTGGATGCATCTTTGTCAATAGAACCCCAAATACCCCCTGTGCCCAGGAGTGTATATTACCAATTTCATCTGGTTTGTTAGCTATGTTCATTCATTCCTGGACACGGAAAGCCAAACCGTTATATTCCATGCATTGGCAGTGGTGTCACAACGGGGGGTGCACCCCGGGTTCCATGTCTGTGGGGGTGACAAGAAGTCACCCCACCAGGGCTCGCGGTGCAAGCAGCCATCACACCGCCACAGCCGCATGTAGAGGATCCTCTGTTCGCGGCTGCAGCCACGAGCAGAGGACCCCGGCACCATCCGTATGGAAACTGGAGCAGCGGCACCAGCAAACCGCTATACAGCGCATGTGCGAAGTTGCTATGTACAACGCATGTGCAGCATTGATACGTACGGCAAATGCATCATACGTAGCGACACCGCACATGCGCCCTACGTAGCAACAACCGCCCCAGGTGTCACGATGCCTTCCTTCACCCCTGTGCATTGGAAACCTCAAAGCTGGGTTAATGGAATGTACTCTATGTGAGGCTGCCCGAGAAGACCCAGAAATCGTTATCTTGTTATTTGGGTGGTTTCCAATAGCGGAAGGTGCCTGTGTCCAGTGCTCCAGCCACAGCCCCTCCCCTTAATTTGGCTACATTCCTATTGGCACTCACCAGCAGTGCCTGGGAAGTCCACTGAATGCGCAGAAATCATTCCCTTATCATTGGGGTGTTTTCCAATAGGGGAAGGGGTCACCCAAGTTCAGTATGAGAGGGAGGAAGTGGGAATTGCACCCACATGTACGCACAGAAATCATTCCCTTATCATTGGGGTGGTTTCCAATAGTGGAAGGGGTCACCCAAGCTCAGTATGAGAGGGAGGAAGTGGGAATTGCACCCACATGTACGCACAGAAATCATTCCCTTATCATTGGGGTGTTTTCCAATAGTGGAAGGGGTCACCCAAGCTCAGTATGAGAGGGAGGAAGTGGGAATTGCACCCACATGTTACAGGATGGGGTGCCCCTGTCCAGTGCTCCAGCCACAGCCCCTTCCATTAATTTGGCTACAGTCCTGTTGACACTCACCAGCTGAGTCTGCTATTAGCAGGAATGACAATGAGAAGACAACTTGTTCTTTCTTTTGCTACAGCACTTGCGCAGACGTCAGAGCGCGAATGTCGCAGGATGGGTGGCAGCTGCCATAATGGCTTTTGCCCACCTGGAAAACATCACAGGGGACATTGTGGTAACCAAAAAATATGGTGCTGCAGAAGATAGGTAAGAATTCTAGATGAATCTCCTGCCCTGTTGTCAGGATTGATTTGTCCATTGGTTCTTTTTTATCTAAGCCAGTTTGGAGGGGTCCTGGTCCAAGCCAAAACCCGGGCTGGCTTTTAAGACATATTAATGTATCCGGCAGGAGAATAAGAATAGCATATTTGTATACGGAACAGAATAAGTAGGAATGCTGATGACCAGAGCGAAAAAATAGCTTGGCATGTTCTTGTGCCTGTTACACGTGCCTGATCTGTAGAAGTTGCTGGGGCCAAGAAATGACTCATCCTGAACTTCTACATGCTTCTTCCCACCTCAATTCCATCCATGCCGGAAGAGCCTATGAAATCGGCCAGCTGTGTGTTGGTGATGCTTTCTGAAATGTTGGTGCTGAGCTGCAGCACAGAGCCGTAAGGCTGGGTGGGCCACTCTCCTGGGCAACTCTCTCTCTCTCTCTCCTGCTCTTCATGTTATGATCTGTAACAGAAGAGGAAGACAGAATGGTCCATGTTTTGTATTAAGATTGGCTGCAGTTCTCACTCAGGGCCACCAGTATGCAAATGAAGGATTGAAAGCTGCCGTGCTCTGATTGGTTAGTTGGTTGGAACTGGTTACTGTTACAAGTTACTTAGTATTACTGTATATAAAGCAGCCAGCTAAGCTGTTGTCAGTGGAACAAGGAGCAGTTCTAACTGCTGTAATGAAGAGCTGTTGGTCTAAAAGAGCTGTGTTCTCCGTCCATCTTTCCCACAACCTAAGAAGAGTTTGGATTTGATATCCCGCTTTTCACTACCCTAGGGAGTCTCAAAGCGGCTAACATTCTCCTTTCCCTTCCTCCCCCCACAACAAACACTCTGTGAGGTGAGTGGGGCTGAGAGACTTCAGAGAAGTGTGTCTAGTCCAAGGTCACCCAGCAGCTGCATGTGGAGGAGCAGAGACGCGAACCCAGTTCACCAGATTACGAGTCTACCGCTCTTAACCACTACACCACACTGGCTCCCTAACCTAACAGTCCAGATCATTGTGACATAGTTAATATAGAAACTGAGGTGCTTTTGGGACTTTTCCAGGAGATAGTTCACCTCTCCAAACCCCAGTTTTGTTCTCGTTTTTCTACCAAGTCCTGCTGTGGCTCAGCATTTGCAGTTGTTGATACTTTGATACTTTCCTTAGGAAACACATCAAGGGTTTTTCTGCAAACAAAAAAGAAAAATCAAAGCCTAGGTTACGTGAAGGATAGTGGAAGTAAGACAATCAGAATGAATTGCTTTGGTCTTACTAAGCTTGACAAGAGCAGAGCCATGGGGAAGATTTAAAAAATCAATTGGCCTTCTAATGTTGACATCACGTATTGTGTTAGGAGGAGAGGTGGATTCAAATCACTGGTGTATTTCAAGTTATCCTGTATTTTCCTCTAATAATTTTTATTAAGATTCACAGAGAAAAATACAAAACTTAATATCCTTTTCCCTTTTTTAACCACACCAAGAGCCAGTGTGGTGTAGTGGTTAAGAGCGGTAGACTCGTAATCTGGTGAACCGGGTTCGCGTCTCCGCTCCTCCACATGCAGCTGCTGGGTGACCTTGGGCTAGTCACACTTCTCTGCAGTCTCTCAGCCTCACTCACCTCACAGAATGTTTGTTGTGGGGGAGGAAGGGAAAGGAGAATGTTAGCCGCTTTGAGACTCCTTCGGGTAGTGATAAAGCGGGATATCAAATCCAAACTCTTCTTCTTCTTCTTCTTCTTCTTCTTCTTCTTCTTCTTCTTCTTCTTCTTCTTCTTCTTATCTAAATACAATAAAAGCACAAAAAGGGGGGAGGAGAGACATAAAGAAAGAAAAAGAAATAAATAGAGCAGAAAAGAGGTTAAAAGGGAAAGGTAGAAAAAATAAGATTCAGAAAAGAATGAACTTCTGATTCTTCATCTGCCCACTATGAAGATAGATGATAGATAGATAGATAGATAGATAGATAGATAGATAGATAGATAGATAGATAGATAGATAGATAGATAGATTTTCACTACATCCAATCCAATATACCGCCCAACAAAGTTAGTTAGTACTTTTAAGGGGCAAACAACAAATTATCCTGCTCAGAACCTATTCAAATCAGGAAAGGCCGATCTGTGTTTCTCCAGATGTTGCCAGCCTACAGATCTCCCTCACCCTTGATCCCTTGCCATACTGGCTGTTGGGGCCAATGGGAGGTGGACTCCAACAACATCCGGCGAGCCACAGGATGATTTAAAGGATAAGCCACGTATTAATGTATATCTCCTCTTTTTCTTTATATTAAAATGTGTGAGTTACAGGTAGGTAGCCATGTTGGTCTGCCGTAGTCAAAACAAAATAAAAAATAAAAAAATTCCTTCCAGTAGCACCTTAGAGACCAACAAAGTTTGTTCTTGGCATGAGCTTTTGTGTGCATGCACACTTCTTCAGATACACTGAAACAGAAGTCACCATGCACACGAAAGCTCATACCAAGAACAAACTTAGTTGGTCTCTAAGGTGCTACTGGAAGGAATCTTTTTTTTTTTTTTTTTTTTTGATTAAAATGTGTGTTTGTGTTTTGCATCTGAATGTGTTCAGCTTTTTATTCCTGATTATCTATGTAATGCAGCATTAAAAACTGCAGAATCTGACAATGTTCTCTCTCACACACAGATAACGTCAGGATGCTGGCTGAGTTACATCCATAGCCTGAACATTTTCCGGCCTCTGCAACCTGCTTTGCTACGCATTTGAGCTTTTAATGGAGTTGATTCCATGGTGATTGTTTTTCTTCTTCTGCTAATTAAAAATCATGCATTTGAGCACCAATGTTCTTTGTGTCTCTGTGTCTCTGTGCATTCGCACAGCTGAATGAGCTACTTTATTTCAAAGTGCCTTGGAGAGACACTTCCACACAGATGTCCTGTTCACATTTCAGGCAAAAGAGGCTCCAGAAACATCTACTGTCTTGCTCACCTAATTTAAAAAGACACAGGGTTTGCCCATTTTTACCTGCCTCGCAGTGCAGTCCCACAAGTCTGTACATTGTGCCATTTCTTGGACTGGCTTCTGTTCTTTGCCCATTCCCCCAAATGGGTTTCTGTGGGTTTCTCAAGTGGATTCCACAGCTTCCTGATATTTTGTCATTAAAGAACCTCACTATACAGCAACAAAACAAACACCACTGTGAGAGGTATTGTGCCTCTGAATACCAGTAAGTGGGAATCGTAGGGAAGCAGTGTTCTGTTGGGGTCATGTCCAGCTTGCAGACTTCCCATGGGCACCTAGTTGACCACTTCAAGGACAGTTACAGGTGGGTAGCCGTGTTGGTCTGCCATAGTCAAAACAAAATCGAAAATTCTTTCTAGTAGCACCTTAGAGACCAACTGAGTTTGTTCCTGGTATGAGCTTTCGTGTGCATGCACACTTCTTCAGATACGTATCTGAAGAAGTGTGCATGCACACGAAAGCTCATACCAGGAACAAACTCAGTTGGTCTCTAAGGTGCTACTAGAAAGAATTTTCGATTTTGTTTTGACTTCAAGGACAGAATGCTAGACTAGGTGGGCCAATGGCCTGATCCTGCAGGCTCCCCTTATGAAACTGGATGGGGAAAGGCTGACTTGAGGAAGCTCAGCGCAAGACACAAGAAAGCTTTCTGGAGATGTTGGAGCACAGAGGCAGATGGAGCTACCTAGGGTGGGTGAAGGTGCAACAGAGGCTACAGGAGCACAGGGTGCCAAGGGACCATCACGAGAGGAAGCAAGGGCAAAGAAGAGTGAAGTACTGCTAAGAGCAGCCAGATCCAGGACAGGTGTCGGGGAGGAAAGGTGTTGGGACTTTCTTGGACTTGACACAGCCCCCCGCCCAACGGAACCCTACACCAAACATCAACTGTGACAGAAGAGCCTGGAAAAGAAGCAGCATATGGCCACATGATGTTGCTTTATGTACCAGCCAGTTTTCTAACTAGTTCAGTATTGTTACAAGTGGGTCTGACACCCTCAAAATAAAATCTGAACAAAATTGGTGAATCAGCGAAGAGTAGATTGATTACAAAAACTTTCTTGCAAATAGGCACACCCAAAGTTAGTAATAATAAAAAAGCTTATATTCTCTATTCCCTAAGCACAGGTTCCCTTCCTTTATCTCCCCCGTCGGTAGGGACCACAAGGTTTACAGCCTATCACGACTGCCAAATTAACCTATTAGCAATTTTTGTTATTTCCAGTATTTGGCCTATTTCCTATGCAACTATTTGTTAAGCCAAGCAAAAATAAGTGTGAATCGGTCTCTGTACTTGCTAAGCCTTGTCTACTTATCACACCCACATCATAGCTGTCAAGTCTCCCTTTTTTGCGGGAAACTCCCTTATTCCAAGCCGTTTCCCGCTGCTATCCCTTATTGTTGATATCCCTTAAATTTCCCTTATTTCCGGGAAGGAGAGTTGGAGTCCGGGGACTCCTTGGGTCCCTGCCTTTCTCAGCCCTGCCTGCCTACCTCACAGGACTGTTGTGGGGATTAAATGAGGACTAGGACCAGGGAGCTCCTTGGAGAAAAAGGTGGAATATAAATACCTAATAACAGACAGACAGACAGATGTATAAAGAAGATGATAAAATAGACGAATGTTTCTCGGCAACAGGGGCTCAGATTAAGCATTGGTGCCCCTAACTGGAGGCAGAGCAGAGCCAACCTGGCCAGAAGCCATCAGTGGTCCTCTCCTCCTGCATGAATTGGCCTAATCCTTTTCTAAAACCATCCAAGTCGGTGGCCGTCGCTGCTCCTTGTGTCAGGGAGTTCCAGAGGTTAACCATGTGCTGCGTGAATAAGTGCTTTCTTTTCTCTGCCCTCGTTTCTCTTTCCTGGGGGCTCTTTCCTGGTGTAAATTAATTTGGAGCTTGGGGGGGATTACCGCGGCGTGGACTGTCCCTGAGAACCGTAGACTGTCCCCGGGACAGGTGAGGGTGCTGATCCCTTATTTTCAAATCCGAAACTTGACAGCTATGCACCCACATCCTGGCCATTAGCAGGTATCAGCAAGTTCTATACTTGCTGACGCCTGCTAATCTGAACTGTCTGAGATTGCCTAGTGTCCTTGTACAGTGGACGCTCAGGTTACGGACGTAATCCATGATGGAGGCATGTCCGCAACCCGCAGCATTCATATCCTGCAGCGCCGCGTCTGCACACGCGCGTGGCACAATTATGTTCTTCTGCGCACACGCGCGGTGCAATTTAGCGCTTCTGCCAAAACCCAGAAGTAACCCGTTCCAGTACTTCCGGTTTCGACACAGAGCACAACCCAAAAAGACGTAACCCGCAGTGGCCGTAACATGAGGTATGACTGTACAAAGCAATATTTATGTCGGAGGCTGCCTAGTCTCTGTAGCCTTGTATCTTTATCACAGGGACGTGGGTGGCGCCATGGGCTTGCGGATCAGAAGGCTGGCAGTTCGAATCCCCGCAACGGGGTGAGCTCCTGTTGCTCTGTCCCAGCTCCTGCCAACCCAGCCATTTGAAAACATGTCAGTGCAAGTAGATAAATAGGTACCACTGCGGTGGGAAGGCAAATGGTGTTTCCGTACAATCTTGCTTCCATCACGGTGTCCCGTTGAGCCAGAAGCTAGCCACAAGACCCAGAAAGCTGTTTGTGTGCAAATGCTGGCTCCCTCAGCCTGAAAGTGAGATGAGCGCCGAAACCCCATAGTCGCCTTTGACCGGACTTAACCATCCAGGGGTCCCTTAGCTTTTACCTTTACCTGTATCGTTATGTGAATGAAAGCAACTAGCAGCTGCAGCCTTGAGTGAAAAGGCGACTTTATCATTTCTTACAAGTGTTGTCTTACTTGGACTAGTATCAACCCTCCAGATTTTCAAAGGGGAGTCTCATCTGACCCCTACCTGCATAAACAGAGGGCAAACTTAGGACCTTTCCCTCATACAAACATTGTACTCTACCACTGAAGTGCAGGCTTGCTTAAAACCCATTTCAGCTTTACAGCCATAACCCACTCTTGTACACCAAGATGGTACACAGGGGCAAGCATGTTTTCTTCCCTGCAGTTCCTGAAGGAATGGTGGCAGTTCATAATATATGCTGCCATTTGTCCACCTCATAAAGTTCTTCCCTTTCAAGCTGCTCTTACTGAGTGAGTAACCAGGCAGGTGAACTCTGCTTTTGTCCCCTGCTTGCCCACCTGTTTGGTTGTGGTCCTGTGAGGGAGGGTGGCTAGTGGCCCCTCAGACCGTATGGGCCAGTGTGCCTCACCTGGGGGCCCCAGAGCACCAGCCCTTGCAGCCTCCTTCTGAAATTCTTTAGGCCAAATGGGTTTTATTCCAAATGGGTAAAAATCTAGCAAATGGGCTTCCTCCCAAAATGCCGTCAACCGCTCAGAAACAACATGCTTGAATACAAACACACACACACACACACACACACACACACACACACAAACACCCCACATGCAGACATTTAAAAGAACACCTTATCTCTGAGGCTTTATCCTGAATGTCATGGTCTATTAGTAGTGTCTTCCTCATGGGATGTTTACAGATTGCCATCTATGGGCAGGGGCCTTAAATCAAGTCCTGAAGCACATAATTCAACTTTGCCACAGGGTTTCTGCCCCTACCCACCACTGGCTTGTGGCCCCCGGGAAGTCATTCAGAAGGGAATGTGGCCCCACCTTTTCTTTACATGAATATACCTCAAACTCCTCCTCCTTTTTCTCTCTAGGTGCTGCTGTCATTTGACGACCTATAAATGAGGAGCCCCTTCTGTTCCCTCCTCTGTGTGATCTCAGAATTCCCAGGAAATAGAAGCAGGCATGAAGTTCTCCCACTTGATCTCTGTTTTTTTCCTCTTTTCTTCCCTCTTCCTGCTAAGGGATTCAGGTATTGTACAGAGTTTGCTTAGATTGTGGCAGGCAATGCTGCTGTAATTGGGAAGGGGTTTTCGTACCAATGGCAAAGTTCCCAGAAGCAGTGCTGTTTGCTATGTTATGCACACACAAAAAGTATTATAAATATTAGGGTGAGGGTGGTTTTGGGGGGGAGTGGAGGGTTAAAACAGAAAGTTTTATTATTTTGTTTTAGAAAATGATTTGGTTTTATTTCTTAACGTTTCCGTCGTGTTGTGGCTTGTGGAAAAGAGCATGGTTTCAAATGAAATCTTAAATTCAAACAAATAAAATTTAAAGTAGTTCAGATGCTAAAAGCTCATAATCTTGGGCAGATGCCATAAACCTTTTTTTAGAGGGATTGAACCAACCATTTCTTTCTTTCTTTCTTTTTTAATGTAAAATAACCAGATATCTTGTTTTTGAGGCTGAGTATTATAAAGATCGACCCGAGGACATTTATACAGTCGTACCTCGGAAGTCAAACAGAATCCGTTCCGGGAGTCTGTTCGACTTCTGAAACATTTGGAAACCAAAGTGCGGCTTCTGATTGGCTGCAGAAAGCAGACAACGGACTTAAAACGCTGCAGCTGGCAAGGAGCCCTAACTTGAAGAGAACCAACATTTTTCTTTCTTGCCTTAAGCTTACGCTTCAAAACCATCTCACGAACCAGAATCAGATGAAGAATGTGAAAAAGCCAAAGGGAAGTGCATGATGGAGTTTTGCTACTCTAGTAGCTGGAAGAAAATCGGGACATGCAAACCGCACCGTGTCTGCTGCACACAAGTGTAAGAGCTCCCTGAAGCAGAGGTTGCCAGTCTTCCACTACAATTCCCATCAAACCCAGCCAGCATGGTCAGTGGTCGGGGGTGTGCAGAGTTGAAGGTTTGAAAAATACATTGAATTTCTCATAGCTCACTTTCACCATCTAGTGTCACATTTGTATATCACAATTTACAACACATTTAAAACCTTTTATTCGCAGCTGTGTAGCTGAGTCCTTAGTTAGTGTCTCCCCTCAAAACATACTTGGATCTCTACCCCCAGTGCATTGGCTAAGCTGGCAAGGCTTGCATTGCAATATTCTGTTACATGCAGCTTCTGTTGAATAGCTAAGGCTGTAACCCAAATCTCAATTGCACCAGGTTGGATACAGCAGAAGTCTTCCTCCATCTAGCTCTGTCAACCTCTGCTGGCCTCTGCTTGGGCCACAGCACCATAGAAAAATCACAGGATGTGGTATTAGCCAGCATTTTTAAAAAAAATATTTCTAGTCCTTATGACTGCATGCAATGCCCCATGAAGTTTTAGGAGCCACAGCAGTACTTGAGTAAGGTTTTGAGTAATTGGGGGCAAGACCTCAGGGTCATAGCTTGTTCATCACCCCTCCTCCTCCTCATTGTTGTTGTTGTTGTTGTTTGTTGTTGTTGTTGTTGTTGTTTTAAAAGGCATATTCAGTTTTGCAAAATGGTTGGGCAGGTGTATTTATATTAGATGGAACACAGAGTCTTGCTCATATGTATTCTAGCACTCACAGAACTATGAGAACGATGTGTTTTGAAATGGAAGGCAGTACGGCATGAGGATGCAGCCAAAGGCGTAGCGAGCCGCTTTGCCGCCCGGGGCGGCAAACTTGAAGGCACCCCTCCCCGGGGGGCAGTGCGCCGCTCCCTAGCGCGTGCACCCTGACATCACGACGCGTGCGCAGCCTCCTGGGTGGGCAGTCCACCCAAGATGGCGGGTGCGATCGGCCAGCACCCCTTCCGTGTGGTGCGGCAACCTTTAAGGCTGCAGCGCGTGAACAGCAGCACAGACGTTGTGCTGCTGTTTGCACGTTGCAGCCTTTTAAAAGTTGCCGCGCCGATGGTGTCAATCACGGGAGTGGGGCCTGCCCCCAGTGTCAGCCCCCCAGGGCGGTACCCAGGGCAGACCGCCCCCCCACCCCCTTGCTCCGCCCCTGGATGCAGCTGGTGAAGGAAGCCCTCTAGTTGCTCCAGTTGTCTCTTCAGCAATTTTGGTGGGTTCTTGACATCCACAATCACTGCAAAATAATGATGAGGTTCCTCAGAGGCAGCAGCCAAGCAAGCTCTTTAGCACAGAGAGTCTGAAAAATGCAGGCTTTACCAAATATTGCCCAGGTAACCACATGGCTGAGTTGGGATTTTGAACCTGTTTCTCATGCCTAGCCTGCGACGGGGAAGTCGGGCAGCATGTAGCCTTTTCATGTCACACGGCATTCAGAACAGTAATAAACGTTCCCCACATCAAATGGGGTGCACGTTTTGTGTGGTCGCGAGTAGCCCCCTTGGATCCCGGAGCAGCTCCTGGCAGTTGGGCCTGGCACCACCTTCCCAGGTTGGATACCTGTGGACTCCACCTACTCCAGCAGCTGCCCAATCTCGGCTGGGGAGGTGTTGCCAGGGGGATTGGCCAGGTAGAAGGAGGGATTATACAGTACACACAATAGAACTTGAGCCATACCTGGGAAGCGGCCGTTTGCCACGCAAATACATTTATGTCATTGTCCTTGCTCCCTCTGTTTTCAGTAACAAGGAGCTGAGTGTATGTTTTCCTTCTCTTCCTTCAGGTAATGGAGCAGCACAAGAGTTGTCTGCTTTGAGGTTTTCTACAATCAAGTATATGAATTTTATGCAATAAATAAATTCAAAGACCCCTCCTAGATCTGTCCGAATTTATTCAGTCCCCATATAAACTGCTTTTAGTTTTTAACTTCTAACATACCTCGCATTTTCTGTAGCAGCTATAGGGTTTCCCATGCATTTGGAATTCCCTGGAAATGGCCAGAAACAGCAGCCGGAAGCAGTGTCTGGCTGAAAATCACTGGAATGTCCAGGAAAATGGTTGGCACTCCTATCTTTGGCAGGATATAGTGAAAGTCCACAAAGAATTTATAAAACCATTATATGAGGTCTGGCAAAGGTACAAAGGTTTGCTAGAAAGAAAGACACCTAGGTGGCTTTCACCCACAGAGATTTTAACGATAAAAAAGATCAACACAGAAGAAGAAAATTGGATAACGTATGAAGATCTGCTAATTGAATCAGAAAAAGGCTGGAAAATTAAATCTTATGACCAGGTGGAGGGAAATTTGACAGGGTGGATCCAATACCACCAGGTGTATAATCTATTTAATGAGGATAAAAGAAAATATAACTTTGATAAGAAAAAATCGAAATTCCAAGAGGAAATATTAGAAGGAAAGGAGAAATTACTATCTAAAATGTATAATTATTTATTAGAGTGGTTCACAAAAGATGAAGAAATTAAAGAAGTAATGACAAGGTGGGCTATAGATGTAGGTCATAACATTCAATTTGAAATGTGGGAAAAATTATGGTGTGAACATATAAAATTTACAGCTTGTACAATCTTGAAGGAGAACATCATGAAAATGATGTATCGATGGTATCTCACGCCAGTAAGATTAGCAAAAATGTATAGAAGATATGACAAGAAGTGCTGGAAATGTGAGGAGAAAGATGGCGACTTCTATCATATGTGGTGGACATGTGATAAAATTAAGCAATTTTGGGAAGCAATCTATAATGAATTAAAGAAAATATTTAAATACACATTTCCAAAAAAAACCAGAAGCTTTCCTGATTGGCTTAGTTGGGGAAGAGATAAAAAAGAAAGGCCAAAGATTTTTCCTTTATGCCACCACAGCAGCAAGGACACTACTGGCGCAGTATTGGAAATTAAAAGATTTACCATCAGTTAATGATTGGAAAAGAAAATTATTGGAGTATTCAGAATTGGCGAAATTAACTGGGAGATTAAGAGAACAAAGAGATCAAAGGTTTCAAATGGAATGGGGTAAATTTTTAGATTATATGAAAGATTGTAAAAATTTGTAGCACTTTCGGGTTTGGTGGAATTCTTGCAGCAGGACAAAATGTAAAGACAAAAATGAAGAAAATAAGTTATTAAAATAGATGGAAAATAAGAAAAAGCGAGGGAGTAGCGGAAAATTAGAAAACCAGAGAAGAGAAGGAAGGAAGTCAGAAAACTCGACGGAGTTTTATGCAATATTGTAAAATATTATATGTCTAATATGTCTGTATCTTGTTTATTGAAAAATAAAAAATATATTTGCAAAAAAAAAGGAATGTCCAGGAAAATCAAGACGCATGGCAACCCATGTCGGAAGTCTTAAAAATAGCTCAAAAACATCATCATCATCATCATCATCATTATTAGAGATTTTTCATGATACCTTCAAAATGTTTGAGACTACAGCTGCCATCTGCTGAGGGTCAGGCAAATCTGTCTATATCGGTTCCTCATCTCTCCAGTCTTCAGCCTGGTTCTCTGGATTTTTGCATCAATTTGACTTCTTTACCACACACACACACACACACACACACAGATGTGCTCACAAAGATCTCCTCCACAAACTACCTTCGTCAAAACATACAGACAAGACTTCAAGAGTATTGATGCTGAAATGCATGGTTCTTAATGGACATAAGAGAAAGACATTTCAGCATGGAATCAGCTACGCTAATGGATCAAATGCATAACGTGTCAGGAGGAAGGGGCTGGCAGAGCAAAACCAGTTGGGTCAACAGACACTTAGTCCTTGGATGTAACCCTTTAATCTCGGGGTCGTGGGTTTGAGTCCCATGTTGGGTGAGAGATTCCAACATTGCAGAGGGTTGGACAAAATGCCTCTTGTGGTCCCTTTCGGCTCTATAAATCTGTGATTCTATTATTCTGTAACCTTGAAACTATATATTCTCCTATAGTTCCTAATTTACCTAGACAGGGCCTGAAAATGAGGCACAATATGAACATATGGCGCTTATACTGTACATATCCCAAAACAGAGCTTTCTTCTGCCTATTTCAGCATTGTCTACTTTGACTGGTAATAACTGTCCAGGTTTTCCTACCTGAGGAAACCTTGGGGACTGAACCTGAACCCCCCTTTTTATATATAGTTTTCTCACCAATTCCTCCTGTGAATTTAGGATCTGCTGTGTAATTCTGTGTGGTGACACAGTCATGTCGCCACAGGTGTCTAACTCGTTCTGCTTCCTGACGTGATCACATACACAAACTCGCTGTTCCCAAGGTGAAGCAACATTGAGGCTTATCACATTCTTTGAATACATCTTGCTCGTTATGGATAGAATCTCTTGTGGGAATCTGAAGTAATAATAATAATAATAATAATAATAATAATAATAATAATAATAATTTATTTCTACCCTGCCTATCTTGCTCGGTTTCCCCAACCACTCTGGGCGGCTTCCAACAGAAGGTTAAAAATACTTTAAATACATTTTGATCTGTCTCTAACCTCCAGGTTTTCATAGGATCATAGTGTTGGAATGCTTACTTGGTGCATTTGATGCTTTCGTTAAACCAAATGATGTGTTCCAAAAATACATGGATTACAGGGAAATGTAGACAAAAGTAGGAGGAGGGGGAGGAGGAGGGGGAGGAGAATTTATTAACTCACCTGGCTGGCTGGTTTACTCAGTCACTCTGGGCAACTTCCAAAACAAATAAAAACATAATAAAACATCAAAAACTTCCCAATACAGAAAGGGAGGTATCTGAAGAAGTGTGCATGCACACGAAAGCTCATACCAAGAACAAACTCAGTTGGTCTCTAAGGTGCTACTGGAAAGAATTTTCTATTTTGTTTCGATTAAGGGACCCAGGTGGCGCTGTGGGTTAAACCACAGAGCCTAGGGCTTGCTGATCAGAAGGTCGGCGGTTCGAATCCCTGCCACGGGGTGAGCTCCCGTTGCTCGGTCCCAGCTCCTGCCCACCTAGCAGTTCGAAAGCACGCCAAAGTGCAAGTAGATAAATAGGTACCGCTCCAGCGGGAAGGTAAACGGTGTTTCCGTGCGCTGCTCTGGTTCGTCAGAAGCAGCTTTGTCATGCTGGCCACATGACCCGGAAGCTGTCTGCGGACAAACGCCGGCTCCCTCGGCCTATAGAGCGAGATGAGCGCCGCAACCCCAGAGTCGGACACGACTGGACCTGATGGTCAGGGGTCCCTTTACCTTTATGGCAGACCAACACGGCTACCCACCTGTAACTTCCCAATACAGGACTGCCCTCAGATCAGTGGTGGAGGATCCCTCTCCGGCACCCAGGGCAAGGCATCCTGTATGGAGTGCGCATACACAGTGACCATACGAGCTGCCAAGCATGCGCAGTCCTTACGGGCTACCGCGTGTGCGCACTACGTACAGGATGCCACATGTGCACACTCTGTACGGGCTGCCCCGTCCTGGGTGCCGGAGAGGGTTCCTGCAAAATAATGATAGACAGTATTTCCCCTGAGGTCATCAAGGCCAATGTTGACTGGTGGGCCCCAGTGCTTGCAGCCCTGTTTACCAGCATAGATCAATCAGCTACCATCCCAAAGGATTGGGGAGTAGCAATCATTATCCCCATATTCAAGAAAGGGAGCAAATCCAACCCTGCTAATTATAGACCAGTTAGCCTACTAAGTGTAATCAGTAAACTCTACCCTGCCCGTTTACGCAATAAACTTGTGGACTGGATGGAGCAAGAACATGTGCTTACAAAAGCACAAGCTGGGTTCAGGGAATATTGGTCAATCATAGATCAAGGCCTAATACTCCCAACACCTTGTGGGAAAATACACCACCATAAAGGAGGATCCCTCTATGCAGCCTTTATAGATTTTAAATCTGCTTTTGATTTGATATCATATGATATCAAAGAGGAAATTAAGTGCTTCAAACATAGACAGATGATTACTGCTTCTCATCCACAGTTTAAACGAAAACACCAGGGTCCGAGTTAGCTGTGATTGACAGGGCCATTTATCTGTTGTTGTTCAGTCGTTCAGTCGTGTCCGACTCTTCGTGACCCCATGGACCATAGCACGCCAGGCACGCCTATCCTTCACTGCCTCCCGCAGTTTGGCCAAACTCATGTTAGTAGCTTCGAGAACACTATCCAACCATCTCATCCTCTGTCGTCCCCTTCTCATTGTGCCCTCCATCTTTCCCAACATCAGGGTCTTTTCCAGGGAGTCTTCTCTTCTCATGAGGTGGCCAAAGTACTGGAGCCTCAACTTCAGGATCTGTCCTTCTAGTGAGCACTCAGGGCTGATTTCTTTGAGAATGGATAGGTTTGATCTTCTTGCAGTCCATGGGACTCTCAAGAGTCTCCTCCAGCACCATAATTCATGTGTCCTAGCTCCCATTTTATTCAGTTTCTATATTCATTCATAAGGAGGGAAAATGGAGGAAGGAAATGCTCACCCCCAAAAACTGGCCTGATACTCCTGTATGCGGACGACGCGTTCCTATTTTCCTTCTCCTGTGTGGGTCTAAGGAAACTACCATCGAAAAGTTCTTCCTAATGCTTAGCCAGAATTTCCTTTCTTGTAACTGGAAGCCATTGGTTTGAGTCCTACCACCCAGGGCAGGAGAAAGCAAGCTTGCTTTCCATGGGACAGCCCTTTAGAGATTTGGAAAGCATATTGCTTCTCAGACATATATTCTCCAGGCTAAACATACCCAACTCCCTCAACCCTTCCTTATAAAGCCTAGTTTCCAGACTGAATGCAGGAGTCTGCGTTGGCCATCTTTCATGGATACTTTAGTTGAGATTTATGCATTGCAGGGGGTTGGATTAGATTAACCTTGGGTGTCCCCTACAGCCCTATGATTCCATGACAATATTGGAAGAGCGTTTCAGCTTGGGAAGGCCTGCCCCTAATCATGATGTTCCTCTTGTTTGAGGATTGCCAAATTCAGCCTGAAGCCAAACTGATGGATTTCAGGAACCTTGGTGCTCCATGGAAGGAACGGGAAGATCTATTGCATCACCAAATATCTTTTTGACTGGTAGATATCTAAGAGGGCATCTTGTCCCAGAGAATTTTTTCCTCAATGCTATAATTCATGGTTAGTGGCTTTCTCCTATGATGCACATCTTATTCCTGGGAGTACCAAATTCACGCACAATTGCCTCACAAGCTCATATTCCGTCTAGGTCCGTCAAGCAGTGAGCATCACCTCTTATAAATAAGAAGGAAGCTCTTTCCCATTCCATCTCCACATGACCGTTGAGTTAGTCAGTATTTTTAAGGGGCAAACAACAAATTATCCTGCTCTGAACCTATTTAAATCAGGAAAGGCTGATCTGTCTTTCTCCAGATGTTGCCAGCCTACAGATCTCCCTCACCCTTGATCCCTTGCCATACTGGCTGTTGGGGCCAATGGGAGGTGGACTCCAACAACATCCGGCGAGCCACAGGATGATTTAAAGGATAAGCCAGAGCAATACCTTCCCGCCAGAGCAATACCTATTTATCTACTTGCACTTCATTCTTTCAAACTGCTAGGTGGGCAGGAGCAGGGACTGAACAACGGGAGCTCACCCCATCGCAGGGATTCGAACTGTCAACCTTCTGATTGGCAAGCCCTAGGCTCTGTGGGTTAGACCATAGTGCCACCCGCGTCCCAATTATGTATGTAATGCAGCATTAAAAACTGCAGAATCTGACAATGTTCTCTCTCACACACAGATAACGTCAGGATGCTGGCTGAGTTACATCCATAGCCTGAACATTTTCCGGCCTCTGCAACCTGCTTTGCTACGCATTTGAGCTTTTAATGGAGCTGATTCCATGGTGATTGTTTTCCTTCTTCTGCTAATTAAAAATCATGCATTTGAGCACCTATGTTCTTTGTGTCTCTGTGCATTCCCACAACTGAATGAGCTACTTTATTTCAATGTGCCTTGGAGAGACACTTCCACACAGATGTCCTGTTCACATTTCAGACAGAAGATGCTCCAGACACATCTGCTGTCTTGCTCACCCAATTTAAAAAGACACAGGGTTTGCCCGTTTTTTACCTGCCTTGCAGTGCAGTCCCACCGGTCTGTACATTGTGCGATTTCTTGGATTGGCTTCTGTTCTTTGCCCATTCCCCAAAATGGGTTTCTGTGGGTTTCTCAAGTGGATTCCACAGCTTCCTGATATTTCGTCATTAAAGAACCTCAGTATACAGCAACAAAACAAACACCACTGTGAGAGGTATTGTGCCTCTGAATACCAGGAGGTGGGAATCGTAAGGAAGCAGAGTTCTGTTGGGGTCATGTCCAGCTTGCAGACTTCCCATGGGCACCTAGTTGACCACTTCAAGGACAGAATGCTACACTAGGTGGGCCAATGGCCTGATCCTGCAGGCTCCCCTTATGAAACTGGATGGGGGAAGGCTGACTTGAGGAAGCTCAGCGCAAGACACAAGAAAGCTTTCTGGAGATGTTGGAGCACAGAGGTGGATGGAGCTACCTAGGGTGGGTGAAGGTGCAACAGAGGCTACAGGAGCACAGGGCACCAAGGTACCATCATGAGAGGAAGCAAGAGCAAAGAAGAGTGAAGTACTGCTAAGAGCAGCCAGATCCAGGACAGGTGTCGGGGGGAAGGTGGTGGAACTTTCTTGGATTTGACGCGGAGCCCTCCTCAACGCAACCCTACACCAAACATCAACTGTGACAGAAGGGCCTGGAAAAACTCTCTATACCTGCTGACCCATTTCTACTTATCACACCCACATCCTGGCCATTAGCAGGTGTCAGCAAGTTCTATACTCGCTGACGCCTGCTGAACCGTCTGAGATTGCCTAGCGTCCTTGTACAAAGCAACATTTATGTCTGAGCCTGCCAAGTCGCTGTAGCCTTGTATCTTTATCACAAGGATGTGGGTGGCCCCGTGGGCCTGCCAATCAGAAGGCTGGTGGTTCGAATCCCTGCGGTGGAGTGAGCTCCCTTTGCTCTGTCCCAGCTCCTGCCAACTCAGCAGTTTGAAAGCACGCCAGTGCAAGCAGATAAATAGGTACTGCTGTGGCGGGAAGGTAACCGGCGTTTCCGTGCACTCTGGTTTCCATCACGGTGTCCCGTTGCATCAGAAGCAGTTTATTCATGCTGGCCACATGACCCAGAAAGCTGCCTGTGGACAAACGCCGGCTCCCTCAACCTGAAAATGAGATGAGCGCTGCAACCCCATAGTCACCTTTGACTGGACTTAACCGACGGAGTCCTTTACCTGTATCTTTATGTGAATGAAAGCAACATTATGCCTGAGGTTTTGAGCAGCTGCAGCCTTGAGTGAAAAAGCGACTTTATCATTTCTTACAAGTGTTGTCTTGCTTGGACTAGTATCAACTCTCCAGATTTTCAAACGGGAGTCTCATCTGACAAGTACCTGCAGACACAGAGGGCGAACTTAGGACCTTTCCCTCGTACAAGGGCCCCAGAGCACCAGCCCTTGCAGCCTCCTTCTGAAACTCTTTAGGCCAAATGGGTTTTATTCCAAATGGGTAAAAAACTAGCAAATGGGCTTCCTCCCAAAATGCCTTCAGCTGATCAGGAACAACATGCTTGAACACACACACACAGAGAGAGAGAGAGAGAGAGAGAGAGAGAGAGAGAGAGAGAGAGAGAGAGAGAGAGAGAGAGAGATTTAAAAGAACATCTTATTTCTGAGGCTTTATCCTGAATGTCATGGTCTATTAGTAGTGGCTTCCTCATGGGATGTTTACAGATTGCCATCTATGGGCAGGGGCCTTAAATCAAGTCCTGAAACATGTAATTCAACTTGGCCACAGGGTTTCTGCCCCTACCCACCACTGGCTTGTGGCCCCCAGAAAGTCATTCAGAAGGGAATGTGGCCCCACCTTTTCTTTACATGAATATACCTCAAACTCCTCCTCCTCTTTCTCTCTAGCCGCTGCTGTCGTTCGACGACCTATAAATGAGGAGCCCCTTCTGTTCCCTCCTCTGTGCGATCTCAGAGTTTCCAGCAAATCAAAGCAGGCATGAAGTTCTCCCACTTGTTCTCTGTTTTTTTCCTCTTTTCTTCCCTCTTCCTGCTAAGGGATTCAGGTATTGTACAGAGTTTGCTTAGATTGTGGCTGGCAATGCTGCTGTAATGGGGAAGGGGTTTGCGTACCAATGGCAAAGTTCCCAGAAGCAGTGCTGTTTGCTATGTTATGCACACACAAAAAGTATTATAAATATTAGGGTGAGGGTGGTTTTGGGGCGGAGTGGTGGGTTAAAACAGAAAGTTTTATTATTTTGTTTTAGAAAATGATTTGGTTTTATTTCTTAATGTTTCCGTCGTGTTGTGGCTTGTGGAAAAGAGCATGGTTTCAAATGAAATCTTAAATTCAAACAAATAAAATTGAATGTAGTTCAGATGCTAAAAGCTCATAATCCTGGGACAGATACCAAAAACCTTTTCTTTTTGAGAGAGAGAGACTGAACCAACAATTTCTTTCTATTTTTTAAATTTAAAATAACCAGATATCTTGTTTTTGAGGCTGAGTATTAAAATGATTGACCCTAGGACATTTATACAGTCGCACCTCGGAAGTCAAACAGAATCCGTTCAGGAAGTCCATTCGACTTCCAAAACGTTTCTGATTGGCTGCAGAAAGCAGAGAACGGACTTAAAATGCTGTAGCTGGCAAGGAGCCCTAGCTCGAAGCAAACCAACATTTTTCTTTCTTGCCTTTAAGCTCATGCTTTTAAACCAACTTACCCACCACAATCGAAGGAGGAATGTAAAAAAGCCGAAGGGAAGTGCATGCGGGAGAGGTGCATGACTGCCTGGAAAAGAATCGGGAAATGCGTGCCAAACGACGTCTGCTGCAAACTTCCGTAAGAGCTCCCTGAGGCAGAGGTTGCCAGTCTTCCACTACAATTCCCATCAAACCCAGCCAGCATGGTCAGTGGTCGGGAGTGTGCGGAGTTGTAGTCATGCAACTGCAGGGTCCCAGGTTGGTGACGGATAGCCTAAAGCAGACACGTCCAACGTCCAACAGGTTGCGACCCACCATGCAATATCAAAAACTGGCAATGATCTACCACACTCTCCCATTGTCATTCTTCAACTTCAACATACAGTGGTGCCCCGCTAGACGAATGCCTCGCTAGACGAAAAACTCGCTAGACGAACGGCATTCGTCTAGCGGAAGCCACCCCGCAAGACGAAAAAGTCAATGGGGCTGCTTCGCAAGACGAAAAATTTTCGTCTTTTTTTTTCGTTTAGCGGAGCGCGGCTGTCATTGCCGCTTCGCTAGACGAAAAAACCGCTAGATGAAAAATTCGTAGAACGAATTATTTTCATCTAGCAGGGCACCACTGTATTATATTTAGCTGGGGAAACCCAGCCAAACTTGAGTATAAGCTCCCTGAGGAGATGACTCTGGAAAAGCTGTTTTGCCTGCTTGTTCACTATTGTGTGAGACAAGAACAACAATAGTCTGTGTCAATCATTCAGGGTGGTTTTTAATAAACAATGATATAATCTATTTCCAAAGCAGGCCAACTTTGGCTATTTTCATCCATAATTCTGATCTGTTTTCTCATTTTTAAAAAAAGACTTCACCCAAACTATATATTCTTGAACGTTTTCACTCAGAATATTTATTCTAGGTAGAATCTACACACATATTTTTTAAAAATGCTGTGAAAATGCTTTCTTAAAAAAAAAAAGTTTTGAAAAATACATTGAATTTCTCATAGCTCACTTTCACCATCTAGTGCCACATTTGTATATCACAATTTACAACACATTTAAAACCTTTTATTCGCAGCTGTGTAGCTGAGTCCTTAGTTAGTGTCCCCCCTCAAAACATACTTGGATCTCTACCCCCAGTGCATTGGCTAAGCTGGCCAGGCTTGCATTACAATATTCTGTTACATGCAGCATCTGTTGAATAGCTAAGGCTGTAACCCAAATCTCCATTGCACCAGGTTGGATACAGCAGAATTCTTCCTCCATCTAGCTCTGTCAACCTCTGCTGGCCTCTGCTTGGGCCACAGCACGATAGAAAAATCACAGGATATGGTATTAGCCAGCATTTTAAAAAAGTATTTCTAGTCCTTATGACTGCATGCAATGTACCTTGAAGTTTCAGGAGCCACAGCAGTGCTTGAATAAGGTTTTGAGTGATTGAGGGCAAGACCTCAGGGTCATAGCTTGCTCCTCGCCCACTATTATAATTATTGTTATTTATTATATATTTTTATTTCTTTTTTTAAAATTTGTTTTGACTATGGCAGACCAACACGGCTACCTACCTGCAACTTTATTTATTTATTTATTTATTTATTTATTTATTTATTTATTTATTTATTTATTTATTTATTTTAAAAGGGCATATTCAGTTTTGGAAAATGATTGGGCAGATCATTTTATTTTAGAATCTTAGATGGAACACACAGAGCGTGGCTCCAGCTGCCCCTTTGGCAATTCTGGTGGGTTCTTGGCATCCATGATCACCGCAAAATGATGACGAGGTTCATGTGAGTGGTTCATCAGAGGCAGAGGCCAAGCAAGCTCTATAGAACACAGAATCTGGAAAAAAAAATGCAGTAACAAGGAGCTGAGTATATGTTTTGCTTCTCTTCCTTCAGGTAATGGAGCAGCACAAGTGTTGGCTGCTTTGGGGTTTTCTACAATCAAGTAGTATATGGATTTTATGCAATAAATAAATTCGAAGACCCCCCCCCCTCCTAGATCTGTCCGAATTTCTTCAGTTCCCATATTAAACTGCTCTTAGTTGTATACTTCTACCATACCTCATCATTTTATTATTGTCACTATTTGAGATTTTTCATGATACCTTCAAAAAGTTTGAGACTACAGTTGCCATCTGCTGAGGGTCAGGCAAATCTGTCTGCTTCGGTTCCTCATCTCTCCAGTCTTCAGTCTGGTTCTCTGGATTTTCGCATCAATTTGACTTCTTTACCACACACACACACAGAGAGAGAGGGGGGGGTGCTCAGAAAGATCTCCTCCACAAACTACCTTCTTCGAAACAAGCAGGCAAGACTTCAAGAGTGTTGATGCTGAAATGCATGGTTCTTAATGGACATAAGAGAAAGACATTTCAACATAGAATCAGCTACACTAATGGCTCAAATGCATAACGTCTCAGGAGGAAGAGGCTGGCAGAGCAAAACCAGCTGGGTCAACAGACACTTAGTCCTTGGATGTAAGCCTTTAATCTTGGGGTCGTGGGTTTGAGCCCCATGTTGGGTGAGAGATTCCAACATTGCAGAGGGTTGGACTAGATGCCTCTCGTGGCCCCTTTTGACTCTGTAAATCTGTGATTCTATTATTCTGTAACCTTGAAACTCACTTTAAGTGGCCAAAACCGTGATGTTACCTGTAGCAAAGAGAAAAACAATTTCTGATCCAGCAGTTTTGAAAGAAGAGAGGTTACAAATACCAGTACAGGTCAGGATTGTCTGAATTCTTAATGAAGAAACAAGCAATTACTCTGATTAAAAAGTTATTTAAATTGGGAGCACCTAGTGTGTGACTCTGTAGATTACGGTGGACTGTTACCTGTAAACAGTTGGCTGCATAATACTACACTTAAACAAAACAGTTAAAACACGGAAAAGTAAGAGATTTCTATGCACTCACTGAAAGTACAAGGAAGTATACCACTTTTATTTTGCAGGTGGTGTGCTCTCTGTCGAAACTTTGCTATGGTAAGAACTATGCCACGTAAAAATATGAAAAAGGCAATGTTCTGTGCAACGTTTGGACCAGGCCATGGAGAAATTCCTGCAGGGTGGGAGGTGTATATGAAGCAAGATCACAAAGGAAAAAAATGCTGATACATTTTCACTAGATTTCCCCTCCCCCCCCCCCAAGATGAAATGAAGAGCAAAATAAGAGCTTCCCTTCTCGCTGAATTTCCCATTCTCCAGAACCACAACCACCACCCTCCTAGAAGCCAGTCCCAAACATGAGCCCTCTATTGCAACAGAATAAATCTCAGGTGAATGGAGAAGGAAGAGACATTTGTACCTGACCTCTTTCTTTCTCCACACACACACACAGGGCCTGATTTAGGTTTGATGAGGTCCTAAGCTACTGAAGGCAAGGGGGCCTTTTATATGTCCAGCTGTCCTTTGTCAACAACAATTTGTTGCTGTTTTTTGTGTTGAATATATGCTATATGGTAATTTATGGACCTATCTAAAGTGATTTGCACATGTAGGCACCCTATATATAGAAATGAGCAAATCAGTGATATTTTAGGGAGCAGACGAACAGGCAGGGCCCATTATTTACATCACAGGAGCCAACACAACACAAAGCACTGTGGCTTATGCAGGTTTTATTTTATTTGTTTTTTATCTTATATTTTGGAAATGTACATCCAGGGTTTTCTCCTTTGAATTATTTGGGGGTCCGCAAGAGAGTGGGGCCCTAATCTATAGCCTGTTAAGCTTATACAGTACGTAAATCCAGCACTGCACACACACACAACCCGCACCAATTGCTGAAACGCCACAGAGAAACAAGGTCTAAGCAACACTGTAACTCTCTTGTTCCAGCCTGGATGAAGCCCTGAACAACACTCCTCTTAAGGAGTGGGAACATTGTGTTGCAAACCCCCACACATGTGCTCAGATTTCGGTGCTGCTGTTCCCAGCTGGCCATATGCAAAAAGCCACCTGACGTTCTCCCACAATACTCCTCCTTCGTCATTCCCTCTCTTCCCCATTTTCTGGAAACAGTCAGGCTCCGGAAGCTCTGAGACTGAGCCATGAAGATTACCTTCCTTCTGTCTTTTGTTATCGTCCTTCTATTGCCAGGTAAGATGTTTGGGGGCCACCCATCTTGAGCCTACAAGAAACATCCACCCATCTTCAGCAGGAAACATCCACCCTGTGGGCTGGGGGGAATTCTTTGCTGTTTTGATTGCATAGTCCTAGAAATATATTCATAGAGTTGGAAAGCAGCCGCGAGAGTCATCTAAGTCCATCCTGCAGCAATGCTGAAGCCACATCTAAAGAATCTCTGACAGATGGCCATCCAACATCGGTTAGGAAACCTTCACTGAAGGGGAGTCCACCACATTTTGATCGAGTCTGTTCCACTGTGGAACAGCTCTTACCATCAGAAAGTTGTTCCTAATGCTCAGCCAGAATTTATTTTATTGTAACTTGAAGCTGTTGGCTCGAGTCCTACGGCGAAACATGCCCAACATCCTCAACCCTTCCTCATAAGGCCTGGTTTCCAGACTGAATGCAGGAGTGTGCATTGGCAGGGGGTTGGACTAGATGAGGCTTGGGGCACCCCTTTCAACTCTACCGCTCTGTGATTCCATGACAATATTGGAAGAGTGTTTCAGCTTGGGAAGGCCTGCCCTTAATCCCAATGTTCCTCTTGTTTGTTTGTTTTTAACACTCCCAGGGTCTAACCAGGCCAGGCGTGAAAAATGTGCAGATGGCGTATGCAGAAATCTTAAGGAGTGTTACAGGGAGGAAAAGTTGTGGGGACCATGTCCCCAGGATCCGTCCCAGATCTTCTGCTGCTTTTGGTAAGCTGGCTCCCTCCCTCTTCACCTATCATATTGCGGGGGGCGGGGGAATCCTAACCTCTCATATTTCAGAATACCTTCATCCTGTTTACCTGTTCCCTTAGGGTAGGCGTCGATTATCCACCCAGGAGAAGATTCGGACGTTTCTGAATCCTGAGGCAATTTTCCTGTGACACGGGCTCTTTCTTCATCGCCACTCCCAGAGGCCTTGTGCATTTGAGCTTGTCAGCTAGTCAACCTTCCCCAAGGGGAAAGAACACCTTCTCTAACAAAAATCTTGCATTTTCCTCTTCTAATAAAAGCAATGCAGTTGGGCATATGAACCAGTGGTGTGTGCTAATTTCCATAAAGGGAGAAGGACGTTTCCTATCTCTGAAAAACAAACAGTTTCTACCTTTTGTAAAAATGAATGCTTCGCCCACCTCACCCTAGTCCCCATAATCTCCAGAACATAGATAACATTTTGGCTGCATGAACAAGGGGGATATGTACAGGCTGTTCTAGCAAAGACACTTCTCTTCTGTGCCAAGGACAGCTCAGACTTGCAGCCTGCATAAAGGAAGCAAATCTGCACATATCTCATGAAGTGGCTTATTTTGCATCTCCTCAGTTGCAAGGGGGAGAAGGGGGATTCTGTTCGCATTCAGGGGTGAAACTGCCTAACATGCACTCATCAGAACAATGCGTGGACCAAACCACAGTCATCCTTTGAAATTCACACTGCTCTGAATTTTGCACTGCAGTTTTCCAGCTGGGAAAAACACATACCCAAAATGCATATACTGCAATCTAGTGTGCATGAAAATGCATTTATCAGTGAAAATCACATGCCAATATGTATTATATTAGAGGAAATTACTAATATAATACATATATATCAGGCAAAAACAGTGTATTGGGAGAATATCACACTAGATTGCTGAGAACTATATTTCTTCTTCTTTCATGGTTGATCCCTTTCATTTGACCGAGTAGTTCTGCTGCTCTGCTCCATAAACTCCAGTTCACAAACGCCTGGAGCCAGAGTAGGAAATGTGGTAGAAATTGTTGGACTACAACTCCCAACAACCCTGCCCATTGGCCAAGCTTTCAGTTGAGGTACTACAGCATTTAGAGGGCATCACATTGCCTACCCTAGGCCTAGGAGAATTGACCAGGTTATGCTCTGATTGTAGACCTTCAGATGCAGATTGTCAAATTCAGCCTGAATCCAAACTAATGGATTTAAGGAGGTTTGGCACTTCATGGAAGGAAGGGGAAGATCTATTACATCACCAAATATCTTTTTAACTGCTGGATATCTAAGAGGGCATCTTGTCCCAGAGAATTTTTTTCCTCAATGCTATAATCCATGGTTAATGGATTTCTCCCATGGAGTACCAATTTCACACACAATTGCTTCACAAGCTCATATTCCGTCTAGGTCCCTCAAGCAGTGAGCATCACCTCTTATAAATAAGAAGGAAATACTTTCCCATTCCATCTCTGCATGACCGTTGAGTGGAAGGAGTCTTAAACAAATCCAAGTAGCCATGAATATCTTTTTTATTTATGCTTTGCTCGTCTTCTCCCTTTTGGAGGATCCAGGTAAGTTTCAGGATCCTGCAAGCAGGTCCTGCAAGAAATGTTTATGGTTCATTCTCAATCCCTTGGAGTCATGTTTCTATCCTGGGTTGAAGCCCCCTTTGAACGGAGCCTTGTAGACTTCTTGCTTAGGAGGAGTTTCAAGAGATGGGAAGGGTGAAAAGGCAACTATTTTTCTCCTCACAAGCATGATCATAGAGGCCTCTCACTTCTGTGCTAAATGAATCAGATAGTAAATGATGTAGAAAGACTCAAACCTTAGCCCGCATCAGAGAGAATGTCATGCTAAAGTTTAAAGGTAGGCTGGCAGAGAGACAGTGACCTTCTGTCACCTGCTGCTCCTGATGCCCAGCCCATTTATGACTGCTTTCTCTGTGAGTACCGGTAGTTGCTACAGAAATGCAAGATCCTTTTGTCAAAGCATCATGGACCTTCTCACCGAAGAGGCTCTGGTCAGCTTACAAATTCTCCTTGGAAGAGTTGTCCTAGCCACTCTGGGTGGCTAGATTTATTACAAACAAGAGCTAAAGAAACATTGTGAAGTAATAATAATAATAATAATAATAATAATAATAATAATAATAATAATATCATGCTTCTTTAAGAACATTCCATGGTGTTCAGGGGAGTTGATTCCTTTGCAGGAGTGTTTAGGATCACAGTCTTAAGATGGCGAGTCTGTGGAAGGCAGCTTTAATGAATGAAAGTCAGATTTGATCAGTGAAACTGTTTGTTATTATGAGCCCTTCCTGCCCGACTCATTTTTGAGGTTATTTTTAGTCTGTGTTATGGGATCAAAGCTTTCCATGTTCTGTTCTTCTAAGCGATGAGTTGGAGTATTTGCTTATAGGACTCTAAGGTATTTTATGTATTCTTCAATATCTTCAAAAAGGACATCTATGTACTGGGGTTTGGGGAAAGCGGGTTCTCCTTCATGGAAAGCACGTGTTGCGGTGGGGGGGCCTGCAAACTACCCCCTAGTTGCTGGGCAGGTTAGTTTGGATGGCCACTGTTATGATTGGACCTGGGGTGTTGTTGGGGAGGTTTATACCGGTATGTTGCCATTTTGTAATGGACAGTCCAGCTTGTTATAAAAGGTTAGCTCGCAGAGTGTTCCGCCTCTTTGACTGCGAGCTTCGGATCACCCGCCCTTCCCTCCCTAATTTAGGCCTCTGTGTTGACCTTGCTATGCCTGTCATGGGGTCGTCTGCTTTTGGGGCAGGGGCCTGGTAGGAATTTTTCTATTTGGCTGATTGGCTGGTGCCATCTGGTTTTCGCCTACTGCGTAGCAATTAGTCACAACTTGTAAGGTTGGCAGTTAGGCATTGGTTCTTATCTTGCTGGGTTGGTGGAGGGGACTGTTGACTTGTTTGCCCCTCCGAGTTCATCATGGTGTGGGGATTTCCGTTAAAGGAACCCAGGGGCTCGATATGCTTTTGTCCGTAACCCCCGGTCGGGGGCCAGGGCCACGCAAGAGCCCCTGGGAGCCTGTGGGAAGAGGGGAGACGTGATTCCCACTCACTTTCTCTACCCGGAAGGTTTTTCCCCTTACTGACAAATGTCAGTTCTGTCCTTAGGGACAGATAGTCTGAACCAATGCCTAAGCAACCACTCACGTCTCTTGTAAGTCAATAAAGTTGTGGCCAAAATTATGCCAAAAACCAAAAATTATGTCTGTGGTGTGAATTTATTTAAGGGGTGGTTTGGGGACCTCGACAGGCAATGTGCAAATTTATGTAAACTCAGTTGACAAATTTATCTGTAAAAGGGAGAAGATTAACTAAAAATTCTGTAATTGGTGAACAATCTTCTTTAAAAAAAAGCAAGAATGAGCTCACCTACTAGGTTATCCTGCCTCTCATTAAGCTTGTGCTGTTTTTCAAATATCTTTTGTTTTGGACAGCACTTCTCGAGAAAATTACTACAAAGGAAATCTGCCATGAGAATGGTGGAAAGTGCGCTTACATGGAATGCCGTGATAATGCAAAGGAAATCGGAAAATGCATCGACCCTCTTTATCTTTGCTGCAAAGATTGAGTTAGAGAACTGTAAGAAAATTCTACCCATTTGGCTAAACTGTGATCTTTTTCCTTTATTTTTCTATGTATATATGACATGAGAATACAGGTGGGCTTTGATATGGGAAAATTCACATCATGTCTGCCACTATTTAGAATGCAGTGTTGGGAGCAAAATTCAGCTTTCTGAGAAATTCAGCCTTTTTTGTCCCCTTTTGAAGTCCTAGCCCAAAGATGTGCCTGAAAGGAAGTGGGTAACACCCACTGAAAGTTGCTTTGCCCAAAATCAATGCTTCAGTGCCATGTCTAATTGACTCCTCTAACAAAAGCCAGGCAGGTCAATGCAATAATTGCATTGAACGTTTCCTCAGTCAGCACTATTTATGCAGGGGAGAGAATCCATGCATAAATCCATCCGATGTCTTCAAGCACAAAGTGCACAGAGCCTTCCTTACGGGCGCTTCCGCGTTCCGAAAACGGAGTGCTGAATAACTGCAGGCATTGCAAAATTAGCAACAAACTCTGCAGAGAGATTTTTGACAGAGAAGGCAGGACCTCTAGTGGCTATGTGTGACCATATTCTCTCAGGGTTATGTGGAGGGGCTTGGCACTTACTTTTATGTTGTTCTGCCTGATGTGCAGTTATGTAAAGTTTACAGCATTTTATTTATTTATTTATTTATTTATTTATTTATTTATTTATAAAAGCACAACTCACTATTATATTATCTCAGTTGCCTTGCAACTATGAGCATTCATCTTTCCATAGTACTTTGGGGTCAAGGCTAGACAGTACCAGAAAACACAGGCTTGCCAAACTATGTGTGCTGGCCCCAAGGGTTTGTCCATGAAGCGAGGTCCAAGTCCAGTCCTGGGTCTAGGGGTCCAAAGGAGGTCAGTCCGGCGGGGAGCGAGGCAGGGAGCAGGTCAAGGTCCAAGGCAGGTTCAGGCACAAGGTTGCAGGTTGAGCACACGCTTGCAACTATGCTGCTCACGCAACTTGGGCTGGGTCTGGCTGGCTTTTATCTGGCCCTATGCTTAGGGCCGCCCCGATCCTCTGGAGACTCGCCTCTCCTCCGGGCCTGGAGGCGAGCACTCCTCCTGCAGACACTTAACTCCCTTCGCCTCTCTGCCCTGAGCCTCTGTAGCTCAGGAGAGGCTGGTGGGTTACTGGACCCAGGGGATGCCTCAGCTTCCTCTGAAGAGGCTGGGAGTGGAGCACCTGCAGGCAATGGGTCCTCCCTCCCATCAGGAGCCAGAGCAGACTCTGCTGATGCCTGCACCTGGGGATCCAGCACAGGTGGGGATCCTTCAGGCTCAAGCCCTGGCCCCGGCTCAGCTGGTTCTGGAGGCGGGGAATCCTGTGCAGGCTGGGATCCCTCAGGTTCAGCATCAGAGTCTGACTCCCAGGCCATCACACCATCCCCCCTCCCAGGCCTCCCCCTCAACTGAGGGGCCGGACCAGGCTTGCTGGGGTAAGCTGCATGGAAATCACGGAGGCAGGCAGGTGCGTGGACGTTTTCCACTGGTTCCCATGAACGATCCTCAGGCCCATACCCCTTCCAGTCGATGAGGTATTGGAGCTTCCCCCTGCGGTATCGTGAGTCGAGAATGCGCTCCACCTCGTACTCAGGCTCCCCCTCAACCAAAACTGGCTGCGGTCGTGGATTGTCTGGGTGGAACTCGTTGGGCGGGGCGACTGGACTAAGTAGGGACCGGTGGAATACTGGGTGAACCTTGAGTGATGGAGGTAACTGGAGGCGAAACGCCACCGGTGACACCTGCGCAGTGATGGTGAATGGGCCGGCAAACCGTGCATCCAGCTTTCGTGAGGGCCGAGAAGGATGCAGGTGACGGGTAGAGAGCCACACCCGATCGCCAACATGGAGTTCTGGCCCCTCCTGACGATGTCGGTCAGCTTGGGCCTTGTATGCGTCCTTGGCCTGGCGCAGTTGCTCCATCAATAATTGTTGCTGGGACTGAAGCTCCTGAAGCCAGTCTGTCACTGCGGGGACCGCGGAAGCTGGCAGCACGTCCGGGAACAAACGTGGATGGTAGCCGTAGGAGGCCTGGAACGGGGTCTGCTGGGTGGAGGCGTTCACTGCATTGTTGTAGGCGAACTCCGCCAATGGCAAGTGATCGACCCAGTCATCCTGCTGGAAGCTGCAGTAACACCGGAGGTACTGCTCCAGCACCGCATTTGCCCGTTCCGTCTGGCCATCGGTCTGCGGGTGGTGGGCCGAAGATAGACAGACCTCCGTCCCAAGGGTCTGGTGCAGGGCTCGCCAGAAGTGGGATGTGAACTGGACGCCGCGGTCAGAAACCACACGCTCGGGAAGGCCATGCAGGCGGAAGATGTGCTGCATGTACAGTTGAGCCGTCTCCTTAGCTGTGGGTATGGACGGGCAGGGGGCACAGTGCACCATCTTAGTGAAATGGTCCGTGAAAACCAGGAGGCAGGTACAGTGACGAGATGGGGGCAAGTCTACCACAAAGTCCAGTGAGACCGTGTGCCAGGGACGTGGTGGGACTGGTAATGGCTGGAGCAGACCGGGGGGTCGCCCAGTAGGACCCTTGGCCCGCCGGCAGACATCGCAACCAGCAACATAGCGTGCCACATCAGCCTTCAGGCGGGGCCACCAGAACTCCCGGCTTACCAGATGAGTGGTCCGGTACCGCCCAAAGTGCCCTGCTGCTGGGGCATCGTGGGACATCTGGAGAACCTCAGCCCGCAATGGTCCTGGTGGGATGTATAGACGACCCTGGTGCAGCAGTAGGCCCTGGTGCAGGGCCAGCCCTGGATATCGAGGGCATGACCCGTCAGACAGTTCCCGGAGCCGTTCCTGAGCCCAAGCGTCGACCCGTTGCTGTTCTCGCACCCGAGCCTGCAGTGGCTTGGCCTCCTGAGTGGCCAGGAATGTGGCTGGTGGTAAGATAGTCGTCGGTACTGCCTGCTGTACAGTGTCTGCGACGTCCTCGGGTTTCCGGGACAGGGCATCCGCTTTCCGGTTTTGGGAGCTAGGGATGTAGCGGATCCGGAACTGGAACCGGGAGAAAAACAGCGCCCACCGGATCTGCCTTTGGTTCAACTTGCGGGTGGTCTGGAGGTACTCCAGATTCCGGTGGTCCGTTCTCACTTCCACCGGGTGTCGTGCCCCCTCAAGATGATGGCGCCAGACCTCAAAGGCCACCTTGATGGCCAGTAGTTCCCGCTCCCACACGGTATAGTTACGCTCCGCCGGAAGGAGCTGCCGGGAGTAGTAGGCGCAGGGTAACAGCGGCGCATCGGGTCCGTGTTGCTGAGACAGGATGGCACCGAGAGCCGTACTGGAGGCATCAGTCTCCACCACGAAGGGACGAGAGGGATCAGGATGCTGTAAAATCGGCGCCCTCTGGAAACAGGCTTTCAACCCCTGAAATGCCACTTCAGCCTCCTCATCCCAGGAGAAGGGTGTCTTGGGGCGCAGCAGTCGGGTTAATGGGGTGGTGCGATGAGCATAATCTGCAATGAAGGTCCGGTAATAGTTGGCGAACCCTAGGAACCGCTGTAAGTCCTTGCGGTTCCGGGGCGCTGCCCACTCTCGAACCGCAGCCACCTTCCCAGGGTCCATCTGCACCCCGTCAGGGGAGAGTCGGTGTCCAAGGAAGTCCACTGACCGCTGGTGGAACTCGCACTTGCTGAGCTTGGCATACAGGCGGTGCTCCCGCAAGCGCTGCAACACGGACCGAACATGACTCTCGTGACGGGCTGGGTCACGGGAATAAACCAGAATATCATCTAGGTACACCACCACGTATTTGTCTAGCAAGTCCTGGAACACGTGGTTGATGTACCGTTGAAACACGGCGGGTGCGTTGCATAATCCGAACGGCATAACCAGGTATTCAAACTGCCCATACCGGGTCCCGAATGCCGTCTTCCACTCGTCCCCGGCACGGATCCGAATCAAGTTGTAGGCCCCTCGGAGGTCCAGTTTGGTGAACATCTGCACCCCCTGCACCCGCTCCAGCAATTCTGCAATAAGGGGCAAGGGGTACCGGTCTGGGATGGTGATCTTGTTCAGGGCCCGGTAGTCATGGCAGAGGCGAAGCTCCCCACACTTCTTCTTAACGAAGAGTACAGGAGCGGCAGTGGGTGAGGTAGAGGGCCTAATGAACCCGCGTTCCAGGTTCTTGCGAAGGAAGTCCTGCAAGGCTTCACGCTCTGGCTCCGAAAGAGAATATAGGCGGCTTACAGGCAGGGGCGCCCCAGGCTGGAGGTCTATGCCGCAGTCGAAGGACCGATGAGGTGGCAGCTGGTCTGCTCCCTGTTCCTCGAACACGTCTAAATAGTCCTGGTACACGGCAGGGAGCGTTGACACAGCCTGCCCCATGGGGGCAGCTGCTACTAACTCGGACTGAGCATGGGAACCCGGGTCTGGGAAGCGTACAGTCCGATTGACCCAGTCGATCTGAACATTGTGCGACTCCAGCCAGTCCATCCCAAGCACCAGGGGAAACCGGGGCATGGTGGCAATGTCCAGGGTTCGTATCTCCCGGTGCTGCTGGTAGCACAGGACCAAGGGCTGGGTCTCCCGAGTAACCACGCCCGAGCGTAGGAGCCGTCCGTCAATTGCCTCCACCTGTACTGGTTCCGGCTTGTTCTGAAGCGGCACCTGATGCTGAGTGGCGAAGGCAGAGTCCATATAGGAGCGGGTTGCCCCCGAATCCACCAGAGCGTGGGTGAGAATCCAGGGCCCACCGGGGGGGTATAGACGCACCGGTATCATGAGGTGTTGCAATTCCACTGGTGAGGGCCCATCATGCGATGCTTGGGGCCCCAGGTAGCCTGGGCCATCGGCTACTGGGGTTGGCCGTTTCACCTGCGGCTGGCGTTTCTCAGGGCAGGTTCGGGCGTAGTGTCCACTCCCACCGCAGTAGAGACACAGGTTCCCCTCCCGACGCCGAGTCTTTTCCGAGGGGGAGAGGCAAGGCCGCGCTGCCCCGAGCTGCATCGGCTCCTCCAATGACTCAGCTCTGGCCACGGAACTGCAGGGAAGCACCGGCGCTGGGAGCCCGGAGTGCCGGCGGCCCCGGGCCTGCCGACGGTCCTCCAACCGATCATCTATCTGCAGACTCCGTTGGATGAGGGCATCCAGTGTGGCAGGGCGATCCAACGTGGCCAGCTGATCCAGTACCTCGTCTGAAAGTCCCTCGAGATACTGGTCCCGCAGTGCAGAGTCGTTCCAGGTCAAGTCCTGCGCCAGCAGCCGAAATTCTGTGGCGTAGATGGCCACTGTGGACTTGCCCTGTTTCAACCGCCGAATTGCCCGATTGGCTTGACTCCCCTTCTGAGGGTTGGCAAACGTGGTTTCCAGAAGATTGCAAAACCCCGTATAGTCTGTCAGCAAGGGGGAGTCTTGCCGGAGCAGCGGCAACGCCCACTTGGCCGCCTGGTCCTTCAGCAAGCTGATCAGGAAGTGCACCTTGGTGCGGTCGTCGGGGAAATCCCGAGCTCGCCCCTGAATATACAGCTTGGCCTGGGCGAGAAACATGGGAAAGCTGGCTGGGGACCCATCAAATTTCTCTGGCAGGGCCACTGGGTACTTGCCAGGAGCTGGGGCGGCGGCCCCAGGAGCCGGTAAGGCATCCAAACGCTGCTGAAGCGCCGTAACCACATTGCTTAGCTGCTGCACGGTGTGGGTCAAGGCCTGGTTCTCCTGGGCCAATGCCACCAGCGCAGCCGCCTGGTCAGCCATGGCTATTAGTTCCTCCCGAACGCACCCCAGCGAAGGGGGAGTGCGGGTGTGGCGTGAGCAAACTGTGCTGGCCCCAAGGGTTTGTCCATGAAGCGAGGTCCAAGTCCAGTCCTGGGTCTAGGGGTCCAAAGGAGGTCAGTCCGGCGGGGAGCGAGGCAGGGAGCAGGTCAAGGTCCAAGGCAGGTTCAGGCACAAGGTTGCAGGTTGAGCACACGCTTGCAACTATGCTGCTCACGCAACTTGGGCTGGGTCTGGCTGGCTTTTATCTGGCCCTATGCTTAGGGCCGCCCCGATCCTCTGGAGACTCGCCTCTCCTCCGGGCCTGGAGGCGAGCACTCCTCCTGCAGACACTTAACTCCCTTCGCCTCTCTGCCCTGAGCCTCTGTAGCTCAGGAGAGGCTGGTGGGTTACTGGACCCAGGGGATGCCTCAGCTTCCTCTGAAGAGGCTGGGAGTGGAGCACCTGCAGGCAATGGGTCCTCCCTCCCATCAGGAGCCAGAGCAGACTCTGCTGATGCCTGCACCTGGGGATCCAGCACAGGTGGGGATCCTTCAGGCTCAAGCCCTGGCCCCGGCTCAGCTGGTTCTGGAGGCGGGGAATCCTGTGCAGGCTGGGATCCCTCAGGTTCAGCATCAGAGTCTGACTCCCAGGCCATCACACTATGCTTCCTATGACTCACGCCTGTTTCATCCAAACCCTCTATCCCTATACCAGCGAAAGCAAACCCTGCTTAGCACAATCCTTACACAGGAACCTAGGAAGCTGCCTTATAACAAATCAGGAAACTGACCCATTAGCTCAATATTCTCCGGACAGGCTGGCAGCAACTCCCCAAGGTTTCAGGCTGGGAAAATTCCCAGACCCCTGCCTGGAGATGCTGGGGATTCAACCTGGAAGCCTCTTTATGCAAACAGATCCACTGGTTCCTCCTGCCCCAAAGGATTGTTTCAGAAGAGATTGCAATTTAATACATGTCGCTCCCCCCCCCCCAAGGCCACATTCATGCCATCCATTTAAAGTACTAGGATACCATTTGAAACATGCATAAAGGGACCCCTGACCATTAGGTCCAGTCGTGTCCGACTCTGAGGTTGTGGCGCTCATCTCGTGTTACTGGCCGAGGGAGCCGGCATACAGCTTCCGGGTCAGGTGGCCAGCATGACAAAGCCGCTTCAGGCGAACCAGAGCAGCACACGGAAACACCGTTTTCCTTCCCGCCAGAGCAGTACCTATTTATCTACTTGCACTTTGACATGCTTTCGAACTGCTAGGTGGGCAGGAGCTGGGACTGAACAATGGGAACTCATCCCGTTTCGGGGATTCAAACCACCAACCTTCTGATCAGCAAGCCCTAGGCTCTGTGGTTTAACCCACAGAGCCACCCGTGTCCGGGAAACAGGCATGGCTTCCCCCAATTTATTCTAGGAGCTGTAGTTTCTTGAGGGAGCTGAGTGGTGTGCGGGGACCCCTCTTTCCCTCACTGAGCTGCAGTTCCCAGAGTTCCCTGGGGACAGGAATTGGTTGTTAAGCCATTCCAGGAACCATAGCTCTGTGGAGAAGAATAGGAGACATCTAGCTATTGCCAGCACCCTGAAGAAACTACAGCTCCCAAAATGCTCCGGAGAAAGCCATGGCTGTTTGAAATAGCATCGTAGTGCTTTAAATTCTTGGTGTGTCTGGGGTCCCTGTTATCCTCTTCTCTGTGCCCTTCATCCACCCATGGAGGAAGACACAGGATATAAATTAAATTTTAAAATGGATATATTCTCTCTTGCTTCAAAAACAAAGGAACTGAGAGCCTCTCTTGGTTCTCTTTCCCTGTATTGGGAATTTTTAACGTTTGATGTTTTATTATGTTTTTATTTGGGTTGGAAGCTGCCCAGAGCAGCTGGGGCAACCCAGCCAGATGGGTGGGCTATAAGTAATAAGATTATTGCTGTTTCTGAAGGTTACGCTATGGATTTCTGAACTGCATCCAGATAAGATGAAGACATCTGCTGAAAATTCCTAGGCATTACCCCGTGCACATCAATGGATTCCTTGCAACCTGCTTCCTTTCTCCCAATAAAATCTTATTTTAACATTTGGGGTGATTTGATTTTTTTTTTTTTAAAAAAAAAAGACCATTTTAGGCTGCGGGTCAATTAAACATTAGTCAAAGTATTGGTGAGATACTCCCTCGCAGGTTGTTTTATTCTGTTAGAATATTTCTCACTATCTGAACTGTGCTTTAATTGTAAATATAATTTTTGTCAGCCCAGGATGCTAAGCAATCACGAAGATATAGTTGAGAGCATGTGGGCAACACCCACTGAAAGTTGCCTTGCCCAAAAGCAAGGCTTCAGTGCCATGTATAATTGACTCCTCTAACAAAAGCGAGGCAGAACGATGCAATAATTGCATTGAATGTTTCCTCAGTCACCACTATTTATGCAGGGGAGAGAATCCATGCATAAATCCATCCGCTGTCTTCAAGCACAAAGTGCACAGAGCCTTCCTTATGGGCGCTTCCGCATTCCGAAAACGGAGTGCTGAGTTACTGCACGTATTGCAAAATTAGCAACAAACTCTGCAGAGAGATTTTTGACAGAGATGGCAGGACCTCTAGTGGCTATGTGTGCTATGTGTGCCCATATTCTCTAAAGGGTTAGATGGAGGGGTTTGGCAGTTACTTTTTCTGTTGTTCTGCCTGATGTGCACATATGTGCTGGTTTAGAGCTTTTTTTTCAAAATGAAGAAGAACAACTCGTTATTATATGATCTCAGTTACTTTCCAACTATGAGCATTCATCTTTCCATAGCACTTTGGGGGCAAGGCTAGACAGTACCAGAAAACAGCCTTGCCAAATTTTATTTCCTGCCCATCGCATCCATTCTCTCCCATAAGTCAAGGGGGGGGGTCACCTGCAGGAGTCGCTGGGCAGAACAAGCTGTTTCTTCCAAACCTCGACACCTGAACTAGAGAAAGCTTAGCATCAGTTACAGGTAGGTAGCCGTGTTGGTCTGCCTATTCTTGTATATGCTTAGCATATTCCTCACACAGGGACACTGGAAGGTGTATTATAGCTAGTCAGACCATTTTCCATCAAACCATTGGTCCATCTAGTTCAGTATTGCCTGCACTGACTGGCAGCAGCTCTCCAGGGTTTCAGGGTTTCAAGCAGGGTATTCTCCCAGCCCTCACTGGAGATGCTGGGGATTGAACCTAGGATCTTCTGCCTATGATGCAGGTGCTCCAACACTAAGCTATAGCCCTTCTCTCACAGCCCTTATTTTCTGGATTTTCATCTATTTTGAGCTTGCCCCTTCTGCCATGACAAGTGTCAAAAGCTCCCTAAAAGGAAGCTCTCTCTGTGTGTGTGTGTGTGTGTGTGTGTGTGTGTGTGTGTGTGTGCTGTACTTTCTGTACTTAAGCTCAGAACGACATAGCAAACCTTTCTTTTCAGTACATTTGAGGCACAAAATGGGAAAGTCCATGCTTAGAAAACAAAGAGCAGGGTTTGAAGTTGCAGAGACCAGAGTTGCATACATTTAAATGGACCTGCACTTTTGCAGTCAGATGGACAAGCTACAAATAATGAAATTATTATTATTATTATTATTATTATTATTATTATTATTATTATTCCCTTAACCTCTTCAGAACAGTTTGCTTGAAGGACCACCTTTGCTCCACATATGCCCACTTGGCTGTTTTGATCTATGGAAATGGCAATGTGACAATTGCAACAGAATAGTCATTCTGCACTTTCAAGGAATCATAAATAGGCGGGGAACTCGAGAGTGTAGGAGCTGCCCTGCTGAAAGAATGATTACTTACAAGTAAAGAGCAGCTTCGGCAGATCAAAATGCACAAGTGTGCATGTGCAAGAAAGATTATCCTTCAAGTATACCGGTCCCAAGAAGCTAAGGACTTCATATACTTTATGTTAACCATCTGATGATTTAGTTCAGTGTGTATCTGAAGAAGTGTGCATGCACACGAAAGCTCATACCAAGAACAAACTTAGTTGGTCTCTAAGGTGCTACTGGAAGGAGTTTTTTATTTTATTTTGTTTCATCTGATGATTTCTAATGATTGTAGGGTTGCCATATCTCAAGAAGCGAAAATCCCGACACAAAAGTATTTTTCTGCAAAGTGCTTTAGCTATCTTTTCAGAAGTTCACAAAAAAACAACACTTCCGATACTCCTGGGTTTCCCCAGACATCTTAACCCATTTTCTAACATTCCACCCGGACGCCGTTTTTGATGGACAAAACCTGGCTGTGACAGCCCTAAGTGATTGCGTATGCTTTTGCCTTATGAAATACTATTTCAGGGGGTTTGTGACTGTTTCTTGTTTCCCTGCAGAAACCGACTTTCTAAAATTCGTTAGACAGCTTTCTGCAAAAGGACAGTCCTGCCTCTTTGCATGTACTCAACTCTGGTCTCTGCAGTTTCAAAACCTGTTCTTTGTTTTCCAAGCATGGATTGGAGTTTTCTACCTCAGGGTACTGAAACACAAAGGTATAGTTGTGTCACTCCAAGGTTTCAACACCTTCCAACGGATGCATGTAGAAAGCTCTTGCTTAAAGTACAGAATGTTCTCCCTTCCCACCCCACCTGTCCTGACACATCGGGAATGCTCAGCTCATCAGCAATATTGTTACCCCCAACCCCCAACCTCTGCTAAGCGGTACCGAGATCCCAGGGAGTTCCGGCGCAGAGAGAAGAAACACCGTGGTGCATCTGCAGTTGCACAACCGGACACCTTCATCTGCCCCAGCTGCAACAAAACATGTCTCTCCTGCAACAGTCTCCACAGCCACAGCAGGTGATGAAACTGTCCAACAGCCTGACTTCACTCACAAAGGCACACTCCTCCATTGTCTTCCAAGACAGATAGATGCAAACTCTGTTCAACTCTGATTAGAGTGGAGGTATTTCCCCTGCCCTCTCTTCCAGTGGAGAGCCAATGTGGTGAAGAGCGGTAGACTCATAATCTAGTGAACCGGGTTTACGTCTCCGCTCCTCCACATGCAGCTGCCCAACCTTGGGCTAGTCACACATCTTGGCTCCTCTTCATCCTGGAGAGAAGTGACTAGTGGGGTGCCACAGGGTTCTGTCTTGGGCCCAGTCTTATTCAACATCTTCATCAATGACTTGGATGATGGGCTTGAGGGTATCCTGATCAAGTTTGCAGATGACACCAAATTAGGAGGGGTGGCTAATACCCCAGAGGACAGGATCACACTTCAAAATGACCTTAACAGACTAGAGAACTGGGCCAAAGCAAACAAGATGAATTTTAACAGGGAGAAATGTAAAGTACTACACTTGGGCAAAAAAAATGAAAGACACAAATACAGGATGGGTGACACCTGGCTTGAGAGCAGTACATGTGAAAAGGATCTAGGAGTCTTGGTAGACCATAAACCTTACATGAGTCAACAGTGTGATGCAGCAGCTAAAAAAGCCAATGCAATTCTGGGCTGCATCAATAGGAGTATAGCATCTAGATCAAGGGAAGTAATAGTACCACTATATTCTGCTCTGGTCAGACCTCACCTGGAATACTGTGTCCAGTTCTGGGCACCGCAGTTCAAGAAGGATACTGACAAGCTGGAACGTGTCCAGAGGAGGGCAACCAAAATGGTCAAAGGCCTGGAAACGATGCCTTATGAGGAACGGCTTAGGGAGCTGGGTATGTTTAGCCTGGAGAAGAGAAGGTTAAGGGGTGAACTGATAGCCATGTTCAAATATATAAAAGGATGTCATATAGAGGAGGGCGAAAGGTTGTTTTCTGCTGCACCAGAGAAGTGGACACGGGGCAATGGATTCAAACTACAAGAAAGAAGATTCCACCTAAACATTAGGAAGAACTTCCTGACAGTAAGAGCTGTTCGACAGTGGAATTTGCTGCCAAGGAGTGTGGTGGAGTCTCCTTCTTTGGAGGTCTTTAAGCAGAGGCTTGACAGCCATCTGTCAGGCATGCTTTGATGGTGTTTCCTGCTTGGCAGGGGGTTGGACTGGATGGCCCTTGTGGTCTCTTCCAACTCTATGATTCTATGATTCTATCTTTGAAATCTCTCAGCCTCACTCACCTCACAGAGTGTTTGTTGTGGGGGAGGAAGGGAAAGGAGAATGTTAGCCGCTTTGAGACTCCTTCGGATAGTGATAAAGCAGGATATCAAATCCAAACTCTTCTTCTTTATCATCCACTCCACCCACCCATCTAATTTAAGCAGTAATTCTTCCAACAGTTAAAAGCATAAAAATGCAATGTGTCCTATGTGAAGTTATCATTTGATGGGATCACTTTCTTTCATGGCCCCACAAACAAGCAGAGTGCATATTCATTAACCCATTTGCAGCACAAAGGTGTCATTTTTCTCAGTCCAGAATCAATCATACTTGTTCTCAACATGCTGTGGTCTAAACCACTGAGACTCGTGGGCTTGCCCATCAGAAAGTGGGCAGTCCAAATCCCCGTGGCGGGGTGAGCTCCCGTTGCTCCGTCCCAGCTCCTGCCAACATAGCAGCTCGAAAGCACACCAATGCAAGTAGATAAATAGGTACTACTGTGACGGGAGAGAGTTCCAGAAAAACATCTACTTCTGCTTCATTGATTATGCAAAAGCATTTGACTGTGTCGACCACAGCAAACTATGGCAAGTTCTTAAAGAAATGGGAGTGCCGGATCACCTCATTTGCCTCCTGAGAAATCTCTATGTGGGACAAGAAGCTACAGTTAGAACTGGATATGGAACAACTGATTGGTTCAAAATTGGGAAAGGAGTACGACAAGGCTGTATATTGTCTCCCTGCTTATTTAACTTATATGCAGAATACATCATGCGAAAGGCTGGACTGGATGAATCCCCAACCGGAATTAAGATTGCCGGAAAAAATATCAACAACCTCAGATATGCTGATGATACTACCTTGATGGCAGAAAGTGAGGAAGAATTGAAAAACCTTTTAATGAGGGTGAAAGAAGAGAGCGCAAAATATGGTCTGAAGCTCAACATCAAAAAAACTAAGATCATGGCCACTGGTCCCATCACCTCCTGGCAAATAGAAGGGGAAGAAATGGAGGCAGTGAGAGATTTCACTTTCTTGGGTTCCATGATCACTGCAGATGGTGACAGCAGTCACGAAATTAGAAGACGCCTGCTTCTTGGGAGAAAAGCAATGACAAACCTAGACAGCATCTTAAAAAGCAAAGACATCACCTTGCCGACAAAGGTCCGTATAGTTAAAGCTATGGTTTTCCCAATAGTAATGTATGGAAGTGAGAGCTGGACCATAAGGAAGGCTGATCGCCGTAGAATTGATGCTTTTGAATTATGGTGCTGGAGGAGACTCTTGAGAGTCCCATGGACTGCAAGAAGATCAAACCTATCCATTCTCAAAGAAATCAGCCCTGAGTACTCACTAGAAGGACAGATCCTGAAGTTGAGGCTCCAGTACTTTGGCCACCTCATGAGAAGAGAAGAATCCCTAGAAAAGACCCTGATGTTGGGAAAGATGGAGGGCACAAGGAGAAGGGGACGACAGAGGATGAGATGGTTGGACAGTGTTCTTGAAGCTACTAACATGAGTTTGGCCAAACTGCGAGAGGCAGTGAAGGATAGGCGTGCCTGGCGTGCTCTGGTCCATGGGGTCACGAAGAGTCGGACACGACTGAACGATTGAACAACAACAACTGTGACGGGAAGGTAAACGACGTTTCCATGCACTCTGGCGTCCGTCATGGTGTTCCATTGCACCAGAAGTGGTTTAGTTGTGCTGGCAACATGACCTGGAAAGCTGTCCTTTGTCAACAACAAACTGTTGCTTGTTTGTGTTGAATATATGCTATGTGGCAATTTATGGACCTAATAGGTATCTAAAGTGATTTGCACATGTTGCTATGCAACAAGTCCATGCAGAATGTAGGCACCCTATATATAGAAATGAGCAAACCAGTGGTATTTTAGGGAGCAGACGAACAGGCAGGGCCCATTATTTACATCACAGGAGCCAACACAACACATCGCACTGTGGCTTACGGAGGTTTTATTTTATTTGTTTTTTATCTTATATTTTGGAAATGTACATCCAGGGTTTTCTCCTTTGAATTATTTGGGGGTCCGCAAGAGAGTGGGGCCCTAATCTATAGCCTGTTAAGCTTATACATAAATCCAGCACTGCGCGCACACACAACCCGCACCAATTGCTGAAACGCCACAGAGAACAAGGTCTGAGCAACACTGTAACTCTCTTGTTCCAGCCTGGATGAAGCCCTGAACAACACTCCTCTTAAGGAGTGGGAACATTGTTTTGCAAACCCCCACACACGTGCTCAGATTTCAGTGCTGCTGTTCCCAGCTGGACATACGCAAAAAGCCACCTGACGTTCTCCCACAATACTCCTCCTTCGTCATTCCCTCTCTTCCCCATTTTCTGGAAACAGTCAGGCTCCGCAAGCTCTGAGATTCAGCCATGAAGATTACCTTCCTTCTGTCTTTTGTTATCGTCCTTCTACTGCCAGGTGAGATGTTTGGGGGCCACCCGTCTTCAGCCTACAGGTGGGAGAGCAGGAAACATCCACCCTGTGGGCTGGGGGGAATTCTTTGCTGTTTTGATTGCATTGTCCTAGAAATATATTCATAGAGTTGGAAAGTAGCCGCAAGAGTCATCTAAGTCCATCCTGCAGCAATGCTGAAGGCCATCCAACCTCGGTTTAGAAACCTTCACTGAAGGGGAGTCCACCACATTTTGAGGGAGTCGTTCCACTGCAGAACAGCTCCTACCATGAGAAAGTTCTTCCTAATGCTCACCCAGAGTTTCCTTTCTTGTAACTTGAAGCCGTTGGTTCGAGTCCTACCACCCAGGGTACGAAAAAGCAAGCTTGCTTCATTTTCCATGGGGCAGACCTTTAGAGATTTGGACACTGTATTGTTTCTCAGACTTATCTTCTCCAGGCTAAACATGCCCAACATCCTCAACCCTTCCTCATAAGGCCTGGTTTCCAGACTGAATGCAGGAGTCTGCATTGGCAGGGGGTTGGACTAGATGAGCCTTGGGGCTCCCCTTTCAACTCTACCGCTCTGTGATTCCATGACAACATTGGAACAGTGTTTCAGCTTGGGAAGGCCTGCCCTTAATCCCAGTGTTCCTCTTGTTTGTTTGTTTTTAACACTCCCAGGGTCTAACCAGGCCAGGCGTGAAAAATGTGCAGATGGCGTATGCAGAAATCTTAAGGAGTGTTACAGGGAGGAAAAGTTGTGGGGACCATGTCCCCAGGATCCGTCCCAGATCTTCTGCTGCTTTTGGTAAGCTGGCTCCCTCCCTCTTCGCCAGCAGCATGCCTATCATATTGCGGGGGGCGGGGGAATCCTAACCTCTCATATTTCAGAATACCTTCATCCCGTTTAACTGTTCCCTTAGGGTAGGCGTCGATTATCCACCCAGGAGAAGATTCGGACGTTTCTGAATCCTGAGGCAATTTTCCTGTGACTCGGGTTCTTTCTTCATCGCCACTCCCAGAGGCCTTGTGCATTTGAGCTTGTCAGCTAGTCAACCTTCCCCAAGGGGAAAGAACACCTTCTCTAACAAAAATCTTGCATTTTCCTCTTCTAATAAAAGCAATGCAGTTGGGCATATGAACCAGTGGTGTGTGCTAATTTCCATAAAGGGAGAAGGACGTTTCCTATCTGTGAAAAACAAACAGTTTCTACCTTTTGTAAAAATGACTGCTTCGCCCACCTTACCCTAGTCCCCATAATCTCCAGAACATAGACAACTTTTTGGCTGAATGAACAGGGGAGATATGTACAGGCTGTTCTAGCAAAGACACTTCTCTTCTGTGCCAAGGACAGCTCAGACTTGCAGCCTGCATAAAGGAAGCAAATCTGCACATATCTCATGAAGTGGCTTATTTTGCATCTCCTCAGTTGCAAGGGGGAGAAGGGGGATTCTGTTTGCATTCAGGGGTGAAACTGCCTAACATGCACTCATCAGAACAATGCGTGGACCAAACCACAGTCATCCTTTGAAATTCACACTGCTCTGAATTTTGCACTGCTGTTTTCCAGCTGGGAAAAACACATACCCAAAATGCACATACTGCAATCTAGTGTGCATGAAAATGCATTTATCAGTGAAAATCACGTGCCAATATGTATTATATCAGAGGAAATTGCTTTGCAAAAATCTATGCATCTGGCAAAAAGAGTGTATTAGGAAAATTTCACACTGAAATGCTGAGAACTACATTTTTTCTTCTCTCATGTTTGATCCCGTTCATTTGACTGGGTACTTTTGCTGCTCTGCTCCATAAATTCCAGTTCACAAACGCCTGGAGCCGGAGTAGGAAATGTGGTAGAAATTGTTGGACTACAACTCCCAACAACCCTGCCCATTGGCCAGGCTTTCAGGGGTCTAATTGGAGTTGAGGTCCTACAGCATTTAGAGGGCATCACATTGCCTACCCTAGGCCTAGGAGAATTGACCAGGTTATGCTCTGATTGTAGACCTTCAGGTGCATATTGTACTGTTTTAGAGCTGCTTTTTTTTCAAAATGAAGAAGACACAGAACTCATTATTATATGATCTCAGTTATTTTGCAACTAGGTGCATTCATCTTTCCATAGCACTATGGGGGCAATGCTAGACAGCACCAGGAAACACAGCCTTGCCAAACTATGCTTCCTCCGACTCACACCTGTTTCATCCAAACCTTCTATCCCTATACCAGCAAAAGCAAACCTGGCTTAGCACAATCTTTACAAAGGAAGTTAGGAAGATTCCTTATAACAAGTCAAGCCACTGACCCATTAGCTCAATATTGTCTGCAGTGGTTGGCAGCAGCTTCCCACCGTTTCAGAAAACATAGCCTTGCCAAACTATATTTCCTGCCTATCTCATCTGTTCTCTCCCATAAGTCAAAGGTGGGTCACTTGCAGGAGTTGCTGAGCGGAACAAGCTGTTTCTTCCAAACCTCAACCCCTGAACTAGAGAAAGCAAACCCTGCTTAGCACATTCCTCACATAGGGACACTGGAAGGTGTGTTATACAGCAAGTCGGACCATTTCCCATCAGACCATTGGTCCATCTAGTTCAGTATTGCCTGCACTGACTGGCAGCAGCTCTCCAGGGTTTCAAACAGGGTACTCTCCCAGCCCTCACTGGAGATGCTGGGGATTGAACCTGGGATCTTCTGCCTATAATGCAGGTGCTCCACCACTAAACTACAGTCTTTATCTCACAGCCCTTATTGTCTGGATTTCCATCTATTTTGAGCTTGCCCCCTCTGCCATGTCCTTTGAGCAGGATACCATTACCCAAGGAGGGGCAGGCAGAGGCTACAAACTCCCCTCCAACCAAGATCACCAAAATAGACGAACAGACTTGTGAAATTGGTATAAGCCTAACCCCAACACCCTTGGGCAGGTGTGAATATATACACCCATACACCCATTTCCAGAACTCTTTCCCTCTGTTTTCCAATGGCCAAACCATGAGGTAATGCAGAGCCATTATGTTCAGAATGAAACCAGTTTATCAAGAAGTGCTTTCCAGGAACAGAAAAATAAATCTGCAACAGATCTAAGACTCCATGTGGGCTACGTAGATGCTGCTAGCACTCAGTCTCCATTGATTCAGGATGCTTTCCAGCTTGTCTGTTCAGATATCCCCCACTGTGAAGACTTAAAGCAAATGTTTTCCCTCCCCTATTCAAATTCCCTTCATTCTGGAAGGAGATGAGTATTTTACAAGGAAAGGGGGGCACCTAGTGGAGTGAGTTTAAGTTGCAATGCTTAAATGCTGAAGCAAAGGCAAAGCACAATTATCATGATGGCTATTTTTTATAATGCAGATGTCATGGCATGGTGGGAGGAACTAACTGGGGGACCCCCAAGGGAAGAAGGCTCAGAGCCCAGGGACAACGATGAGTGGTCAGAGGGAGAAGAGGGAGCAGAGTGGGAAGAGGAGGTGACAGAAGCTGAAAGGTCTGTGTGAGAGAATCAGAGGCAGAAGCTGAAGTAGGAGAGGAGGGAGACCAAGAGGCTGGTGAAGAGCCATGGGTATCTGTCTCTCCAGCTTTGACAAGTTCCCCTCCCCACTTGTCTCCCAGAACCAGAAGAGGCATGGAAACAGCAGAGGAGAGGTTGGCGATGCACAGGCACAGTCTCTGATTGCTTGGGGGGAAACCCTGGAGAGCAAAGGACTTAGGCAGCTGTGGGGAGTTGGGGACCTTCAGTCTCAGCAACTGCTTCATTGGGGCATGACCTACTGGAGATGAGTTGCTATGCTCATTAGGCCTGACACCCTTATGCAGAATGTGTTTTTGCTAACAAAGAGTTAACTCCAACTAGCAACTTACTGCTGGCTTACTCCTGACACAAACTGGTGAAGACATTACAGAATCATAGAATCCTAGAGTTGGAAGAGACCACAAGGGCCATTCAGTCCAACCCCCTGTCAAGCAGGAAACACCATCAAAGCATTCCTGACAGATGGCTGTCAAGCCTCTGCTTAAAGACCTCCAAAGAAGGAGAGGGGGTCCCAACTAAAGAAAAATGGCAACTTAAACTCATGGAATATGTGCAGCTTGCAGACCTTACATATACAATAAGACAGGCATGTCCTACAGGTAGATCTTGATCTACCGGTAGATCACTGGACATGTGCAGTAGATCACTGGCAGATCATTGGCTCCCCCCAAAGAAGCTGAAAAACTGTGGTTCCCCTAATAAAAGCTCGACATTTTACCTCCTCCCTGAAAAAACTCAACTGCTAGTAGATCACTGCCAGTTTTTAACTATGTGAGTAGATCACAGTCTCTTGGGAGTTGGCCACCCCTGCAATAAGAGAACAAGAATTTTAGGGTCTGGTGACTTCCGTTTCAGTGTATCTGAAGAAGTGTGCATGCACACGAAAGCTCATACCAAGAACTAACTTAGTTGGTCTCTAAGGTGCTACTGGAAGGAATTTTTTATTTTATTAAGAAGAACATACGTTTAAAGAAGATTGGAAAATGTTTATTGAATATATGGGGGAATTGTGTATACTTGAAAATCTTGGCAGCATTAAGATAAATTCAACAGCGTAAATAATTTTTGATTGATGTAATAATGGAATACTGAATGGTTTAGTTTATGCAAAATATGCAGGGATTTGTGATATGCAAAATGAACCATGGAAAGAGCACATGGGAAGTCATTGGTATTCTAAAGTTGTTTAAATTAATATGCTAAAATGTAAAACAGAAAATTTAATAAATTTAATAAAAATTATAGGGGAAAAACATTAACTTAAGAGTGGGAAAATAAGAAACAAAGAGAAACTGAAACTGGCAAATTTCACCCATCACTGAAATGGCGGCAGCATGTTGTGCAAATGAAATGCCATCTCTGTGAAATGGAGCTGTATCTGTGGAAGCCTCAGGGTCTTTCCCCATCACAGCCACTTGATCTTGGAAACAGGTGCTCCTCGCTGATACAATTTAAATTGCAGTGAGAACATCCATTAAGTGAGAATAAATTGTGTCGGTCGAGCCAGCTTCTTGCAACCCCAACAAGTTGACCCGTGTGAAGTGGGGAAGAGGGAGGGCAAAAAACAGAAGGAAACTCATCTAATTTGTATAGGTGAGAAAGGAGTTTCCCCAACAGGGCTGGCCCTATGATGAGCCAAAGTAAGACAGCTGCCTCAGGCAGCAGTTGCTGAGAGAGAGGAGCTGGCCAGAGCTGCGAGTGCCACATGCCATGCCCTGTACCCGCTACGCTAGCCAGCTGCCCTCAAGTGCAGTGCAAGTCCCTTTCCTTTCTCCAGTACTGGAGTAAGATTCAACAACCAGTCCACTTGGCTTCTGCATTTGCCTTGGAAGAGGCCGCCATTTTGTACTTTGGTCCACCACTTATTATGTATTATGTTCTTTGTCTTGTATTTTTGCTGTGAACTACCCACTATGGTTGAAGGTTGGCATATCAATGTAATAAATAAACCAATTAAGTAATTTGTGTCAGGCTGCATCAACAGAAGGGTCTTGTCTAAGGTTGCCTTATTTCAAAAAGTAAAAACCAGGATACCCCAAGCCCTTTTTTTTTAGCAAGACCTTGAAATTGTTGAGCTTCTTTTTTATTGATGAAATTTTTAAAGGAAACCCATCCAATCCAAATGTCTTTATTGTACTAGCCATTGGCCATGGCAAATCTGAATAAAAAATGAAGACAAACAAGAGTGTGTCGTGCCACAAACAATTGTCTGTATTAAGATCTCTGAATCTCTGTTACAGTTCACAACCATATTGCCCAGGGTCTTCTTTCTGGTGTTCTTGACGGTCAAAGCAAAAGGGGTGATTTTAAGAGTCACTGAAGCATTTGCATCGCTAAGAAACCATAGGACCTTCTCTGCTGGGGAAAGACATCTTTCCTGCATGGATGGTAAGGTGAGAAATCACCTCCCGGGTCGTGTACAGTGGGCAATAGTAAATAGTGCAAGATGTCTCCCACTCAAAAGTTGTTGAGCCCTTTCTTTTACAAAAATGCCAAAAAAAGTGATTATTTTTTTTATTCACTTGCCTAAGATCCAGGAAAAAACGCCACCTTTCGGAAATCCCCCCAGAAATCAATTCCACCTTTGAAATCCCGGTAATGTCTGGGAGAATCTGGACATGCGGCAGCCCTAATAGTGTTGAGATCAAAAGAAGTAATAGTACCTCTTTATTCTGCCTTGGTCAGACCACACCTGGAATAGTGTGTCGAATTCTGGGCAGCTGGGTTTGAATGCACCCTGCAAAAATACTGACAGCCTTGAGGTGCCTCTGGTTTCCTTGCCTGGTAAATTTGGCAACACCTCTTCCTTTGAGTCTCCAAGATCGTTCAAGGTTTCCTGCAACCCCCTTCTAACCTTCCTGCAATCTTTTGTTAACTGATTGCCCAAGCTTTCACAATTTCCCCCAGAGGCTTATAAATATAGAGAATGTCCACCTTTGGAAGGACTCTGAATTTCCCCACCACTGTTGTCACTTTCCTCCACTGCAGCCGTGCTGGTTTCGCGCACAGAGGGAGTCATGAAGCTCCTCCATCTTATCTTCTCTGCCCTCTTGACCATAGCTCTGGCTTCTCCAGGTAAGGAATAAGTGGACCTGTGCAACAGCTAGAAAACTTAAAAATGCAAGCTCTAAAGCAGAATCATGGGGAACACGTGGACATCCAAGTCCTGCTAGACTCCAATGCTCATCCTCCCTGACCATTAGGGATGGACAAATTGGTCAATTTCAGTTTCTCCCCCCACCAATCTTAAGTTCAATTTTCCATATCAGCTTGCAAATTGATTTTTTTTTAATGTCCTCATGAAAATTCCACAGCACTTTAATGCCAATTTCTCCTAATGCACATATTTTTGATTAAGCTAGTAGAAGGAAGAAGAAGAATTTATTATTTATACCGTGCCCATCTGGCTGGGTTTCCCCAGCCACCCTGGGCGGCTTCCAACAAAGATTAAAAATACATTAAAACATCAGTCATTAAAAACTTCCCTAAACAGGGCTGCCTTCAAATGTCTTCTAAAATAGTTCCAGTTACAGGTGGGTAGCCGTGCTGGTCTGCCATAGTCCAAACAAAATAGAAAATTCTTTCCAGTAGCACCTTAGAGACCAACTGAGTTTGTTCTTGGTATCTGAAGAAGTGTGCATGCACACGAAAGCTCATACCAAGAACAAACTCAGTTGGTCTCTAAGGTGCTACTGGAAAGAATTTTCTATTTTGTTTCTAAAATAGTTGTTCATTTCCTTGACATCTGATGGGAGGGTGTACCACAGGGCGGGCACCACTATCGAGAAGGTCCTCTGCCTGGTTACCTGTAATCTCACTTCCTGCAGGGAGGGAACCGCCAGAAGGCCCTCAGAGCTGGACCTCAGTGTCCGGGCTGAATGATGGGGGTGGAGACACTCCTTCAGGTATACTGGGCCAAGGCCGTTTAGCCCTGTGACTATACAGCAGGACATTCTAGCCTTCAACATCACTGGAAGACCTAGACAATAATTTCAAAAAGAATGGGGGAAATGCAGAGAATACTTTACCAAACAGTGCCCCAAAATATACACCTGGACTTGTTTCGATTAATTTACAGGTGAAACTCGAAAAATTAGAATATTGTGGAAAGGTTCATTTCCTTCAGTAATTCAACTTAAAAGGTGAAACTAATATATGAGACAGACTCATGACATGCAAAGCGAGATATGTCAAGCCTTTATTATAATTGTGATGATTATGGCATACAGCTGGGTGAGAACCCCAACTTAACAATTTCAACTTTGGCGTTTTCATCAGCTGTATGCCATAATCATCACAATTATAACAAGCAAAGGCTTGACATATCTCGCTCTGCATGTCATGAGTCTATCTCATATATTAAACTCCAGTAGCTAATGAAAACAATTGCTTACATAAATGGACTTTTCGACAATATTCTAATTTTTCGAGTTTCACCTGTACACAGGAGACTTTGTGGTTTTTTTAAGTCATAATTAGGAAAAATTGTAATAATCACATATAAAAGAAACAGTATACAAGAAGTAAATAAGGAGGCCATTTACAGGATAAAGGAAGTCTTCTATTTTTATCTTATGTTTTCTTTGTGTAAGGTGATAGGAGTTTAATTTTGATAATTAAATTGTCAATGGTGGTGGGTTTGTTTGTTTGTATGTATGTATGTAGGAGTTGTTGTGGACCATGTTGTAAATAAAGAAAGAAAAGAAGAAGAAAAAAGGAAGTCCATGAGTTCTTATGTTATGAGAGATGGAGAAAAACTTTTCTCCCTCTTGGTGAATTTCTACCTCTTTCCATTTCTGTAGGTTTCGCCAATGTGCCTGATGAAAACCTCAGGTGCATACTTAATGGAGGTTACTGCAATTATAGCTATTGCCGCCGTCCAATGAGACAAATTGGAATATGCAAGAATGGCACCAGATGCTGTAAAATGTAAGAAAGAAAATTCTGCCAGGGTGGCATCCTTAGAGCTTGGCATTTCAGCTCAACCAGGACAGATTCCATGCGAGGCTTTTAAAAGAGAGGTTTAGATGCCCACTGCAATTGTCCTGGTTCCATAATAGGAAGAGTTTGAAAGCAAAATGGTGGCATAGTACCACCTCCTCATGCAGGCAAATTATTTTTCTATTATTTTTTTTAGAATATATTTTATTGTATTTTCACACATAATTAACATACTTTAAAGTTATGTCATTTCCTGGGACGAAAGCATAACAGCAGCTTAGCATTAGAGCTATTACTTAGAACAAGTTGATCGTGCATATTAAAGTCTCTATTCCAATGAATCTCTCTAGATGTTTCTGTGGGTCTGAGGAGGTTGTCCCGACTGATCATCTCATCTCAATAGGGTGCCAGAAGGTGGTTGGGGAAAAGATGGAAAAGCTAAGATGACATTTTTGTCCTTCATAGTGTGCATAATAGAAATGCTCTTGCAGACTCTTTGGGACTGTCTGGTAATGCATCGCTGAATGAAGTCTGAGCAATTGGGGATTTTGTGTGAGCCTCCTCCATATTGAACCTGCAAGGGACATTTCTCCCACAATGCCATGGGTGCTGCCTTCTATGTGGTCAAGCATAGTACTGCAGAGTTTGAAGGGACTCATCTAGTCTGACCCTCTGCAATGCAGGAATATACAGCTGTCCCATATGGGGATCGAACCTGTGACCTTGGTCTTATCAGCACCATGCTGTAACCAACTGAGCTCAGCTTTCAGTGATGGAGCGATTCCCCCTTTGGCTTTCTTAATCTGACTTCATTCTTTTTCTGGGAAGATGTTCAAAAGGTCATATTGTTGTTGCTGTTCTTGTTATCCTATCTAAACACAGGTTTTTGGGCTGAATGCCCAGCTGAGGGTTTGGAATCCAAGAAGCTGCATCGCCATAACTCAACCCTTGCCACCAGATGCTCCTTCTTCAACATCAGTCTTCATGGGCCTTCGTCAACCTCTGACTTTCCTCCTCTGCTGCACTTTGCAGATCCAAAGGAGATTGCTTCTCACTTTCAATAAAATAAGGTTGCATAGAAATCACATTTGGATGGTTTTCCTTCTTCTTTCCTTTAAATGGTTTTGCAGCCTGCCTTTCTCCCAACATGGGGTGGTGGATGGAAAACCAAGGTAGGGGGAATTGAATGGAGTTCCTGGAATCCTGAACAGAAGCCTGTTAACAAAGTCATTTAAATAACACAGGTGGAGTCAAGAGCCCTGATAACACTTTACTAAAGAAACTGAACAAAAGCGTCGCTTAATTTGAGGAGAAAGGGGCAGAAAGGTTTCATTTTTATTATTTCAGGCCTTGTACATAGCAGGGAAATATACAGCCAATTATAAAGAGGAAAAACTCCCCCAATCTTCGGTGAAGATCATGCGACTCTGCCTGATTGCTAAGCAACACCTCCTTTCTTCCTTTTGGCTAGTTGACTTTAACACTAGCAGAATTAACCCTTAACTTACAAACTGAATGATCCATGCTGTTGCACTTCCAACACAGCCCTCCACACTGCAACATATTTTTTTGTGATTTATGTTACATTGGTTGGTTGGCTGGTTTATTAAATTTGCTAGTTGCATTATCTTGCCCAGAGCAACCCAAAGCAACTTACAAACAAACAGCCCACATTGAAACCAAGAGGAAAAAGAAATACATTAAAAAAACATCCCACCCACTTCTAAAAGGTCACAGGTAGTTAAAGGCCAAAGGCCTGGTTATATGGGAACATTTCTACCTGTCGCCTAGAGATAGGTCATGATGGTGCCAGGCGAGACTCCTTGGGGAGAGCATTCCACAAACAGGGAGCCACCACAAAAAAGGCCCATTCTTGTGTTGCCACCCTCTGGGCCTCTTGTGGAGGAGGTACACAAAGACGAGGCTCAGATAATGATCTCAGGGCCCAGGTTGGTTCATGTGGAGAGAGGCAGTCCTTGAAGTATTGCAGTGCTGAGCCATTCAAGGCTTTATAAGTCAAAACCATCACTTTGAATTAGGCCCAGAATCTAACTGGCAGTCAGTGCAGTCCGGCCATGATTGGTGTAAGTCTTTTTTCTTCTTTGGAGATCCCTCGTAGCCGAGTAAGATTGTCTTCCATAAACACGGTCTTAACAGTGAATCTGTATGTGACTGTGGAGGCCAGTTCTGGATCCACACATCCTTCCACAGTGGGGACATTGGTTCCCGGGCGGGAGTTGATCACGGTGTGGATTTGCCAAGCGTGCCTTCCTATCAGCACGTTTCTCCCTTTCATCCTCAGTTCAAGCGTCTTCAAAACCCATGACACCTTTGGTAAAGGCTGTTCTCCAACTGGAGCGCTCGCTGGCCAGTGTTTCCCAGTTGTCAGTGTTTATACTACATTTTTTTTAGATTTGCCTTGAGTCAGTCTTTCAACCTCTTTTGTTGACCACCAGCATTAATTTTTAAGTTTGGAATAGAGTAGTTGCTTTGGAAGACGATAACCAGGCATCCGCACAACATGGCCAGTCCAATGAAGCTGATTGGTGTAATATATCCAACCTGTCTAAATTGTACTGCACTTCTGCAATTGAACATTTGATGCAGTAGCACTGAGCTCAGGGAACTGGGAAGCCAGGTTTGTAGGAAGGGAGTTCGGCAGGTGAGAGAGAGCCAAGGATTGTAGGCCAGGGAATGGAACAGATAGAGATGGGGGGGAGGATTCTGAGAAACGGCAAGAAATTCATCTTATAACTTAACTGGCTGCAGCTTTCCTCTAAAATTTCAATCGCCAGAAAACCCCAAGAGAAGAGTGTTGTTAGATCTAAACTAAGACCTTGAAAGGAAGACCCTGCCAGTCGCAACTTCATCTTGCAGTGCAGCATTTCTACATACCAACCCAGATCTAAAAGGCAATGCAAACAGGTTAATTTCACAGGCACGAACCAGCCAGTTCACTGACCAGGTCTCACATGAGGAATGTGTTTCCCTTGAAAAGCAGGACATTGCCATCTGGCGGACATTAGGATAACTGCAAAAAGCACAGCAAGTTCGGGCAGATCTTGGCAGGATTTTATTTAAAGCATTTTATTGCTTTTTCACATGTAATGAACATAATTTAAAATACAATAAACAAGAATAGCAGCCAGGCTGTCCCTTCTTGGAAAGAAGCATAACAGCATTTTAAAGTTAGAAGCGCTACTTAGAACAAGTATATAATGCATAGGCAAACTATGGCCCACGGGCCGGATACGGCCCGAGGGGGGTCGTTAAACTGGCCCCCGGCCCTTGCCGCCCTCTTGGTCAGTCCCCATGTGGTGCTAAATTGGCACAGTGCGCCGGTTTAGCTCCGCGCGGGGACTGACTTCCAGGACACAGCCACAGCTTCCTATTGGCTGCAGGAAGCTACTGCAGCCAATAGGAAGCCACAGACGCCTCCCCCCCCCATGGCTCCGAAAGCCAGTGGGGAAAGAGCGGCAGGTGTGTGCGCACGCACACAGGTGCATGTGCTCCCTCGTGCGGGCGATTCGGCCCGCCAGGGGAAATGTTTGCCAACCCCTGGCATAAGACATGTCCAGCTGTGCGATCGCAATCTACCGGTCGATCATGGGGCGTCCCTGGTCAATCCTGGTCAATCATGTGATCCTGTTGGATCTTCCTCCCCAATTAAAGCTTAACAACTTTGGTCAATCCAATGGGTAGATCACTGCCAGTTTTTGTTTTTGTTTTTTAGTGGGAGTAGATCACAGCCTCTTGGGAGTTGGACATGCCTGATCTAAGCCAATAAGCCTCTCCATATGTTTCCACAGGTCTGGGGAGCTTGTCTGAATTGATCAGCTCATCTTCACAGAATCATACGAGTTGCAAGGGACCACAAGGGTCATTTAGTCCAAACCCCTGTAATGCAGGAATCTTTTGCCCAACATGGGTCTCAAACCCATAACCCTGAGATTAATAATCCCATGCTCCACCAACTGAGCTATCCCGGCCGGTTTTATATGGGAGTTGAATGTATGTCAGGTGTTGTAGAAGGATAAAAGACTCATCTTGTCTCTGGCCGCCCTGACCTGTCAAGTCAATTCCTCAGCCAGAGTAACAGATCACCATGAGCCTATTGACAAGCCTGTTGCAGAACGCCAATATTTAGCAATTTCCAGTGGGGTTTTTTTCTTTAAAAAAAAAATGTTTGCGGGTACTCTCATTCTCCTTCTCATATTGAAATACTGCCCCTCAATGAGGCCAAACTTAGAATCACAAAATGTTTAGGAGTATGCGTACCCCTGCATCCCCCACAGGAAAAAAGAACTGGCAATTTCTAAAGGGGTAACTACCACCAAAAATGACAACATCTCCCTGAATTGTTGTGGAAAGCCAAACTTTTGACTGGAAAAGTGGGGGAGAGATATTGTTTTGTTGTTTTGGTTTAATTATTTACTGTGTTTTATCTTGTATTGTAGTCTGTGAACTGCCCTGAGATCTTTTGCTGGGCGGTATATATAACAACCACCACCACCACCACCCCAGAATTGACAGATTCACCCATTCCTAGAAGGGAAGGGTTGGTGCCAAGTGACTGGAGCTGGAAGCTTACCAGGGGTCAGCAAACATTTTCAGCAGGGAGCCGGTCCACTGACCCTCAGACCTTGAGGGGGGGCCGGACTATATTTTGAAAAAATAATAATGAACAAATTTTCCTATGCCCCACAAATAACCCAGAGATGCATTTTAAATAAAAGCACACATTCTACTCATGTAAAAACACCAGGCAGGCCCCACAAATAACCCAGAGATGCATTTTAAATAAAAGGACACATTCTACTCATGTAAAAACATGCTGATTCCCAGACCGTCCGTGGGCCAGATTTAGAAGGCGATTGGGCCTGACCCAGCCCATGGGCCTTAGGTTGCCTGCCCATGCTTAAGACCAACAGTCCTTGCAAGAGATGTGCTTCATTTTATTTCATTTTTGTTACTCTCCTGGAGCTTGCCAACTGTTCTCCCTCAAGCATGTGGCCACGGGCCTTTGAGGTTTTCCTCTTGCCTCTTCTGAGCTCAGAGGGGGAACAACCTGCCTTTGAAATCCTCCAGTTCCCTATGTAACAAATGCAATAATACGTTAAGCTGACCGCAGTGCCGTAGTTTCAGTTTGCATCCCACATGCTTTCAACAGACGAGCGTGTCACAATCCCCAAGGACTGGCTATCCCTTGTACCTGTGGAGTACAGAAAAAGTGTCATTTTAGAAAAAAGATTCAGCGAAACACTACCAGCAGGAGTAGCACCGGTGTTGCTGTTGCTGTCTTACTCTGTTTCAACCCTGCTGGGGGAGTTTCCACAACCAACCTTCTTTAAGATCATGAAGCTCCTTCGTTTCCTTCTTTCTGCCCTCTTGATTATGGTGCTGCATTCTCCAGGTAAGGGATAAACTGAGCTGGTCAATAAATCTTAATCCAGGCTGCAGAGGGTTTTTTTTTCGTTAGGAAAATGAAGTCGCCTTTTATCACTGCCACAGCGAGGCTATGAAATATGAAATCATTTCTGCCTTAAGGTAGGGAACCTGTGGCTCTCCAGACATCGTTGGACTCCAACACCCATGGCAACAGTCAGGGATGATGGGACCTGTAATTCAGTAAGATTTGAAGGGCCACTGGTTCCCCACTCTGCCTCAGAGTAGGGCTGCCATACATCTGGTTTTTCCTGAACACATCCAGGAATCAGACTGTCAAAATGGCATCCGGGCAGATTTTCGCGGAATCGGCAGAATGTCCCTACCTTAGGGGGTGCCTTCTTCCAAATTTAACTTCCTGCTCAAGTAAATCACAGACTCTCCAAGTGTCCTTACTCCTTATTTTCCAGGGACACTCCCGGATTTGCAGAAGCCATCCCAGCTTCTCATTTGATCCCGGAACGTCCCGCTTTTCCTTAGGACAGAGGTTTTCAACCTTTTTGAGTCCACAGCTCCCTTGACCAACTACCTTTGTTCTGCAACACCCACGTGGTGCTCAGGAGCCCGGTTATGTCGCCGCTTGCCTGCAGAACTGGCAGCCTCTCACCCTTTTTCGAACACCCTCCCTTGTGGAGGGTTCCCTCAGCCTCCTTTCCTCCCCCCTCTCCTCGGGAGTCCTCCAGGAAGCTGCTGCTGCCATCCTTGGTCTCTGAGCTGCCCCCCTGCCTCCTCACACTGCCCCACAGGGACCTGGGAAGCAGATGCCCCCAATCCCTGCCTCCCACTTGTCTGTCCATTCCCAACAGCAAGGTACTGGTGGATTGGCTGGCTGGGCTCCCTCACCCGCTTGCTTTCTTACTCTGAGGCCACCTCAGCTCCTGGCAACCAGCACCCCCTGGCCAGTCCCACAGGCACCATTTGCCTGGGGAGCTTGTAGCCTGGGCTGCTGCAACAAAGAGCTGTGCAAGCCTTTGAGAGGCAGAGATGCGAGAGGACATCAGAAGAGGGAGGGAAGGAAAGCAGGGCAGAGACCAGTGTTGCCTGTGGCATCCCAGGGTGCCATGGCACAGTGGTTGAAAACACCCCTATTTTCACCAGAGGAATGTTAGATGGTATGGAGTTATGTGACCCCTCGAGCCAAGGAGATATGTGACTAAACAACTTTTAGAAGACATCTGAAGGAAGTCCTGTATAAGGAAGGTTTTTTAATGTTTGATGTTTTATTAAGTTTTTATATATGTTGGAAGCCGCCCCAAGTGGCGGGGCAACCAGTCAGATGGGTGAGGTATAAATATTATTATTATTATTATTATTATTATTATTATTATTATTATTATACCAATTTTCATTGGAGAAATATTGGAGGGTATTAATTCAATGAAAACGGCCTTGTTGTTTGTTCTTTTTACTGTGATTGGAACTGAGATGCTGTGTGGAGCAGACACATAACTGATGTTACACTAACCCGTTGGAATTACTTAGAAGTTCATAGAATTGTAGAATTGGAAGGGACTCCAAGAGTTATCCAGTCCAGTTGGTCTCCTCATTATGCAGATTTTATCAAGAGGTGAAAACAAGTGCCTTTACCAATCGTGTTCTTCCTAGGGCACCTTTGGAAGATCTCTGCTGCACCGATTTTCTTTACCCTTTCTGAAAGGTTTTTTTTCCCCCTTCATCCTCCTCTTCCAATTTATCTCTTCCCATTTGCATAAAAATGGAAGGTATACTTGTGCTCTGCAATTCACTTAGCTGCCAACAGCGGGCAGAGTGAGGGGAAGGGAGGGTGGTTGGTCTGGTATGGGGAAAGGGCAAAGGGGCATGAAGGGTTGGCAAGAGGGGTCAGCAGCTGTGTGTGTGTTTGTGTTGGCCTGGGTTGTTTGGACAAAACTAGAAATGTTACATGGGACGCGGGTAGCGCTGTGGGTTAAACCACAGAGCCTAGGGCTTGCCAATCAGAAGGTCACGGTTCAAATCCCGCGACGGGGTGGGCTCCCGTTGCTTTGTCCCAGCTCATGCCAACCTAGCAGTTCTAAAGCACGTCAAAGTGCAAGTAGATAAATAGGTACCATTCCGGCGGGAAGGTAAATGGCGTTTCAGTGCACTGCTCTGGTTTGCCAGAAGCGGCTTAGTCATGCTGGTCACATGACCCGGAAGCTGTACGCCAGCTCCCTCGGCCAGTAAAGCAAGATGAGCACCACAACCACAGAGTTGTCCATGACTGGACCTAATGGTCAGGGGTCCGTTCTTACTGCAATTTGGGGGGCAAGCTTGCTGTGAATGGAATAACCTGTGACTCTCTTTCCTTTCAAACAGGATCCGCCACCCCTCCAAGCTCTGATCTTGAATGTCAGCAGCAAAAAGGCCTGTGTTTTCCTGGCCGTTGTCGCCGCCCATGGAGATCCATAGGGACGTGCAATGTGGTATGGCACCGTTGTTGCGAGAGGTGAGAGGGAAATTCGGGAGGATGTAAACAGAGAAGCCTACATACGTCTTTCCTTCATACGTTCATTGATGTTTCTAAAACATTCATAGGTTGGAGAGTGTCATCGAGCCCAACCTTCCGCAGGTCTCTCAGTGGTTAATGCCTGAACATATACAACATGTTAATGTGTGTATATGCACAGATAAATAGGGTGTTTTTCTCCTTCCAGGGCAGATTTTATTTATTAAATTTATATACCGCCATTCATCAAAATATCTCAGGGCAGTTCACAGACAAGGTAAAGCACAGTAAATAATTAAACCAAAACTACAAGACAATAACACACATACCCCTTCCCACAGATACAGTACACCCTCGGGTTACGTTACTCTCAAGTAATGTAAACTTGGGGTTGCAAAAGCGGCAAATCCGAAAGAAATGTGTGCGAATTTTAGCATCCATGCTGAATGTTGAAACCAGAGTGCCTTCAGTAACATTGCATCGTTATTCTTTTGTTTACCAGAAAGAGGCATTTGCATTCTCGGGAAAGAACGTAGAAATAAATAATTACCCGGAAGACGTACCATCACATGATCCTCTGGAACCATTGGATTCTGGGACAGCGCCGATATCGAAGTAAGCATCATCCTGTCTCACAAATAGAAGAGATGCCTTGCTTGGAAGATACAAAAAGAGGCAGCTTTTTCACTTCCAGTAAGATCAAGTTTCATAGATACGTTATGGGAATAACTTTGTGTGTCTTTGCATGGAAATATCTGCTGTCTGAATTATTAGAAATCTTATCATGTTAACTCCCAGCCCATTTGATTATCATTTATTCCAACAAAGGTATCTTTTCAATCCGCAACTATTTTTGTCTGCTTTATTTTAATAGGATGAGTTGGGGAGTGGAGTTTCTTCCTATATTTCTAATTAAACACTTACGTAATTCCACTACAGTGGTACCTCGGTTTACGAATTTAATCCGTTCTGGAAGTCCGTTCTTAAACCGAAACCGTTCTTAAACCGAGGCGCACTTTCCCTAATAAGGCCTCCTGCCACTGGTGCCCTTCCACCATTCGGATTCCGTTCTTAGATCAAGGTAAAGTTCTCAAACCGGGACACTATTTCCAGTTTTGCAGAGTTTGTAAACCAAATCGTTCTTAAACAGGACTGTTCTTAAACCGAGGTACCACTTTACAGTGGTACCTATGGTTAGGTACTTAATTCGTTCCGGAGATCCGTTCTTAACCTGAAACCGTTCTCAACCTGAGGTACCACTTTAGCTAATGGGGCCTCCCACTGCCGCCGCGCGATTTCTGTTCCCATCCTGAGGTAAAGTTCTTAACCCGAGGTACTATTTCCGGGTTAGCGGAGTCTGTAACCCAAAGTGTACATTTCATTGTACAGTGGTACCTCGGGTTACGTACTTAATTTGTTCCGGATATCCGTTCTTAACCTGAAACCGTTCTTAACCTGAGGTACCACTTTAGCTAATGGGGCCTCCCGCTGCCGCCGCGCGATTTCTGTTCTCATCCTGAGGTAAAGTTCTTAACCCAAGGTACTACTTCCAGGTTAGCGGAGTCTGTAACCCGAAGTGTACATTTCATTGTACAGTGGTACCTCGGGTTAAGAACTTAATTCGTTCCAGAGATCCGTTCTTAACCTGAAACTGTTCTTAACCTGAGGTACCACTTTAGCTAATGGGGCCTCCCGCGGCTGCCGCACGATTTCTGTTCCCATCCTGAGGTAAAGTTCTTAACCCGAGGTACAGTATTTCCGGGTTAGCAGAGTCTGTAACCCAAGGTGTTTGTAACCCGAGGTACCACTGTATTAGTTTTCCTGGCGGGGGGGGGGGGGACCTGGTCTTTCCCAGCATCTTTGATACAGTCCTGTGGCTATGCTGCCACCTTGAGGACAACATATAGGCCTAAGCTGCCAATCGATCTGGCATCCTTTACAACAGCAGTTTTAAAAATACAATTTCCTTGCACTTTCTTAGTGCATGCTAATCTAACCCGGAGAAAGACGGCAGCTTTTAAGAGAGTTGAAAGTTATCTAAGATATTTTAATATTTGTCGAAAGCTGCCCAGAGTGGCCAGGGAGACCCAGCCAGATGGGCGGGGTACAAATAATAATAATAATAATAATAATAATAATAATAATAATAATAATAATAATATATTATATATTATTATTATTATTATTATTATTATTATTATTATTATTAGAGGGTCTTCAACACCACAGTGTGACCATACACATACAGAGAGAGAAAAAACCTCTTTTTGATCCATATCTGATCAAACAGGCTTGGCAAATTAATTTGATTTCCTCTCCAAGGAGTTCAAAGTAGTATACACAGTTCTCCACCTCTTCATTTAATCTCCACAACAACCCTGTGAGGTAGGCTCGGTTAAGAGGTGGTGACTGTCCCCCAGGGGCACCCAGTGCACTTCATAACCAAGGGGTGATTTGCAAACCTGGTCTCCCAGCTCCTAGTCTGACACTCTTAACTCAGTTGTTTTCAACCTTTTGGAGTCCACGGCTCCCTTGACCAACCACATCCTTTCTGCATCTCCCCTGTGGGAACCACTAATTCTGGGATTCAGAATGTAAGCGTTCCAAAAATGGAGGGCAGGGCAAGGGGGTGAGGCTAGGAATCTGGGACATCACTGGGAGGTAGCAAGGAGGAAGAGGAGGAGGAGGAGGAGAACTCAAGGAAGGAAGATGATGGGTTTGAAGGTGCCAGCTTCCATGAATGTTCCTCGGAAAGATAAAGAGAGAAAGCTAATGCAAGAAGATACGGGTTGCAAGTTAATGGAAGGATGCCTCCACCACTCCATCCAAGGTTCCCCTGACGTTCCTCAAGTTTCCCCAGGGTGCCATGGCACACTGGTCGGCAACCAATGCTCTAACCACTACACCTCACTGGCTCACCACTTCTGTGTTTTTGAAGCAACACAAAAAACTACAAAAGCTGCCTGACTTTTTTGTCTGGGAGTGTCCCCCATCTGAAATACTGGAGAACTGGTGCTAGCCAGAGTAGAAGGCACCTCCCTATGTTTGTAGGTACCCAGATGTTTCTTTAAGAAGCAATCTGGTTGTGGAACTGCTTCCTTGGTTCCACATATCTGGCCCCATTTCCCCCCAGCTGTAGGAGGGCTGCTGAAAACTGCCATGTTTTGTCTGGCTTTACTTATCAGGGAGCAGCAGCGGATCAAACCGATAGGGCACCTGGGGTGGCGCATGTGCCCTGTGCCCAGGGGCGGGGCCAGCCGCCCACGGGGCAGGGCAACCCGGGGTCCGAGAGCCAGTGTGGTATAGTGGTTAAGAGTAGTAGACTACTCGTAATCTGGTGAACCAGGTTCGCTTCCCCGCTCCTCCACATGCAGCTGCTGGGTGACTTTGGGCTAGTCACACTTCTCTGAAGTCTCTCAGCCCCACTCGCCTCACAGTGTGTTTGTTGTGAGGGAGGAAGGGAAAGGAGAATGTTACAGCTGGGTGAGAGGCGGCGGACGGACCATTTGGGGAAGCACAGAGCCTGCGCATGCCCAAGCCACCATGTCACTCCCAGAAGAGACGCGTGGCTTGGGCTCGCTGCAGGCCCTGCAGTGAGTGCCACCCGCCATTTTGTCACCCCCTTCAGTGGTGACACTTGGGGCGACCCAGCCCTACCGCACCCCCCTTCCTCCGCTCCGATAGAGAGGCAGTTATAGGCAAGAGGCGTCGTTTGGTGGATTGCACAGCCTTATGCGTTACAACATTCCTGCACCCACGGTCCTAGGCATGCTCTGATGCAAGGAGACGCAGTGCTTGCAGTTCCACCTGTACAAACCTCAAAGGGATTTCCTCACAGCTCCCAAAACGTTGCACAGTCGAGGTTCTTTCCCTGCTGTGGGAACACTTCATCTGAGTAGTTTTGTGGCAGGCCGGTGCCATCTGCTGGACTGTTACGAGAGTAGCGCAGAAGCATTTAAACCAGGGCATAATCCACTCCCGCACATCTAGATTTAGGAAACAGATCTCCCTGGTCAAAGCCTCGGTGCCTGTCTTTTTAGAAATTAATTGCTGCCTCCCACTCCCATTGCTACAACAAAGGAAAAGCTAGGAAATGCAACACTGCGCACTGGGGCATTGCAAAGCTCCTAAACTGGACCGCAGTCTGCATTTGTGGTACGCAAAACTGAATGCAACGAAATGGCTGCCAACAGTCAGTGAAACCCCATTTTTGCTACCCTCCTAAGCTTAAAGATAGAGGCAGGTTATCAGACACCTGATACTTGGGCGAATGGGGTGTGTTCAGCACTGAATCAGCCACCAGGTATGCAAGCCTGTCTTAAAGGTAGAAAGGACAGGAAGATCTTGTGCCTGAGGCCCATTTTACATGTGCAGTTTTCAACATCTACAAACCGAACAATGCAATGTGTGAATGTAACAGACACGTGTTTGCAAATGCATATCCAAGATTGGCTGATTATACCAGGGAATCACAGGTGAGCAGAGTACTGTTGCACCCATGTCTTGCATACGAGTTTCACACAGGCAGCAGGCTGGGGATTGTGAGAATGGGCTGTTTGGGGCGGGGGTGTCTCTGAGCCTATTATCCCTAAAAGAAAGGCTTCAGCTTGTGGGGGGAATTATCAGTTTAAGCTTTTTTCTTTTTTCATTTCATTGTGTATCATTTCCCCAAAACCTTTGGCTTTTTAACATGTCCACCACATATGAAAAAAAAAAAAACATTTCCTCATTATGTTGACACTTTCCAGCACTTGTTTGATACCGTCTTGTACGTCTTTGCCAATTTGTTTGGTGTTGAGTGCCCCCTATCTATCATTTTCATATAGTTTTTCTTTAAAGCATAACAAGCAATCAATTTCGCATCTACTCTACATATCAATAGTACCGGTATGACCCAAATCTCTGGCCCATTGTATCATGACTTATTTAACCAGTCCATCTTCTGTTTCCCATTCTAATAACAATTTTGAGATCAGTTTTACCTAACAGTTTAATTTCAAAGTCTAACCTTTGTTCCTTAAAACCATTCTGCAGATTTAAAAAAAATTATTTCATTTACTTGACAAACCAATCAGATGGAGACTTTAACCACGATGCTGGATTCAGAATACACACCAAGTCAAACCTTGGCTTCGCTGCCATGCCACACTGAGCTAAGCAGCTGTGATGGTTTTCTTGGGAGCCAGCACATTCATTCAGTCACAGAAAGCCATGCTCTGGCTCACTGCAATGTGCCATTCCAGTGAGTGGAACGGACCACAGAATTGTGGGAAAGTTCAGGGTGGCAGGAGAGGATATATTGTTTATTAAGATCCTTCCTAACTTGCACCACCAAGTTCCTTTATGTAGCTGAGTTACATACCCCTCTTCATGCACAGCAGATAGCTGGTTGCAGGCTCGTGTAAGCCTCTCACTATTATACAATCCAGTCTGTCTCAGATTGAATTGTAAATTTCCTTTAATCCCTCTTAAAAGACACAACAATCTTATTCAAAGTCAATAAAAAGAAGTTTTCAACTGGCTGGACCAAACATTCCCTTGCATGTCTTTTCTAGCATTACAAGGAATTTTGTACTTGACTGCCTCTCATGGATCACATCCCACATGAACCAGAACAAACAGTGCCACAGGGAAAGATAATATGGGCCGAAGTCTCCCATTGGCCTTGTAAGAGCCCATTATGGTCTTACAGCCTGACTCAATAGAAGGCAATGTATTATATCCAGAGTCAAGCCACCTTCTGGCAAAATGTGATCTCATCCTGCATAGAAGCCTAAAAACACCAACCCCCCGTGATCCTCCAGCAAAAGAGTACAGATAGAGTTACAGGGATTCTGTAATTTGTAAGCCAAGGCGATGTGCAAACAGAATCCAAAATGGCAACACTCCCAGGATCCCAGTGGATTCTAATTATATACACGTCTAGCAGTTTGAGGAAGGGTGAAGCAGGCAAGTGGGCAGGGGAATGACAGGGAAAGTGGCAAATGCCGATGAGCATGATTGATACACCATGCCCCAGTTCACATTCATCTGCAGGTCAAGATATTCTGTGCATCGGCTTGCAGGCCACACTGCAGAATGTGTCTGAGAGGGTGCATATGCCCATGTATGTGGCTTCCTGTTCAGGATGATTGCAGGGTGACTCACGTGCTGTGCATGATCTGCAGAGAGACTGTGGCTGCATACACAGAGTACATTTAAAGCACTAACTCCTCACTCCCTCCAGAGAATCCTGAGAACTGTAGCTTGTTAAGGGTGCTGGGAATTGTAGCTAAGGTTCATGTGATTTAAATGTATGGCATGTACACAGCCTGCTGCAGCCATAAGAAAGTTGTTGTTGTTGTTGCTGCTGTTTAGCTCTGGAGGTTTTGCATGGACATAACTTGCCTATTTTCTTTTCGGCTTGGTAAGGAGAAATCGGCACTCTGATTCCCTAAGCTATTGCCCGATAGGATTTTGCACAAGGTGTCCTGGAGCACACTAGAAAACAGCTGGTGCTGCAATATGAACCTCATCCCCTCCTTTTCATACACTTCAGTTTCAGGAGGTATTTTTGGGGGGGGGGGTGAGAGGGGCATCTGGTTGGTATTTCTTTAAAGAAGCAGAGCAGCACATTCCTTGCAAGGTTCCAGGGAGCTCTTGGGCTACATCTAGACACATTAAAAAAAGTGTTTCGGGAAAACACGTTGTAAACCTCGAAGTGGGAAATCACGTTGGTGAAAGACGGAACTCCACAGCACCATCTGGTGTCACAGTGTTGTAACAAATATAAAACTCTTTTTCTTTACTAAAGTAGCTGAGTCCTTGGACTGGTGCAACAAGCAGTCAGGCTCTGGTTCCTTGGAACTTGTGCCTCGTTGACTGTCAAGCATGGCAGATTGAGCCTCTGGGTGTTGAGAGCTCTGGGCAAATCCTCCCAATCCCAGCTCTCCTGAGCAATCAGTCAGCTGACCTCAAGGGCCAATCCAGTGGTGTGGTGTGGGTTGCCAGTGCCCGGGACCACATGGAGGGGTGGGTGGGTAGGAAACGGATCGAGTACACACTTCCTGGTTCTCATGGAGAAGTGGCAGAAGTGCACAGCTATACTGAGGTAGCACTAGGGGTGTTGAAATTTTGCACCCCTAACAATTCCGCACCCGGGGCAACCACCCCTGTGGCCTTCCCCATGCCACGCCACTGGGCCAATCCGAGTGCAGCAAGCGCTATAAGTCTTAGAAGTCTTGGACCTGAACTCAGTATTTGCTCCTCACTCTGAGCACTGTCTCTGGTGCAAGGAGGACATCGACTAAACTCCTGCGACCTTTTCCTGTGTGGTAGCAGGTTTGAGATGCTGATGGAATGCAGGAGAAGGGCAGGGAATAAAGGATCCGTATAAATTTGTGGGTGTCCTGCAGGGCCAGAAGGAAAAGTGGATGGAGTCAAAGGCAAAAGGAAGCCTTTTATCTTATCTTTGCAATGCGGGTTACATTCTAGCAAGACAAAAGCCAGAGGTTTACGTACAGTAACAGACTCCAAACACAGAGAGACAAAGAAATTCCATCATGCTCTATCCAGGAAAGTAAGAGGCATTGTCTCAAGGGCATATTCCAGGCATGCAAAAGCACTGCAGAGAATGCAAAGCAGGGCAAGTGAGGGGTATGGCCTGCAGAGCGTTCTGAGGGCCTGATGAAGATGCCTGGGGAGCCACATTCGACCCTGGGACTCCCCACGCGGAAACCTCAGGATCAGACTGGAGCTCCAGAACAGATCCCGTCTGCAACCGGAGGTACCACTATACAGTCAAACCTTGGTTGTTGAATGTAATCCATTCCGGAAAACCATTTGATTTCCAAAACGTTCAACAACCAAAAGTGGAAGCCTCAACACAATAGGAAACTCAAAACTGAAGCCACGTAGCATGTTCGGCTTCTGAAAATCGTTCCAAAACCGGAACAGTTATTTCTGTATTTTTGGTGTTTGGGAGCCGAAACGTTCCAAAAGGGAGGCGTTCAGGAACCAAGGTTTGATTGTACACTCGAACTTAATGTCGAAGCTGAACATAACGGCATTAGCTCTTCGTGCAGTGACTTGCTTTTCAAGTATTTGCCGAATTCAGTAGGGTGTGTGTGTGTGTGTGTGTATCTAAGTGGCTCCTTTCAAATTACGTGTTATGACAGCTGATATGAAAGTAAGGATCCCGCCCAGGAGCTTCTCCTTGGAGATCTCGAAAGTAAATTTAGTTACAGAGAGTAACAGTTGGTGCTAACAGAAGACCGAGGATGTAAAAGATATCGCCAGTTGGCAGGGGACCTGCAACTACTTCAGCTGGGTGTTCATGACTATGGGAGAAAAAGACCTCGAGAGCAATGCAATTAATGGGGCTTGTTTGGGGGCAACGGATGGCATTTGAAGCTCGCTGGGGTGGGGGGAGAAGGCACACACGGCAATTTGTTTATTTTATTGAACAAATAAAGATTTGTTTGTTTCACATGGAATATTAATCCAAAATTAACAGCTAAAAAGGTTGAAATGCAAGTCCGTGGCTGGATGGCTTGCCTAAAGAAAAATGTTTTAGGCAAGCACCAAGCAGAGTAAAGTTGACGGCACCTTCCTGATGTCAACAGGCAGGGAGTTCCAAAGGGGCTGCGCCACAAAAAACATCAATTTCTTACAAGGGAGGAATGAGTATTATGTGGCACCTACAACATGGCCAGTTCCTCATATCGAAAAGGTTAAGTGGCCATATCCAGGTTAGTTAGCTGTTTATTAATTGAATTTATATCCCGCCCTATACCCGGAGGTCTCAGGGCGGTTCACAAAAAAGATCACAACGTGTAAAATCAAAATAAGAACAATAACCCAGTAACACACACACACACACAGCCCCAAAAGACCCACATTTTAAAAAGGTATAGGATGTCAATCAGGTCAACCAAAGGCCTGGTTAAAAAGGAACGTTTTTACCTGGCGCCTAAAGGTGTATAATGAAGGCACCAGGCAAACCTCCCAGGGGAGAGCATTCCACAGATGGGGAGCCACTGCAGAGAAGGCCCCGTTCTCATGTTGCCACCCTCCAGACCTCTCGAGGAGGAGGCACACGAAGGAGGGCCTCAGAGCATGATCTCAGGGTCCGGGTAAGTTCATATGGAAAGAGGCGGTCCTTGAGGTTAGGTGATCCCTCAAGAAAACTAGTCCCAAGCTGTTAAGGGGTTTAAAAGTGAAAAGTAACACCTTGAACATGATCATCTACAAGATCAACATCAAATGCAAGGGAAAGTGGTATATTATCTCCATCGCCTTTTTATATTTTTTCTGACAAAGTAATAATCATAAATAAGTAAGAATAAAAATGTGCACCCCACCAGAGACCATTCTATTGTAATTATCCAACCTCCTAAAATTTCAACACCTCTTGTGATGGTTTGACCCCTTTCCATTTTAACACTACAAATTCTACAAACACGTTTCATATCTCCTCACGCCTTTGTGTTATTTATAATAATGTTTATAAATCACTGACTCGTTAAAAAAAATCAGCATGGTGCCTCACAATAAAACCATTAAAATATCATAAAATACAGGAGAAACTACCGACAGTGGATCACAGTTGTTCACTAAAATGCTTTTGGGGGGGGGAGGGGGCGACAAAATCCTTTTAAGCAGGTGACAAGATATCAGGATTGTAGGTGCCAGTCTGATTTCAACAGGAACTGTGTCCCTGGAAGATTTCAGACAAATCGAGGACAGGAATTCGTCGCACAGCTCATAAACTACGGAACTCCTTCCTGCAGGAGGTAGTGATATGGCCATCAACCTAGAAGGTTTTAAAAGAGGACAAGGCAAATTCATGGAGGAGAGGACTATCAGTGGCTCCTAGCTGTGATGGCTTTGCTCTGTGTTCACGACTGGAGGCAGCAATGCTTCTGGAAATCAATTGCTGGAAACCGCAGGAGGGGAGAGGGTTGTTGTGCTCCTGTTCTGCTCACTGGTTTCCTCCAGGCGTCTGGTTGGCCGCAGTGAGAACAGGTTAAGCTGGGCTTGATGGGAAATTTGGCCTGATCCAGCAGGTTATTTGTAATAAGAGTTAAAAGGGTTCCTTCTCCGGGAGGGAGCCCGGACCTCCAGCAGAGCACAACTGGAAGCCCTTACCGGCTAATAAAATGACAGAGACCAGACCAGAATTCTAGTGCAAAGCAAGGCGGCTAATTAAGCCTGATCTTTATTAAAAGCTGTTGCAACAGGATGCTCCACACACACACAGGAGGGAGGAGGAGGGACCCAGAGTCATGCGTGCAAGCCCTTATATAGACATTTTAAATTGCCCGCCCTGGAGTCCAAGACCACCCCCAGAAACATAATACCTACATCACAGAAAAGGTGGTCTACAACAGAAATCTGACTGCGTTGCTTATCCCCTGTCCTGCATTATCTGGGTTTTGACTACTCTTTTGTTATTATAACTTCTTAATTCCTGAATCTAGGTCACAGGTCACAGGCTCACACCCTGTTCATATCTTGAATGTGCCCTTAAGACAGGATTTGTGAGGAAAGAGACAATGGGGAGTTTTCCCACTTTGACCTTTCAGAGAAATATTTGAGGTCAATTTGTTCAGGACCTAATCTGTGGGGTTTCTGACATGTGGTTTATATATACAGTTTGTTGTTGTTGTTGTTCAGTCGTTCAGTCGTGTCCGACTCTTCGTGACCCCATGGACCAGAGTACGCCAGGCACGCCTATCCTTCACTGCCTCTCGCAGTTTGGCCAAACTCATGTTAGTAGCTTCGAGAACACTGTCCAACCATCTCATCCTCTGTCGACCCCTTCTCCTTGTGCCCTCCATCTTTCCCAACATCAGGGTCTTTTCTAGGGATTCTTCTCTTCTCATGAGGTGGCCAAAGTACTGGAGCCTCAACTTCAGGATCTGTCCTTCTAGTGAGTACTCAGGGCTGATTTCTTTGAGAATGGATAGGTTTGATCTTCTTGCAGTCCATGGGACTCTCAAGAGTCTCCTCCAGCACCATAATTCAAAAGCATCAATTCTTCGGCGATCAGCCTTCTTGATGGTCCAGCTCTCACTTCCGTACATTACGGAATATACATTACATTACATATACAGTTTGTTGTTCAGTCGTTCAGTCGTGTCCGACTCTTCGTGACCCCATGGACCAGAGTACGCCAGGCACGCCTATCCTTCACTGCCTCTCGCAGTTTGGCCAAACTCATGTTAGTAGCTTCAAGAACACTGTCCAACCATCTCATCCTCTGTCGTCCCCTTCTCCTTGTGCCCTCCATCTTTCCCAACATCAGGGTCTTTTCCAAGGAGTCTTCTCTTCTCATGAGGTGGCCAAAGTACTGGAGCCTCAGCTTCAGGATCTGTCCTTCCAGTGAGCACTCAGGCCTGATTTCCTTCAGAATGGATAGGTTTGATCTTCTTGCAGTCCATGGGACTCTCAAGAGTCTCCTCCAGCACCATAATTCAAAAGCATCAATTCTACAGCAATCAGCCTTCATATACAGTTATGGAGATTTAATTTTTTATATATGACCTTAAAATTCTTATAACATTATTCTTACGTTCTTATGTGAGCCTCCTCAGCCAAGGAAGCCTCCGTGCCCCAGTTGGGGGTCAGTTTTGTTCACAACTGTAATCAGCTAGGAGTCCTGCCCTCCCCGGCCACAGGCTGTCTTAAACAACTGCAGAAAGTCACCTCCGGTTGCTCAAATATCATCTACTAGCTTAAAGTTCAAAAAGCAGCATTCCACTTGCACACCCGTTTTTGGTCTCGGCAATTGAAGGTGTTAATTGCGTTTTAGCAATTGCCCCGAAAGCAAAGCCCAGAGATTGCATCTTAAGCCTTTGCTGAGCAAGGCCAAGGTCATGCCAGAGAGTGGTGAAATCCGATCCGAAGCTTCAATGGGCAAAGGCGTCCAGCTAAGCTGTATAGCCTATGCTTCATAGCAGAGGCTTCGGGTTTCACCATTAAATCTTACAGTGGCACATGGCACAGCTCCAGAACCCCAGCGCAAATGCGTAGGGCATGTGCATTTCCTTAGAAATCGAGGAACAGTTGCACTTGAAATTCTATTTCCTCCAGGCATGCGCTGCGGCATGGGTGGGTGACATTTAATCCGGCCCGCATTGCAAGCTGTTTTCATGGAGTTCAGAAGCTGCTGGATCATCAGGAAGGGTCACTGGCAGGACTTCCGCTTTATATCCAAAAGGGTTCCAGGTTCAATATCCGGCAGCTCCCGCTAGGGCTGGGAGTGTCCCATGCCTGAACACCAAGAGAGCTGCTGCCAGTCAGATTATCAGTAAAATAATCTCAGCAATCATCACTAATCTGCTACTGCGAAATATTGTGGTCCCTTCCAACTCTGTTGTTGTTTAGTCGTTTAGTCGTGTCTGACTCTTCGTGACCCCATGGACCAGAGCACGCCAGGCACTCCTGTCTTCCACTGCCTCCCACAGTTTGGTCAGACTCATGTTAGTGGCTTCGAGAACACTGTCCAACCATCTCGTCCTCTGTCATCCTCTTCTTGTGCCCTCCATCTTTCCCAACATCAGGATCTTTTCCAGGGAGTCTTCTCTTCTCATGAGGTGGCCAAAGTCTACAACTCTACAATTCTATTATTAAAGGTGCCTAACTGTAATCATCACAAACTGTCTTTTTTGCAGCTCATTCAACCCCTACTTTACAATTTTCTCCTTTACATACCTACCGACTAAGGCTGCATACCAACGCGGCACTTTTAAAGCACAATTGTAGCACATTTTCTCCCTCTCATAGAATAAGGGGTGCTATTTTGGATGCAAGCCAAAGGTTTTCCAAATGTACAAACACAAAGAAAAGGGTTCTCCCAAACAGCACAAAAGCCACAAAGTCAAAAGGGACTCCAAAACCATTTAAGAAATAACAGGTGTTATCCTACTTTATACTGTTTCTCACGTGTCACCGTTGATGACTTGTGCAGTAAAATATTCTGCATTCATTGTTACCTGCACCATGGGTATCATGAACTGAAAACGAGAACCAAGGGGAACAGTTAAGGACTTCTTGGTAGTAAGGTTGTCATCTTTCAAAAAGTGAAAGTCCGGACACAAAACTTGTTGACATATATATGGCAACCCGCCCTGTGGAACACGCTCCCAGGAGATGTCAAGGAGATAAGTAAATATACAACCTTTAGAAGACATCTGAAGGCAACCCTGCATTGGGAAGTTTTTAATGTTTGATGTTTTATTACGTTTTTGCATATGCTGGAACCTGCCCAGAGTGCCTGGGGCAACCCAGTCAGATGGGCGAGGTACAAATAATTACATGATGATGATGACGATGATGATTGATGATGATCGGTGAATATGATGATACAATATATTGCAACAATAATGCATCAGAACCCCCTGTGAAATGAATCCATGCACCAATAATACAGAAGAACACATGTGGAATAAACTCATATTGGAGCCTGACCCCACCCCCACCCCCACCCCCACCCCAAAAATGAACATTGCCTCTAATGGAAACAAAATAGAAAATTCTTTCCAGTAGCACCTTAGAGACCAACTAAGTTTGTTCTTGGTATGAGCTTTCATGTGCATGCACACTTCTTCAGATACACTGAAACAGAAGTCACCAGATCCTTAAATATAGTGAGGGAGTGGGGAGGGGTATTACTCAGAAGGGTGGTGGGAATGGGTGATCAGCTGATAGGTGTGGAAAACCTGTTGACGACTCTTAACGGCTGCAATTAGTCTTGCAGGGAAAGGCAAGGGGTGAGATGGCTAAAGATTATGTATGATGAGATAAGAATCCAATGTCTTTGTTCAGACCAGGTTTCTCCATGGTTTTAAATTTGGTGATTAGTTGCAATTCAGCCACTTCTCTTTCCAGTCTATTTCTGAAATTCCTTTGTATTAAGACAGCTACTTTGAGATCTTTTATAGAATGCCCTGGGAGATTGAAGTGTTCTCCTACTGGTTTCTCTGTCTTGTGATTCCTGATATCAGATTTATGTCCATTTATCCTTTGGCGTAGGGTTTGGCCTGTTTGTCCAATATAGAGAGCTGATTGCCTCTAATGCTTCTGAATGCTGTTGTGCTCAGATCCTGCCTATGAGCTTCTCACAGGCATGTGGCTGGTCTCTGTGAGAACAGGATGCTGGACTAGTTAGGCCATTGGCCTCATCCAGCAGGCTCTCTCAAGCACTGGATAGACTGAAAATACAAAATTGCCCCAGGTGGGTAGCCGTGTTGGTCTGCCATAGTCAAAACAAAATCGAAAATTCTTTCTAGTAGCACCTTAGAGACCAACTGAGTTTGTTCCTGGTATGAGCTTTCGTGTGCATGCACACTTCTTCAGATAAGATCATATCTGAAGAAGTGTGCATGCACACGAAAGCTCATACCAGGAACAAACTCAGTTGGTCTCTAAGGTGCTACTAGAAAGAATTTTCGATTTTGTTTTGAAAATTGCCCCACAAAGCTGAATTTATACATATTACAAAGCTGAACGTTTTGCAAAGTTGCTGATAGGATCTTGCACCATTATTTTGTCGAAACCGCTTAGAAATTGGGAGGTTATCATTGGGTCTAATAGAGGAAGCTGCCATTGGTCCATCTAGCTCTATATTGTCAACACTGACTGGCATCATCCCTCCAAGGTCTCTGATGGGGAGCATTCCCAACTCTAAAATGGAGATGCCAGGGAATGGTGCTCTGCCACTTTACCCAGACTTGCTTATATCCGCCTGGAGTAGGGCAGTCGGTGAAAAATGAACATAAAAAGATTCATTACCAACAGTGATTTGTTTACAGCTGCTTTGTCTTAAAACAGCGGAGCCGGCATACCCCTTCACCCAGATCTTTTGCTAACAATTCCCAGAATGCCTTGTTTGAGCAACAAACTATTATGCAAGCGAAAGCCAGCCGGGGGGGGGGGGGAGTAACTCCTGCCATCAATAAGAACAAACAAAGAAACAAGCAAACAGCAAATGCTGAGGGACCTCAGAGGCTAACAGATTTAATGTGAATGCACCACCCATGCACAAACCCACCTAGGGTTAAGATTCCCACTGGCTCTTGTTGTTGTTCAGTCGTTCAGTCGTGTCCGACTCTTCATGACCCCATAGACCAGAGCACGCCAGGCACGCCTATCCTTCACTGCCTCTCGCAGTTTGGCCAAACTCATGTTAGTAGCTTCGAGAACACTGTCCAACCATCTCATCCTCTGTCGTCCCCTTCTCCTTGTGCCCTCCATCTTTCCCAACATCAGGGACTTTTCCAGGGAGTCTTCTCTTCTCATGAGGTGGCCAAAGTACTGGAGCCTCAACTTCAGGATCTGTCCTTCTAGTGAGCACTCAGGGCTGATTTCTTTAAGGATGGATAAATTTGATCTTTTTGCAGTCCATGGGACTCTCAAGAGTCTCCTCCAGCACCATAATTCAAAAGCATCAATTCTTTGGCGATCAGCCTTCTTGATGGTCCAGCTCTCACTTCCGTACATTACTACTGGGAAAACCATATCTTTAACTATACGGACCTTTGTCGGCAAGGTGATGTCTTTGCTTTTTAAGATGCTGTCTAGGTTTGTCATTGCTTTTCTCCCAAGAAGCAGGCGTCTTCTAATTTCGTGGCTGCTGTCACCATCTGCAGTGATCATGGAACCCAAGAAAGTGAAATCTCTCACTGCCTGGCTCACCCACTGGCTCAGATCTCACCCACTGGCGCAGATCTGTCCAGATCACAGAAACCTTTATCATGCTTAAGTGGACCTGTGCAGGGTGAGAGAGAAATCCCCCTTGGCTACCGTGCCGTATAAGCAAACTTATTGGAAGCATTTCTTTAAGGAAGGTGTTCATCATGAGGGACATGTGGGGGTAGCGTTGTGGTGGTTAGTGTGTCAGATGAGATCTGCGGAGGCCTGGGGTCAAATTCCCACTCAAGCTGTGACACTCGCTTGGTGACCCTGGCCAGAAGTTATTCTCGGCCGAAACTGCCTCACAGGGTTGTTCTGAGGACATGGCAGCCAAGGGGGGGAAGGAAGGAAGGAAGGAAGGAAGGAAGGAAGGAAGGAAGGAAGGACAGTGCGCATTGCATGGAGATCAACAGACAGACAGCATGGGACTATAAATATATAGGTAAAGGTAAAGGAACCCCTAATCATCAGGTCCAGTTGTGTCCGACTCTGGGGTTGCAGCGCTCATCTCGCGTTAAAGGCCGAGGGAGCCGGTGTACAGCTTCCGGGTCATGTGGTCAGCATGACAAAGCTGCTTCTGGCGAACCAGAGCAGCGCACGGAAACACCATTTACCTTCCCTCTGGAGCGGTACCTATTTATCTACTTGCACTGGTGTGCTTTCAAACTGCTAGGTTGGCAGGAGCTGGGCAGAGCAACGGGAGCTCACCCTGTCAAGGGGATTTGAACCGCCGAGCTTCTGATCACCAAGCCCTAGGCTTTGAGGCAGAGAAAAGCTGCCAAGCTTAAAAGTAATTCTTAGTGAACTTGATGCTTCTGCCACTAATGATTCTTGGATGCTAAGGTGCCTTGGTGAGCAGCTCTGAGCAGGAGGAGGGGAAGCAAGGAGGCCTTAATCACTGGCGATCCGAAGGCCAGTCTGACTCCATCTGTTGGCTAGAAAAGAGGCATCTGTGGAAGAGTTGTCTTCCCAGAAAGAAGGATCCAAACGCTGGTGGCCCTGGAACTGCAGAAATAAAAGGAAGGCAAGGAATAATAGAATTGTAGACTTGGAAGGGACCCCAAGGGTCATCTAGTCCAACCCCCTGCAATGCAGGAATCTCCGCTAAAGCATCCATTACCGATGGCCATCCAACCTCTGCTTTAAAAGGGAGACCTTTCCACTGTCAAACAGCTCTGTCAGAAAATTCTTCCTGACGTTTAGTCGGAATCTCCATTCTTGTAACTTGAAGCCATTGTTTTGGGTCCCGCCCTCTGGAGCAGGAGAAAACAAGCTTGCTCCATCTGCCATGTGACAACTCTTGAGATATTTGAAGCTGGCTGTCATATCTCCTCTCAGTTTCCTCTTTTCCAGGCTAAACATACCCAGCTCCTTCGACCATTCCTCATAAGGCTTGGTTTCCAGACCCTTGATCATCTTGGTTGTCTTCCTCTGCACACGTTCCAGCTTGTCAACATCCATCTTAAATTGTGGTGCCCAGAACTGGACAGAGTATTCCATGTGTGATCTGACCAAAGCAGAATAGTGTGGTACTATTATTTCCCTTGACCTGGACATGATACTTCTGCTGATACAGCCTAGAACAGCATCAGGTATTATTTCTAGCTCCTTGGCAATCTCAGTAGCATCTATCAAAACCCTCCTAAACCGTGCAGCCCACAGGATAATTCTTGGTTACTTGTAGCCTTGTAGCTGAATTTAAATCGGCTTATTTCTTAGTAGCTTGCTTGTAAGATTGACTTTTTAAAAAATCATTTTAATGAAAGGCAGGGAAATCACCAAATCTTTTATTGGTTTATTTGAACCCCACACTTGAAACGGAGGAGCCCCATCTACCTTATTTAACATCACTCACAGTTGCTTCTCATCGATACGCCTTCATTAAAGCTAGGTTTAATGCTTTCCCATCAAACGTGCTGAGTCACAGATTTACTAAGGGCCAAGTTTCCCCCATGTGTGCCTGTGAAAATAAATCAACTGAATCTCTACAGCATGTAATGTTCAATTGCCCTATGTACAGTTCGATCCGTGCCAGTATATTAAATCCGATAATTCAGTCTATTGCTGATAAGCCAGTTGACCTACGTCTTGCTTGGGTTCTACAAGATGTGGACCCTTACATAACCCTACAGGTTGCTAGATTCCTAACAGCCGTTATTTCGTATAAGAGACGAAATGGGATGTTAGCTGATTAATGAAATTATAAATATGTTTTCCAAAATGAAATTAGTCACTGATTTTAGTTTGATGCTTAAATTTTAGTTTTAAAATTTCTGAGATATGCTTTTATGGAAATGTTAATATTGGTCCTTGTGAGTTGTGTTCTTATTTGCGGCTTGTACGGTGCCGTTGTTTTATTTGATTCTCTTTTGTTTGTTCTGTTTTGTATTGTAAGATGGGCGCAAATGCCGAATAAACATCTATCTAGCAAGGAAGGCCTGAGGGAACCTCAGAAAGGCATTTGGGGGGAAAAGGCTGGTTTTACAGATTTTTATTTTTTACAGAAAATTAATCAGCTCTACTGCAATGCAACCCTTATATAAGAAAGAATCAAGGGCGGTTAATATTTTAAAATTCGGTCAAGTGAAGAACCTTGGTGGAAAGCTGAAGGGTCCATTTCCTTGCCCCCGCCCAGTCCAAAGTGCATAGATATAAAACCTCTAAGCAGTTGTTTATACAGCCAATGAACCACTGCCTTGCCCCCTTGACTCATAAAAACTACTGCTGCTTTATTTCTCTCTCGCACTTCAGGCAAACAAATACAAAATTCAGCCTGCAAACCAAAGCTTGCCTAGTGTGGTATACTGGTTAGAACATGGGTAGGCAAACTAAGGCCCGGGGGCCGGATCCAGCCCAATCACCTTCTAAATCCGGCCCACGGATGGTCCAGGAATCAGTGTGTTTTTACATTTATTTAAAATGCATCTCTGGGTTATTTGTGGGGCCTGCCTGGTGTTTTTACATGAGTAGAATGTGTGTATCTGTGGGTTATTTCTGGGGCTTAGGAATTCGTTCAATTTCCCCCCCAAAAAATATAGTCCGGCCCCCCACAAGGTCTGAGGAACAGTGGACTGGCCCCCTGCTGTAAAATGTTGCTGACCCCAACCTGGGAGACCAAGTTCTAATCCACAATCGACCATGAAGCTCTCTAAGTGACCAGTCACTGAACCTCAGCCTAACCTACCTTGCAGGGTTGTTGTTGTGAGGATAAAATGGAGGGGTAGAAAGAACGATGTGCGCCATATTGAGCTGCTTGGAGAAAAGTTGGGGTATAAATGTAATACACACCAGGGGCTCAAACACCCCCCCCCATTTGAGCTCTGTAAGGTCTACTGCTGAGTAGAGAGGATTTGTTTGTTTGTTGCATTTAAATTCCACAACTCCTTCTCTAAGGAGCTCAAGGTTGTGAACATGGTGCTCTGCTACCACCCCAATTTAATCCCCACAACAAACCTGGGAGGAAGGTGAGGTTGAGAGGCAGTGGCTTGCCCATGGTTACCCAGTGAGCTTCATGGCACTGTTATAAAAATTAGGTTCAACCCCAGAAGGGAGTCCACGAACCCGGGGGAGAGCCTTAGTAGGGCTCCCCTCCTCTCAAGAGCACTTATGAATAAATAGAGACGATACAGAATCTCCCAAGGTAAGGCAATAGCCCTTTATTTGTTACTGCTGCAGCAGGGTGTCTTGCAAGCAAAAGACCTCCAACAAAGGCGCGCAAGCTCCTATATAGATTTTTGAAATTGCCCCCCTCCAGCTCAAGACCACCCCTCCATATATTAGAATTACATCACAAATTGGGAGGGTCTGGTAGCAGTGATCTGAGCATCTTGGACCCTGCCCCCATGTCTCCTCTTGCCCTCCACCAAAAACCCATCAAGTGAAACAAAAGATATTTATATTTCCCTATATCCCAGCCAAGTTAATCACACCCTTTTGTCTGACACTCAGATATCAGGATGCCAGAGATTATCACTCAGGCAGAGGGCTGCTGAGTAGCTGGAGGGGCAACCCCCCCCCCTTTGTTCCTGAGACAAAGAAATACTTGGTCAGTTGGGAGTCAAAATGGAGTGAGGCCTGTCTGTGCTGTTTTTCAGACATGTGGCCTTATTTGTTTTGGTACATTAATAACAATTATTATATATAAATAAAATACCTTAAAATTCTTACAACAGCACTCACTGGTTAGGCCTGTGCTTGGACTCCAGCATTGCCTGAGCTCTGCGAGTGCAGCTTCCTTCCAATCAAAATGCAGAGAGTTTGAGGACCAGACATACGCAGGGAAACCAAAATGCTCGTTTACAAATACTGCCAACTTTACTGTTTGCTTGTGAAACGTGGACCACTTATAAACGCCATCTCCAACTCGAAAGATTCCATCAACGGTGTCTCCAAAAAAAATTGCACATCACTTGGGAAGACAGGCGAACTAATGCTAGTGTACTGGAAGAAGCAAAGATCACCAGCATTGAAGCAGTAATTCTTCAACACCATCTTCATTGGACTGGTCTTGTTGTTCGAATGCCTGGTTATCGTCTTCCAAAGCAACTACTCTATTCTGAACTTAAAAATGGAAAGCGTAATGCTGGTGGTCAACAAAAGAGGTTCAAAGACTCTCTCAAGGCAAATCTAAAAAAAAAATGTAGAATAAACACCACCAACTGGGAAATATATATAATATATATATATATAATTTTATTTATACCCCGCCCTTCCCAGCCAAAAAAAAACCGGCTCAGAGCGGCTAACACCAATTAAAATCACAGCAAAAAACATAAACACAATCAATTTAAAATAACAGATTAAAATACAAATTTAAAAATTCAATATTAAAACTGGCCTGCTAGCGCTCCAGTTGGAGAACAGCCTTTACCAAAGGTGTCATGGGCTTTTGAAAAAAACAAAATAAAAAATAAAATAAATTCCTTCCAGTAGCATCTTAGGGACCAACTAAGTTTGTTCAACTAAGTTGGTCTCTAAGGTGCTACTGGAAGGAATTTTTTTTATTTTTTTTTGTTTTGACTACAGCAGACCAACACAGCTACCTACCTGTTAATGGGCTTTGAAGACACTCAAACTCAGGATGATAGGGAGAAACATGCTAGGAGGAAGGCACACTTGGCAAACCCGCACCGCGATCAACTCCTGCCTGGAAACCCACTGTGGAAGGATGTGTGGATCCAGAATTGGCCTCCACAGTCACTTATGGACACACTGTTAAGACCGTGTTCATGGAAGACAATCTTACTCGGCTACGAGTGATCGCCAAAGAGAAGAGGAGGAGCACGTGTTTTGCCTAGGACTGCTGTTCTCCTTTACCTTCGCCATACCAGGGGTTTAAAATCATCCTCCTCAGCTTCTGCTGGCTGCGACTGGTGTGAATTGTAGTCCCAAGACATCCACAGGGAACCAGCTTGGGGGAGGCTTGTTATGTATTGAAGTTCTCACTCTGGTCACCAGGGGTGTTGTGTATGTAGTTTTCATTCAGGTCCACGTCAGATAATTTTTAGGTGGGAAACCTTGAGCTGCTGTTGTTACAACACTACTTAATAAGGCTGTTGTAAGATTTCACTGGGACCCAGGTGGCGCTGTGGGTTAAACAACAGAGCCTAGGGCTTGCTGATCAGAAGGTCAGCGGTTCGAATCCCTGCAACAGGGTGAGCTCCCATTGCTTAGTCCCTGCTCCTCCCAACTTAGCAGTTCGAAAGCATGTCAAAGTGCAAGTAGATAAATAGGTACCGCTCCGGCAGGAAGGTAAACGGCGTTTCTGTGCGCTACTCTGGTTCGCCAGAAGCGGCTTAGTCAAGCTGGCCACATGATCCGGAAACTGTCTGCGGACAAATGCAGGCTCCCTCAGCTAGTAGAGAGAGATAAGCGCCGCAACCACAGAGTCGGACACGACTGGACCTGATAGTCAGGGGTCCCTTTACTTTTAAGATTTCACTGCTTTGCAAAGAGCAGTTCTGCAAACCGATGATGTTTGCTTCAATCCACGTTTGCTGTGTGCTCTTTTTCTTTTTTTAAGTGCTCTCGCTTCTTTCAGCCCAGTAAATTTCCACTCCTCTGCTATTTGCAGCACTTGTCTGCTGGCAGAACCTGCTGTGACATTTATGGGCGGGGCAACTGGTTGTGTCATTGTTTAATGTTTATTTGCATTCCACACCAGCCCTCCACATTCCTGGGACAGAGGAGCTAAACTGAGTTGGGGGGGGGGGGGAACAGCAGAGAACAGCAGCAATGAAAAGGGGGAGAAATGAGCAGAAACTAGCAATATTATCTACCCCGTGCACTCCCAACATATCACGGGAAGACGCGGTCACTCTTCTGCACTTTTTAAATCCCCATCCCTTCCCACCAAGGAGCGTGTGTGCTCCCATGATGCACCGAGGACTTTGCAGCCCGTATGTGCTGCATTCATTTCCTTTGCAATTATCTGCAATGCACGGGCTTTTGAAGCTTGGTTTCACACTAGTGAAACCAGGGAGGGTTAGAGGTCAGGGGAAGAGCACTGGGCTCTGCATACAAAATATCCCAGGTTTAAACATCTCCTGGTAGGGCCAGTGGCCGCGGATGGGAGAGGACTCCTGCTTGAAAACTTGAAGAGAGGTCGTCAGTCAGTACCAGGGACACAGTTTATTGTCATCAGAGACCATTCTCTATGTGCCTCCTCCAAGGGGACGTGTGATATGGAGGGTGGCAACAGGAGAATGGGCCTTTTCAGTGGCGGCTCCATTTGTGGAATGCCCTCCCCAAGGAAGCATGCCTGGCACCACCAAACTCTGTTTTTGGGGAGCCAGGCTAAACCATTTTTGGCTATTGATTTGGAAGGTATATTGAGATATATTTATTGATCTGGGTTGGGTAGGACTTGTCCTTTTTCATAGGTACTGATGAGTATCTTATTATTGTTATTACATGTGGTTTTACTGCCTTTCATCTATTTTTAATCTTACTACCGGTAATTTTCAATTGCTTTGTAACGCTTGATGCATGAAAATGCAATGAATAAAAATGATCAAGTCATACCTTGGTTCTCGAACAGAATGTGTTTTGGGAGTCTGTTCGACTCCCAGAACCGTTCGAAAACCAAGGTGCGGCTTCCGATTGGCTGGAGCGTCCTGCAGCCAATCAGAAGCCGTGGAAGTCGCACCGGACTTTTGGCTTCCCAAAATCGTTCGAAAACTGGAACACTCACTTCCGGGGTTCGATTGTTCGGGAGCCGATTTATTCAGGAGCCAAGGCGTTTGAGAGCCAAGGCATGACTGTATTAGAAGGGTTCTCTCCCCAGGTGAAAGGTTGCCCATTCTCCCAACATAAGGCCCCTCCAGACTGGATTGTATTTTTTTTTAAGGGAGTTGTATTCTGCAGCACGTCACTGATGAAATAATAGTACATTAGCAGTGGATTTATATTGGATCACCCACATATCATTTTCCTTAAATGCATTGCTGCAGTCTGGAGGGGAAACTCTTGCACCGTACCCAAAAATATTAAATAAAGCAGTGTTTGCACTATAAAAAGTTACAGGATTTTGCTGGAGGCTATGGGGCATACACTGATCAGAAATGAAGCATTTAGAAATGAAGCATTGTGTGTCCAGGATCCTGTCATGAGGACGTATCATGAGTGCACAAGAAAAAGAACGTCAAACTACAGAAACATTTTGTGCTTTGTGGCAAGGGCAGAATCACAGAGTTGGAAGAGACCACAAGGGTCATCCAGTCCAACCCCCTGCCAAGCGGGAAACACCATCAAAGCATTCCTGACAGATGGCTGTCAAGCCTCTGCTTAAAGACCTCCAAAGAAGGAGACTCCACCACACTCCTTGGCAGCAAATTCCACTGTCGAACAGCTCTTACTGTCAGAAAGTTCTTCCTAATGTTTAGGTGGAATCTTCTTTCTTGTAGTTTGAATCCATTGCCCCGTGTCCGCTTCTCTGGAGCAGCAGAAAACAACCTTTCTCCCTCCTCTATATGACATCCAGAGGAGGAGGGAAGAGAGATTCGGAGCAACGAGGGATGCTATCCTACAAGAGGCCTTGTGCCACTTCTATCAGAAGAGACTTCTGGGTCACACCAACACCTGTGTTTTCTGTATCCTTCCTGGAGATTTCCAGACAGTGCATGGGCAAACAAGTATAATCTTCAATACGGAGCTTATAAAGCAATCCCCCCCCCATCCTGCGCCTTCATTATCCTCATTATAGCAGCAGGACTGGGCCAGCAGAGGGAAGGTGCTGTGTTTTAGGGAAGGAACAAAGGCTCAGCGGACAATGGCACTCTGGAGTCATAATTGCTACTATGGCAACCAGATGGCTTGTAAATAATTGAGGCTGGATGAATAAAAAAAACACAACCCTTTTGTGGGCACACGAGGCACGATGCATTGAAGGTTTTAATGTGAACAAAATAGCAAGCAGGTGCCAAGGATTAAAGGGAGAAAAGGGGGCACGAGGCAAAGAGCATGTTTAACAAACAAGTAGAAAACATAAAAGAAAGTGGCAACTGGAAGCTGATCAGCAAGCAAAACTGCAATTAATTAGTATTATTGCTACTTAAGGGTTTTTTTTTTTTTACATTTCTTGCCTACCGTTCGGTGTCCTGGGGCAGGTTACAACAATGAAAAAATGCAATATTATAATTCGTTAAAACCATTTACAATAACGAGTAGGGTTTCTCCTGTAGATATATATCTCAGGTGTCAAAGGCCAGACAGGGAAAGTGCCATGTAACTGACTCCATATATATATGAAATTGTTCTATGTATGTTTGTTGTTTTTACCGTTTTTACCGTTAAATCTCTTTGAGATTATTTCATATGACAATGTCATATGGTAAATATTTAATGAGATTAATATTCTACTTTACCGTTAAATTCTCAAAGCGGTTTACATAAAATATCAAAGTATACATTAAAATTAGCCATAAAATCAGATGTTGGCCTATATCCTTTCAAAATAAAAACCAGCAGTTATAAAAAAACAATTACAAAATAAGATTACATACTGAAATATATGTCAAATTTTCATGTCTCGGTAGGTTTGCTGAAGCAAAGAAGGGTTTTAGTGGGCCAAAAACAGTACATTGAAGGTGCCATGCCAAATATCAATATGCAGGGAGTTCCCAAGTTGCTTCCCAAATGAAGGATCTATTCCTTTCAAGGACAAAATGAACAACATGTAGCACTTTTAAAAGGGCCAGGTCCTCAGATGTATTTTATCTTATCAGCGACAGCGGAGGAGACGCTGCTTATTCCTCCCCACCCCACCCCCCGCCTCTCGCAAAAGCCTGCTTTTGTGAGCGGCGGCGGCAGGCAGCAGAGATGTTTGTCAGGGAGCCGGGAAGCGGTGGGGGGGGGGGAGAGAGATGCTGCCGGCCACCCCTCCTTCCTGGCTCCCTGTAAATGTGCGCGTTCCGCTTGCTTGACAGGGAGCCTTCGCTCCATAAGACGCACAGACATTTCACCTTACTTTTTAGGAAGGAAAATGTGCATCTTGTAGAGCGAAAAATACGGTAAATAAATTTGAGATGAATAAAACAAGATTGTGCCTACGAATGCTATGAACATGCTACGAATGCTCATGCCACAAAAACTGTGTTCATCTTTTAACTTCCACAAGACTCTTTGTTTTTATTAGAATATCATATTTGCTTCCTATTAGTCTAACTTATAATGTGTCTTATAGGCATACACACACACGCGCACTTACAATCAGGAAATTGTAGCTTGGAGAATGAGCTGCAAACTCCCTATTAGACGTCACATGCTCTGATCACAAGACTACAGTTCCCAGAATCCTTTGCGGTCAAGGAATGCTGGTTAAACCTGTTCAAGCCAGATACAGTATTGTAAAACATTCCCTTCGCCCCCAGCGCTTGCATTTGTTTTGATTTGAAAGTGCAGTTCCTAGAAGGGCCAGTAAGTGGCATAAACTCTTTATCTCAGTTTTAGTACTATATTCAAAATAAAAGAAAATGTGGCTGAACATCACTTCTGTTTATGCTAATGACAGATGGCCTCCTGGTCACCTGTTCCTATCGGATAAGCCAGCCACTTTCATTTATCCTCTTGCATTTATACAGAAGTCAGCGAAACTTCAACCCACTAAATACAGTACTGGGAGAAAAGACAATCCCTGGCATGGAGACTGAAGGGTTTCTGAGACATGATAGTTAATGGGTAGGGAACCTGTGGCTCTCCAAATGCTGGACTCTTAATTTCCATCAGCTCCAGCCAACATTGCCAATGGTCAAGGATAATCATAGAACCGTAGAAGGGTCCCTGGGGGTCTAGTCCAACCATCTGCAACAAAGCAATGATGATAGGAGTTGCAGCCCTGTGACATCCCCAAGACAGGTAGTCCCTGGGTTCCAATCTCCTGACTGCTTTAGTTGCCCATTTCTGGATGAAACTATCTTCCCAAATCCCAGATAGCAACTGGGATAAGTAGGGCTAATCTGCTCTGCTCTGTCAACTCCCAGTGCGTGGTTGCCTAAGGTGCGTGTTTCAGCTGTCCTAAACTGTTAATTGTGGATACAGCATTATGCAGAATCAGAACATGCATGCATAAAATGGAAAATCTTTCGAATATGTGCCATGGGTGTAGGGATTTCACGCCTGGCCTGGCAACTTTTAATGAGAAGCCAGAGGAGGAGGGAGCTAGGGAAACTATGTTTCCTATGAGCTGACAAATTACAACAGCTGCTAAAATAGCCCAGAGGGTTTAAGATAAGAAACTCGCATGGCTGGGTAGTTTGCAAGATCTCCAGGAGTCAGGCCAAGGACAACTGCAGGATTTGTGAGCTCCGGGCAACAGACTTTAAACCAGACACTCTCACTATGCATCTCCAGGGATGATGAAGGGGAATGGGTGGGGTCATAGGTTCATTGAATTGTAGAGTTGGAAGGCGCTCCTGAGGGTCATCTAGTCCAACCCCCTGCAATGCAGGAATCTCAGGGTCCTTTGAGAGGGCAGATTTGAGAGGGACTGTGACTACAGTTGGAAGACTAAGCAGGTTAAGGGCATGTAAAGCAAGATTACAAGCTTCTCATGTTATGCCTCTGCCCATGGCTTCCTCCAGGCCCATCTCCTAGCATTTCCAATGACCCTTGCCCACACTTCCTTTCTGCTCTTTATGTGCAAAGAAGCCGCCTTGATCATCTTCAAATCCAGTAGGTTTTGGAGGGAGTGGTGGTGCTGTGGTCTAAACCAGTGAGCCTCTTGGCTGGCCAATTGGAAGGTCGGCGGTTCAAATCCGCCTGAAGGGGTGACCTCCGTTGCTCTGTCCCAGCTTCTGCCAGCCTAGCAGTTCGAAAGCATACCAGTGTGAGTAGATAAATAGGTACTGCTACGGTAGGAAGGTAAACTGCGTTTCGGTGCGCTCTGGTTTCCGTCACAGTGGTCCCGTTGCGCCAGAAGTGGTTTCGTCTTGCTGGCCACATGACCTGGAAAAGCTGTCTGTGGGGACAAACACCGGCTCCCTCGGCCTGAAAGCAGAGATGAATGCTGCACCCCATAGTCAAATTTGACTGGATTTAACCATCCAGGGTTCCTTTACCTTTACCTGAATGCAGAAGGTTGAAAGTTCAATCCCCAGCGACTCCAAGTAAGTTTGTGAGAGACCCGCCTGAAAACCTGGACAGCTCCTGTTAGCCAGTATACACCAGGGTGGTCCAATGCCCAGTCCCAGCCCTTGGCAACATCTGACACACACACACCCCGCCGTTGTGCCACCTTCCCAAAGCAGGGAAGGAGGCGTAAGAGCTCTGACAGAACACTAGAGTCCTCCCTCCTCCTTGCCAAAGCCTAATTAGCACCTTCCCAGGGCTCTAGTACCCTGTCAAGAGTGTCAGGGACTGGCAGAACTATGAGGAGGGGTGAGAGACACCAGCCAGAAAAGCCCCAAGGGAAGTCCCAGAGAAGGAAGACTCAGAGCCCAGGAATTGGTGATAGGACACTGAGGAGAGTGGTCAGAGGGAGAAGCTTGGAAGTGCTGTCTTCTTGTATTTTGTACCCATCGGTGATGGTGGTAGATATAAATTAAGAATCCAATGAAGACCACACTGTAGAAGGAAATATTTATAGCCATTTTGAGAGTCTCTTGGTCTAGCAATAAGGAATGAAAAGCATCTGGCTTTTTTCAAATATTAGTAAAAGCAAAGCAGAGCTTTTATCACCATTTATTATGTGTGAGATCTGTTATCATGAATGGCTCAGTTGGTAGAGCATGGGATTCTTAATCTCAGGGTCGTGGGTTCAAGTCCCACATGGTGCAAGATTCCTGCATTACAGGGGGTTGGACTAAATTACCCTTCTAGTCCCTTCCAATGCTACAATTCTATGCTCTTGCCTTTTTGAAATGAGGCCTGCACAACTAACCCCACAAAAGACTAAAAGCCAAGAAAGAGACATATTTCAAACAGATTGTGTGAATCAGCCCTTGGGACTCACTGAGACAAAAACTCTCCTTGGGTGTGGTGATCAGAAGTTTCTGCCGATTTCCAGCTTGTGCCAAGATTATGACCTTCAAATTATGGAGCTGCTGAGTCAACATCACAAGGTCTACTGTAGTCCGCAGAGTAATGCCCATTGTTTAAGGACCTAGCTAGCAGGATGGAAACCAAGCTCCACCTACACATTCTTAGGAAAAGTCCCATTCCCCAAAGAGCTTTAGCTCAATGGCAGAGCACATGCTTGCATGCAGAAGGTCCCATGTTCAATTCCCAGCATCTCCAGGTAGGGCTGGGAAGACTCTTGCCATGGAAACCATGGAGGAGCTACTACTTATTCTGTGAACCACCCTGAGACCCCCAGGTATAGGGTGGTATATAGATTCAATAAATGATGATGATGATAATAATAATAATAACCATCAGTGTAGACAATACTGAGCAGGAAGAACCAATGGTACAACTTCCCATGTTCCTCAGAGTAACACTACGAAAGCCTATACTTGTTCCATGGTCCTACTGCCCCCTAGGCTCCAACCTGCAATAGAGGTACAATCAGAAAGGTCAAGTTTGCAGAGCTGGAAACCTAACGTGCATGGAACAAAAACTAAGTGCTTATGTAGGCAGAGTGCTGACACTGAGAGGCTTGCTCAAGGCCAATTAATGACTCAGAAATTTGGGACTTCCTATCTCACGTTCCCAAGACACAACATACTAGCTCTCAAGATTTAGTAATTCTAAACCTTCTGTTTTCAGTTCCCATTCCCAGAGGGAGAAGTTCAAGGTCCTGGTCCTGGGGTATACAGCCTGGGACTAGGATACCAAAAAATGTAAAGGTAAAGGTACCCCTGACCATTAGGTCCACTCTCGCTTTACTGGCTGAGGGAGCCGGCGTACAGCTTCCGGGTCATGTGGCCAGCATGACTAAGCCGCTTCTGGTGAACCAGAGCAGAGCACGGAAATGCCGTTTACCTTCCCGCCAGAGCGGTACCTATTTATCTACTTGCACTTGACGTGCTTTCAAACTGCTAGGTGGGCAAGAGCTGGGACTGAACAATGGGAGCTCACCCCATCGCGGGGATTCAAACCGCCAACCTTCCGATCGGCAAGCCCTAGGCCGTGGTTTAGACCACAGCGCCACCTGCGTCCCACCAAAAAAGGTAGCTTCATCCTTTATATAAGAAACCAAAATCTATACAGTACTGTACTCCACAAGCAAGAGAGCCTCTCGCAGATATCACCCTATCAAGAGCCCCATTCTGTAAGTTGCAGGGATGCAACCTGCCCTTTAGAAGTCATCCCAGACCATTGGGATAGCTCAGCCAGTAGATAAGAGATTCTTAATCTCGGGGTTGTGGTTGGGCAAAAAAAATTCTGCTATTGCAGGGAGTTGGACTAGATGACCCTCATAGCCCCTTCTAACCACCATTTGAAATTCACCAGGCACATTTTGCACCCGGCTATCGGCCACTTGCAACCAAGTGAAGATGCCCAGGTGCCAGGACAGCACCTGACGTCTCCATCATGCATGCCTGGGCATCCTTGGATCTTGACTATTTTCACACACTAGCAACACATCCATTCCCCATTCTAGAATTCTATCCATTATATTTTATCTGAAAAACCATAATGAATTTCAGGAACCAAAGTCAGCTTGAAAAATACGACTCTCAAGCCGTCTGACCCTAAAATGCCAACCTGGCATTCCATTTTGGCGACTATAACCCTGATTTGGGGAGCCATTTGGCACCTAGCTTACATATCTGAGTTTCTAACACTGCTTCCAACTCTGCAATTCTATGACAAGCAGACAGGCAACATTTCTACTGCCCTTGCAGCATCTACGGAAGACTTTCCTTTTCCAGCAAGCCTTTTAAATGGCTTTCAATGCCAGTCTGGATCTGTGCTAGAACTGGAACTGTTTTTATATGTTTTGACTGTTAAACCACTCGAGATATTTCACAGGAAATTATTCATCAATAAAATAAGGAACGTTCAGGCCCAGGATAAAAGATGCCATGTTATTCTGTCTTAGTAATGCTCTCTGGCATGTAGCATTAGGTGGTTTAAGTTGAGACTTATCAAAAGTAACCCACAAGACCGACCTTGGCCACCAGGAAAACAAAAGATGCCTTCTTCACTTCTAAAGCTGCTCTTATTGCAACAGACAGAAGGGACCAAATAGCCCTTCAGCTGAACAAGTGTGCATATTAGCAAACGTGCCAAGCTATTGAAATTCAACAAAACACTGAGGCAGCAATTGAAAAATATGAAATGGTGCTGCTCAGCCTCATGTCTGCTCAAGTGGGTATTTTTTGCGTTTTGAACTCACTGCTGCTTGCATTAATGCAGTTGTTGCAGGATGGTGAAGTCCCATAATAAAACACATTAAAATGATGCTGCAAGTCACCTTAAGTGTATTTCTTAGCAAAGAGGGATCTAAATAGTTCTTTAAAGGATTGCCACCCTGCTCTTCAACCAAACAGACAAACAATGAAAATAAAAAGACAAGACACGAAAGGAAGAAGAGATAAGGCAGGAAGAGGAAAACATGAAAACTCACCCACCAAACCTTGTTGGTAAATTGCAAACATATGCTCAATACTTGGCCAAGATGAAGTAGTGTCACATCATTTTTTTATGTTATAAGTATCGGGTACCATGCTGGCTGCTGGGAAACAGAAACCATGAGATTTGTTTCCAAAGTGTCTGATGAGATAAAACAAAAGTGAGCGCAAATGAGAATTTGTTTGTGGGATAAGAATCACTGAGTGTGAAGAAAAAGTGCTTAAACTGTCCCCACACCTGGCGATTCTCCCTTTTAAATAGTCATAGATGAAGAAGAAGAAGAAGAGTTTGGATTTGATATCCCGCTTTTCACTACCCGAAGGAGTCTCAAAGCGGCTAACATTCTCCTTTCCCTTCCTCCCCCACAACAACACTCTGTGAGGTGAGTGGGGCTGAGAGACTTCAAAGAAGTGTGACTAGCCCAAGGTCACCCAGCAGCTGCATGTGGAGGAGCGGGGACGCGAACCCGGTTCCCCAGATTACAAGTCTACCGCTCTTAACCACTACACCACATGACAATCTTGCTGGAGAAACTATGACTCCCCTGTAATTTCCCCCCTTCATACTCCTTAGTATTATGGGACAAACAGTTTGCAACCTTAAGCGATCCAAAATAAATGTTATTTTCACAACAGGCACTACCACTTCATTTCCCAGCCACACAGCGAAGCAGAACATCAAATATGTTTGCCGCCCCTCAAAAAAAACCCCATTAAATGGAATACATGTGGCAACACTTGCTGTGCAATGACTCTCGTTCACGCTGCAAGTTGTGCTTCATGACACACCCTTCAAGTAGGAAAGTAATGTCTACAGCATTCCTAGCCCTTCCTGCTAAAACAGACACAAGTTAGAAGCTGAGAGGCATTTTTCTGTGTGCAGGAAAAATGTGAAGGGTGGAACAACTCTAAGTGACAAATGAAAAAGGCTTTAATGTACTGTCCCATTCTGGAACCAGGCAAAATGAGCTCAAGCCGTTGCATCCAATACCAGTGAAATATACTTCATTGTAGGGAATATTGTATCCATCTCTGCGGTTTTTCTGTCCTGCTATTCCATTTTAAAAGCCCTGCAAGAAACAAACGTTTGCAGCCCAGGCTACAAGAGACACACAATTCCTCTGAAGAAGCACAGGACAGCATACATTTCCCCCCTCTTTTAACCTCACACCAACCTGGTGAGGTAGAAAAGAGCCCCAAAAAATGCCCATGTGACAATTTGAACCTGGCCTCTGCTCCAAATAGTTAGAATCTGAGAATTTTAGAGTTGCAAGGGACCCCAAGGCTAATCTAATCCAACTGCTTGCAATGCATCACACTGTACTAGAAAACTGCTGTTATGAAACTAAGTCTCAAGATCCCACTATTTGTACAGTGCAACATATTGCTAAGAGCATTGGCCTGCGTCTGCCTAAAGCATTTTTGTTTAGGCAGGCCTACCCAGACATGTCATGCATTTAAGCCAGCTTAGTATATTGTTGCCGTTAATTATTTTCAAGTGGTTCAAATGCTTGCTTTTAACTGAAAACCTTGCTTTTGAAAACCCATTTGAATATTTTTTATAATCAAGCGATATACAAATGTTGTGAATAATAAAGTGTAATAAAATAGAAGCACGCGACAGGTCCCTTCCTCAAAAAGCTTCGTACGAATCTCAACTAGGGGTGGAGCAAAGAGGCAAGGGTGAAAAGGGTTTCGGTGCTTAGATGATTTAAAAGGTGTTCTTCATCAACCAACATTTGCAGGGCCATCCCAGCTTAGAAAAACTGTGCATGACAGACATCATAGACCTTCACATGAAGGAATGTCTCTTTCCAGGATATGCCTGCTGTGCCATGCTTATGCATCATCTGGAAATAATGTTTTTTTTCTTCAGAGCTATTGTTCTATTAGTATGCAGGCACTCAGTCAAACTTCATACTGAATGGGTGGCACTAAATGGCTATTCAGGACAGGAGTTACAAAATATAAGGGTCAGCAACCTCACAATGCCTATGGCAGCAGTGTCTCACACCGGATGTAACTGATCTGTAGAAAGGACTCTGTGAATTGAAAACAAGAGACGTTACATGTACCTTTCTTATCCATGAAAATTTTTCAATAAAAACTTTTTGAAAATGGATGAAGTCATCTGAGAGAGAAAGAAACTTCGGAGTGGTAAAAAAAGAAAGAGTTGGATTAGTGAAGGGCAGGAAGGTTAGAGAGCAGGGAGTGAGGCCATAGAAATGTTTTAAAGAAGGGCAAGGAGTTTGGGTTGGATGGTGATATAAGAAAAAATCTGCCCTTATTCCCTTATGGGGTATACAAGAGCCCTTTTAGGTTCTCCATCGGTAGGAGAATATAACAGAGGCCAACCAGAGAAGATTGAGAAGCAAAGTCTTTATTATTGCTGTTGCAACAGGGTGTTTTGTAGGCAAAAGACCTCGAACAATGGAGTGCAAGCTCCTATATAGACTTTTTAAATTCCCCCCTCCAGCTCAAGACCACCCCTCCATACATCATACATACATCACAAATTGGGAGGGTCAGAGGAGGTAATCTGAGAATTCTCACACCTGTGCCATCCCTCCTTGACCCCTCCCAGACACACATTTATGCAAAACAAAAGGTTTCCTGCCCTGGTTGGTAGGGCTAATGCGAGGCTAATGGCCGTCCTTTGTGAGGGAAATGGCCCATCACCTGGCACTCAGGCAGAGGGTTGCTCACCTCCTCCCTCCTGGCAGAGAAAACACTTGGCCAGCTGGGAGTAAAAAAATGGTGTCAGGCCTGCTGCTTCAGCCATGTGGCCTTGTTTGCTTGGTAAATTAATAAAAATTATATATAAATAAAAGACCTTAATATTCTTACAACAATGGAAAGGAGACAGGAAGGATCTGGAGAGGGGCACCGCATGGTCTGAACAATGAGCAGAGTGAATTATCCCAACAGCAGAATGCTTAGGAGTCATCTGGGAAAGACAGAGGTTACAAAAGTCAAACATATAATAAGGAACCCAAGAAAGCAGATTCCAACGACAGCTTACCAGCTAGATGTGTCACCTACTTATATGGTTCCAGTTACAGGTGGGTAGCCGTGTTGGTCTGCCATAGTTGAAACAAAATAGAAAATTCTTTCCAGTAGCACCTTAGAGACCAACTGAGTTTGTTCTTGGTATGAGCTTTCATGTGCATGCACACTTCTTCAGATATAGTTCTTCTTCTGTTTCAGTGTATCTGAAGAAGTGTGCATGCACACGAAAGCTCATACCAAGGTGCTACTGGAAAAAAAATTCTATTTTGTTTCGACTACTTATATGGGTATGTCAGGAATGATAGAACTAAAAATCTTTGTTACGCAGTTCTATATACACTGCTACTTAGCGGACACTTCAGTAACAGACAACCATCACAGAGTATCAGCTCATTCTACAATGAATGTCAATTTATTCTCCTCTCTTATTACATCTTTTCTCAGCATTTATCTCCTGCTGCAGCCAAAGCACATTTCCCAAGCACCAAAAATCCTTGGGAAATGGGGTAGTCCCTCCAGACAGCACATGCCTTGAGGAATGGGGCTGTAGGAATGTCACCTCTTGCTGGGTGCTTTGAGCTTAAATTAATAACAGGCAGCAGAACTCTTCCAATGCATGCAAGCAACCCTCTGTCAATTTCTTTCTTCATCAGATGCTGTGTACTATTATGCAGGAAGACTAATTTAAGAACCAAACTGGCTAATTTCCATCTTTTGTAGAGAATAAAAATAAACTCAAAGAAGTATGCTCCCAACATATTTTCTAGAGTTTGCTTTTTAAACAGGAAGATGGAAAGGGAAAAACAATTACTTTTCTTTGTATTTTAATCATCAAAGCACTGAATAGATTTTTTCTGGAGGGAAAGCAATATAAAAATATTTAAAATAAAAATAATCAAGGAACAAAGCAGCAGAGAGAACTGTAAAGAATTTAAGGGACATTGGAACAAGCCAAACTAAAACTGCAAAAAGTAACACAAGACAAATAAGAGCAGGACTATACAATCCTTTATACAAAAACACAGAATTTTTTTTGTTTTACTGAAGGAATAAAAGCCTAGTGCCACATTTATTTTTTACTGCCAGGTAATAACATTTGTTTTCTAGGCTTTTTAATGTTGTGATTATTTTATGTTGGAAGTCTTAATGCTTCAGTGTTTCTTTTTATAGCAAAATGTCTTAAATAATGATTTAATTTTAGCTGGATCATATGGGCTTAAGAAGCCTGTCGTTAATGGAGAGAACATTTGTGCTTTTTTTGTCCAGTTTGCATTACTTAATTGTTGTTGGAAGGCCTTTGCTTCTAATGAACCAATTCCGATACTCCCTTTTTTCTCTATTCCAAGAATGTTTGGAGCTTTGCTAATTTGTCCATGGGAAATAAACACACACCATCTTCTAAATTAGTCAGCCTCTCAGCCTAACCTACCTCACAAGGTTGTTGCATGGATAATATAGGGAGGAAGAGAACCAAGTACACTATCTTGAGGTGGGATATAAATGCAACAATAAATAAAACTATTATTTATTTAATTTATATAACGCCCTTCTTCCCAAAGCAACCATCGGTGTATACTAGCCCAAAATCTGATGCAGCAAGAAAAAGAATAAGCACCCACACCTGCTTAAAACAGGAGCCTTTCAATGCAGCTTTCCTTTTTTAAACAAGACTGTTTTTTTCTGTTACATACCGGTACACTATATACATTTCCCTGAAATGTGTGTTGTTAGCCCCTCAGGCGCTGCTTTTCTGCTACCACAACACGAGTGTCAGGTTGCAGTCACAAATAATGCAAGGCATGTTAGGTATTTCTGTAAAAGCATTCAGTAGCCAATACCTTACTCACTGCAGTAGGTTTTCAAACAAGCGCATTCATCAATTAAGAGTACAATATTGCTACTCTCTACCTAACTTAGACCTGAAAGGTGTGATTAATAGGTGAAACCTGTTGAGGACCCCTTTCCTGTAGCTTTTCCAGCTGGAGATCCTGGCAGATTCCTTCCGAGGGCAAAGCAGATCCTGGAGTGCTGAGCCAGGGTGGGGTGGGGTGTCATGAGAGGATTCCAATGCCTGATTTTTGCAACCATCCTGGGTCTGTGCCTCCAGCAGGTGCCAATTTTACCAGCCCCTGGGTATGCCTCTGTCCATTATGCATGATCTCTAGTGAGATTCCTGCATTGCAGGGGGCTGGACTAGATGGGCTGCCGGGATCCCTTCCAACTCCACAATACTATTACCGGTAATCTACCAATGTGTTTATGGATTTGCTTTCCACTACAGCTAGGAAATAAAACTGCCTTTCCTGGTGAGCTTTACCACACTGACCATGCTTAGCTAACACCAACATGCACAGACCTAATCCTCCACATACTAATGGGACTTGAACTTAGGTCCATTTTTTTCTTACAAATTCTCACACACTTAAGAGCCAGTGTGGTGCAGTGGTTAAGAGTGGTAGACTCGTTATCTGGGGAACCGGGTTCGCGTCTCCACTCCTCCACATGCAGCTGCTGGGTGACCTTGGGCTAGTCACACTTCTTTGAAGTCTCTCAGCCCCACTCACCTCACAGAGTGTTTGTTGTGGGGGAGGAAGGGAAAGGAGAATGTTAGCCGCTTTGAGACTCCTTCGGGTAGTGATAAAGCGGGATATCAAATCCAAACTCTTCTTCTTCTTAAGATAACCCATTCCTCTATTCAAACCTCCTTAACAGAAATTTTGCAATACGTAACCTATTAGTTGGTTAAAGCCAGAAAACTGCTACAGTTATACAGTTATTAGACAGCACTAAGGATATTGTACAGCACATACTTAAGACAGCTTAACACAACTTCTTGCTCCTCAACACACTTTCAGTCAGATACCTACCCTATCCGCACCATCAGTCAGAAATAAAATATTGTCAACACTTTATTTCTTTCTGTTGCAATGTCTGTCTGTAGTAGTGTTAATTTCCGCTTATACCTACAACTGTGAACAAACTATAATCAAAGAAAAATAATTATTCTGGATTAACCGAAAAGACACAACCAGCCATACTTGCTTGCGATTAAAAGCAAAGTTTATTTCTAGTCATTATGTAAGCTGAAAAAGTAATTTGTGGTCTTCATACAGTGCTGTATGAACATAGGCCCTCACACAACTACCCATCCTTTCCTGCTAAGATCCTGTCCACAGTGTATTTCCCATTTTCAGCTATTTTCCTGAACAACACATACACAGCCACCACTCCTGAGGTGCAATGTTGTTGTTCAGTCGTTCAGTCGTGTCCGACTCTTCGTGACCCCATGGACCAGAGCACGCCAGGCACGCCTATCCTCACTGCCTCTCGCAGTTTGGCCAAACTCATGTTAGTAGCTTCAAGAACACTGTCCAACCATCTCATCCTCTGTCGTCCCCTTCTCCTTGTGCCCTCCATCTTTCCCAACATCAGGGTCTTTTCTAGGGATTCTTCTCTTCTCATGAGGTGGCCAAAGTACTGGAGCCTCAACTTCAGGATCTGTCCTTCTAGTGAGTACTCAGGGCTGATTTCTTTGAGAATGGATAGGTTTGATCTTCTTGCAGTCCACGGGACTCTCAAGAGTCTCCTCCAGCACCATAATTCAAAAGCATCAATTCTACGGCGATCAGCCTTCTTTATGGTCCAGCTCTCACTGAGGTGCAATACTCGGTTACTAATACGGCAGTGTGTTGTGGCTAGCACTGATCCCAGATACAGGTGGGTAGCCGTGTTGGTCTGTCATAGTCGAAACAAAATAGGAAATTCTTTCCAGTAGCACCTTAGAGACCAACTGAGTTTGTTCTTGGTATGAGCTTTCGTGTGCATGCACACTTCTTCAGATCCCAGAGTTATGGGAATTTAAAACCCTAGCTCATATATAGGGACTTTTCAAAGGTAAATGAGTAACACAAGAGTACTCCACATACCCCCGCTACTCATTGAAGTAAGGATAGGAATAAATGGCCTTGGAGAGTATAGCAAAATAATAGACTTCAGTGATGCATATATCCAGTATGACTGTGGCGATGAGGCATGTTATAGTACTGGACCCAAACATCAATGGCGGGACTCCACTGAATACAGTACATACAAACAATACACAAGCCTGCCCCTCTCCTACAGCACACACAGACAGGCTGTCTTACAGGGTGGGAGTTTAGGTAGCAAATTAAGGCAGGCAGCCAACTGCCTGAACAACTCAAGAGTTATTTAAGGCCAGTTCCCATTTGGTTCCAGAAACAGAACTCTCCAATGACAAAAGCTGGGAAAAGTTCTAACTCAGAGGCTTCTGCTTTTCCCATAGAAGGACCAACCCTTGCCAGGATTGGAAATGCCCCGCCTGAATCCCTGGAGTGTTTGCCAATCAGTGTCGTAGACAATGCTGAGCTAGATCGATCAATGGCCCAACTCACTATAAGGCAACTTCCTATGTTCCTAGCTTACACTCTCAACATTCTGTCTCTGTAGCAGCAAAGCCATGGGGGTACAAAGCATAGTCTCTGGCCATCCACTGCAAAAGAAAAGGAAAAAAGAAAGACTCATTAAGGGGTGAACAAGTGAGAGAAGTTCCTCTTATTTAACAGCATTTTTAGCCAAGTGAAGAGGCTGGCTTAAAGGTGCTAAGAATTAGCCAGTTTAAAAAAAATAATAGTTGCACAGACCAAGGGATAGCTCAGTTGGTTGAGCATAGACTCTTAATCTCAGGGCCATGAGTTTGTTGGTCAAAAGATTCCTGAATTGCAAAGGGTTGGACTAGATGACCCTCATGGTCACTTCCAACTCCACAATTCTATTTTTCTGAAGGCCCATTAATGTCAAGCGTTTTTAACCTGTGGTCCACGACCAGGCTTCAGGTCTGTGAACTGAGCACAAAGAATTATTTTTCCAATAAGCTGTATGCAAAATGTTGTATGTGTTTCTGTGCATTTTTCAGGAAGAGTCCATAACTTTCATGAAATGAGACCTGGACCCAAAAAAATGGTTAAGAATGTCTGATCTATGTAGGCCTACATTCTACCGGTATTTTTCCATTCTGCCTAATAGATGCCAAATGCCCCCCACCCTGCCATTATCTATAAACAACCATAGAAACAAAGAAATAATGACACACATCTGTATAGCAGGGTTAACATCAGTGCTTTTTTCTAAAAAAAAAAGTCTAGGGATACTCTCATTTTCCTACTCATATTGAAATATTGCCCCTCAATGAGGCCAAACTTAGATTCACAAAATGTTTAGGGTACCACTGGTACTTTTATACATAAGTACAGTATATTGCCAATGGTATACAGCAGGGGTGGCCAACTCCCAAGAGACTGTGATCTGCTCACAGAGTTAAAAACTGGCAGTGATCTACCCCCAATATTGAGGTTCAGGTCAAAGTTGTTGAGCTTTTGTTAGGAAGGAGGAAGACCCATGGGGTGGGGGGTTTGGGTCAAAGTGGTTGAGTTTTTTCAGGGAGGAGGTAAAATGTTGAGTTTTTCTTAGGGGAGCCACAGTTGTTCAGCTTCTTTGGGGGGAGCCAATGATCTACCAGTGATCTACTGCAGACGTCCCGTGATCTACCAGTAGATCACGATCTACCTGTTGGACATGCCTGGTATACAGTATTGCCAAGTGTTCAAAGTTGTTCAAATGCCTTACCTAGCTGTAACATTCACACCAATGCAGAAAGGTAAGATCAATAATATTGCACTTAGGTGGGGACCAAGGCTGAGGGTGAATTCAAGGCTCAGAAAAGTTTGGAAACTCTTAATTCATAGCTCAGTTTCCTAACCATTAAGTTTTCATAAGGATGGCGATGGAAATTAAATCAGAACATAAGCTTCATTTTATCTGTTTATTTAATCATTTCATAAATTTTTTACACTGCTTGATTGCTACAAAAACCTTCTAAGCGGTTTACACAACGATAAAGGAAAATTTACAGCCACACTTTAAAGCACACAGAAGTTAAAATACTGAAACAGATTAAAATTACCTCGACTTTCTAAGCATGCGGGTAGGCTTATCTAAACGAGTATGTTTTCAGCAGGTGCTATACACGCACACACACACACACACACACACACACATATATACATATATATATATATACACCTATATACATACAGCGAAGGTGCCCACTGGATCTCAACTCTGAAATCTCTAACAAGGAGTTCCAAAGTGCGGGCGCTGCCACACTATTATTATTGTATACCGTCCGCCCCAACCATATATTTCAAGGCAGCTCACAACATAAAAATACAAGATAAAAAAATCACAAAATACATAATGAAAGCAAGAACAAAAGCGGCCCCATCACCTCCCTCCCCCACTAAACGATCGAATTCTTACCCGTCACCCTAAAGACCCCTTGGAAACATCCCAGGAAAAGCGACAGCGGAGTAAAAACATAGTTGCGAAAACGGGCAAGTGACGATTCATATAAACCGGGTGAAGCCATTCCAGCCGGAGGAGAGCGGCATGAACTCAGCAAAAGGAGAGGCGTCCCACTTAGAAGAAGACATTTCGCTGTCACAGAGACCAGGGAAACATGAAGGAAGGGGGGGGGGAATAAAAATTAAAAATTACGCCGCCTTTCCCTGTGACTACAAGGAGCGGGACTGCGAGTAGGTCGTGAGAAGCCCTGAGCCTCCAGGGCTAAGTAAATCAACAAATAAGAGCCGCCGTCCCCTCACAACTCCACAGGGATCTCTCCTCAGAGACGGCCCCTCGTCGTCCTCGCCCCCCCCCCCCATCCCCCGTTTTATAAATCCCTATTGTTTAGGTAGCCATTTCCTTCCGCCGGCCAGTTAGGCGATGTGCGCGTGCGCTGTATCTCTCGCCTTCTCCTCAACCGCCTCGCCTCGCGCTCTAATTGCGGCGGCGGCGGCGCCGCGAGCCGAGCCGTACAAGGGCCTCCCTCAAGCCCGCCCGCGCGCGCGACGTCATTTGAAGCGGCCGCCCAATCAAAATACGGCTGCTGCTGCGGCTAAAAGCATATTAGCCCGCGAGAACGCTATTTGAAGACACGGAGCAGGAGTTGGGTGGGAGGGCTGTCATCAAGAAAGACAGCCACCCGCGTCCAATCATGTAAGCGGCCCACGAGCTGCTTTGCCCCGCCCACGCTGCGCGCGCCCGCTCACTCTGGCTCTCTCTCTCTCTCTCTCTTTCTCCCTCCTTCCACCCCCCCCCACTACTGTCACCGCCACCCACACGGCCTTTCTTCACGTTTCCTCCCAGCCAACCTCTGCGGGAGAGTTTTTAAAAAGGGGGCGTGGCCTGCCGAAAAAGCCCGCGCGCTCTCTTCATGAGTAAGCGGAGGGCGGGGCGCGGTTTGGGTGGGAATAGGGGGAAAAGGAGTGAGGAGAAAAGACGGGCGTGCCAGCCAGCCAATGAGACGCCGCGCTGCCTTTTCCGCCCTCGTCCCGCGCAATGTGGTGCGTGTGTGTTTGTGTGTCTCTGGCGTTGGGTTTTCTTGCACTCTCCCTCTTCTTTCTCTCTCTCTCTTTGCCCCCACCCCACTCCTCTTCCGTCACCCGCTCGGAGCCAATGGGGCGGCGAGGCGGTTTGGGGCGGAGGCTCCGCGCACACGCCCCGCCCCGCCCCTCCCCTCCCGCGCGCTCCGAGGCGCCATGGGCTGAAAACTAAACCGAGATGGAATCTCCCAGTCTGAACCGGTTTGAGCCGGTTCCGAGTCTGTGGCACTAGAGGAGGAGGAGGCAGAGGAGGGGGACGAGCGGAAGGAGAAGAAGCGCCGCCGCCGAAAGAGGGGGAGAAGGGAGAAAAGAAAAAAAAAGGGGGGAGCGGGGAAGGAAAAAAGAGAGGCAGAAGAAGCCGCCGCCGCTCTCGGTCCTCTTTTGCCGCCTTTTGCCGTGTGTGTGTGTGGAGAGAGAGAAGGAAGGGGGGGCGCGCCGAGGAGCGAGCTGCGTGAGGAGAGGGGCGCGCGCGCGTGTTTCCGCGAGTGCGTGTGAAAGGCGGGCGAGGGGTTCATTAAGCGCAGGAGTGGAGCGGCTGAGGAAGGGGTGGGTGGGTGTCGGGGTCGGAGCCAAGCCAAGGGGGATGAGCGGACCTCTGTGAGGGGACTTGGCTGACTCGCTCCACGCTCACTTTCCTTGAGGACAACCCCCCCCAAAAAAGAATAATAATTCTGTGTGTGGGGCTCTCTTTTTACCTTCTTCCTTATAACGGGGTGGTTCACTGAGGCGAACGCCTCCTTTTGGTCCATCGTCTCCCTCCCATCTCCCCTCGTTTTCGGGGGACGAGGTGTTGTGTTTGTTTTGTAGGCCCCAACCAAAGGGGTTGGCCCATCTCCCTTCGAAACAGCGTGGCTGCCTTACCTGTGCTGGAGGCTTCTTGAAACCGCTTTTTTTTTTTAAAAAAAGAAAACAAATATATATATATACATACATATATATATCTATATATTTATAGTTTTGCCGTGTGTCTCTGTATATATACGCGAGCGTGAGAGAGTATAGCGTCCCCATACGACTGAATCTCGAGGAAAGGGCGGGAGAGGCAGGAAAAAGGGGGAGGAGAGAGAAGGCCCAGTAGTTGCCCCCTTCGCCTCTTGTTAGACGAAGCAACCCTCTCTTGTCTTGTTGCCCCTTTTGTATTATTATTGTTCCTGCTCTCTTTTTGTTGTGGGGTGGGGAGCAGGAAGGGGGGTGTTGGAGGTGTGTGCATGTGTTTGAATGGGTGGCAAAGCCCTGATCCTCCATGTGGGTGTGTTAGCAACTTGGCTGAGTTTGGGAGACAGAAAGTGACTTTTTGAGTGTGTGCGTTGGGTGGGTGTGTTTTCTTTCCCAGGCTCCCCCCTCCCTTCCTGGTAATTCATCCATTCTGCCCCCGACCCCCTTCTTTTTAGTAGCAAGTCCAGTGGGGCTTCTTTTGTTGTTGTTGGGGGCCGAGGGCGGGTGGGCTTGGAAGAAGCAGACTTTTCGGGGGCGCATGTAAAAATAGAAAGACGCCTTGTTTCTTCAGAGTGTGTGTGTGTGTGTGTGGTTTGCAGGGGGGAGTTGAAAAGGAAGAAAGGCTGGACAGGTCTTTTCACCCCACTCCTCCTCCTCCTACTTCTTGGGTTTGCTTGGATTTTTATTATTTTTTATTGTTGCTCTCCGCTCCCTCTCTACGAGAAGTAGCTGTGATACTCAATTAGGTAAGTGAGAGTTCTTCTATGAAACTTGTGCATGATGGTACACCAATGGGAGATTGGATTGGGAAAGGTGGGGAGGGAGCGCTGGAGACGTAGGGAGTGGATACAATCCCAAGGGGGGGGGGTGAAGTTTTATGGCGGGGCGGAGGAGAACTTCATGCATTTTAGGATGCAGCATTTGGACAAGCGGAAAGTATGAAAATAGCGACGGTGTGAAGCCCTGGAAGTGATGTTGCTTGCTAATCTAAAGGCCTAAACGTTATGTTGATGAACTCATTGTTTTCCTAGGAGAAAGCAGTGATGGGAATCAGGATGCATGTGTTTTAGAAAACAAAAGTCCGGGGCCTCTTCCTTGGGGTAGGGGGTGTAAGATGTGGGCATGGCTAAGCATGGAGAGGTGTGCTGTGAAGCCTCATGGAAAAGGGAGGGGGGAAGGAAAGGGGGTGTGTATGCAAACCAAGGCCACGAGCCTTGGAAAGAGAAACCGGGGGGGGGGGGCTTCGTTTGGATCCTGCCTTGATCTAAATAAAGCGAGGATGCTGTTGGAAAGACGAGAAACGAAGGCCTTAAAGTAATCGGATGGGGAAGGAGAGTCCGAAAGGTCCCAGCAAGCCAAAGCCATCCCGGGAGGATGGAGCAAAGCAGCAAGTGTGGGGTTGGGAAGCTGGAGCTTGGGTGGGCGAAACGCAACGCGGGTAGGAGGAAGGAGGCGGCCTGGCGGGAGATTAGAGGTAGGGCCGCCTCCTTTCGGTGGGGTAAGTATATAGGGGGGGGGCCTGGAGAGCGGGTGGAGAAATTAAGGAGTATAATCTGAATTATTGGGAGTGGAAGTTTCCAGAAATATATTTGTGCCTCTCTCACTGTGCAGCACTATTGAAACGTCCGCCTGGATCACGTGGGGGCCCTGTATAGAAAGCAGGGATAGAGGAGGGAGGGGCTGCAGTGGCCCAGCTGCTCTTTACGGCTGTCGGGGAGGAAAGGCAACAAAAATCTCTAAAGCTTCGCGTGCCCGGTGCTAGTGACCCTTGTTAGATATTTCGGGCGGTTTGGGTTGTGTGTTTTTTAAGTGCAGATCGTAAGCGTTATTCGTGTTGCCAGTACCCGGTAGTAGTAGCAACGTGAATGTTGCATGTGCTGCAGTGTGTCTGCTGTTTGGCGAAGGGCGGCAGCCGAGGCCTTTCCAGTGGGTGGGTGTGTAACTGCCGTCTTCGGATGTACCCCATGTGCTGCATCTGTTTACGTTACGTATCTATTACTGATTTCAGCGTGCCTCCTCTAATTCATTCACGTTTTTCTGTAATCGGAAGTTAATGCCTTGTTTCGAGGAAACGTTAGCGAAGCATTTATAGGGGGAGGGGCAGACTGCAGTCCAAAGTTTCGTATTCTGCAGCCTCCTGTAGGTTTCTGGTTGTGTGCAGATTGGTTTTGCTTTCCTGAAAATGTACGTGCTTTCTGATGTGTGCCTACTGAGAACTTTGGAGAGCCTACTTTCGGTAAACGCTGGTCTGATAGCTGTTTTGTAATCAGTTAGTGGCAGTAAGTACCTCACTGAATATTGCTTTGAACGTCAACAGGATTGATACCTTGTGAGCTCTGTAATTGACCATTTGTTTTCTCAATGTGGTAGTTGTTTTTCTGATAAAACTCATCAAAAGTGTGCATTTAAAAAGTGGCAGTAAAGTTGCTAACGGACTTGGAGGAATTGAGTGCAAAGGGAGGAACCTATTTTCACAATCTAGGTAAGGTTAATGATATGGAACAAATTGCATAGGTATACAGCAAAAGCTAGCCCTTTGAAAACCTTTTTTTATTGACAGCATGTGTTCCAAATGGTATTCCTTGTGCAGATGGTTACACATGGTTCACATGTTATATAATAGCTTATCTGGATATGTGACATTTCTAGTATTCTATATCTTAAACTTATTTGCATTCCAGTGACTTTCAGTCTAGATTCATTAATGTATTTATTGAACTTACTGGCCGTATATGTGCACTTGATGCATTCTAGCCTTTCCCACCCATTACTGTACTTTAAAATGACCTATCAGATCTAAAGAGATTACAAGTGGCAAAGTGCTCTTGTCTTTCTGCATTTGTAAGACTTCTAAGATAAGTCACAGGGAGAAAAAAGTGCACCTAAGATGCAGTTTTGTGTGTTTTAGTTGGAGGTGGAAGATGCATGAAAATTGTGTTTCTGAGCTGTTGTGTGTAACTGTCTAGTCAGGAACAGTAGATGCAGCCAAAAAGGGTGTGTGGCCAAGCATAGAAGAGGTATGGTAATTTGATACTTGGAGCTAGGGAACTTAAGGAAAGTATACTACCAAATATGGGGGGTAGCCTTAGTTATTGTTCTAAATAGTAATATATTGAGAAATTGAACACTCAAATCGTTATGTAGTAAGTAGCAATAGCATAGTAGAAGTAAACCATAACTGCTGTGCTTATATCTAATTAAATATAGTGTGTTCTTCAGAAATTTGTTTCTTTGCTTGTCACTACTATGGTTATGATGGTTAATGCAGCCCAGACCAATGCAAATGTAATCCCAATGAGTTCAATACACTTTTTTTCCTAAGTGTGATAAGTAGCCTTAGTTTGCTATTTATGCCAGTTCACCAGGCTGTCTTCAGCAACAGTCATTGTCCATTAACTATTTAGCTATGATTTTATTCTGCTCAATTGGTTAATGCTGATCTTGTGCTGTAAGCCCCAATGTCAAAACTTATATACAGTATGTATTTCTGTAAGAATTTAATCCTTTAGGACACTTAAGCTGCTGTCCTTATTACAGTCATGTGGGAGTAAACCTTGATGCGGCTGACTTCTGAGTAGATATGTTTAGGGGTGCACTGTGTTTTTGGTAAAGTTTTCTGAGCATGGTGCTGAGCTTTCTGAGTGGGACACCATATTAATGTTACTATATAGCAGGATTAGCACCACTTTTTCAGCTTTGATCAAATTTTATGCATGCCTGCTGTCTACTTCTCTGCATGGTAGGTTGAGAAGACTGTTATGGGGTAATAGCAAATCCTGTTGCCTTTAACTGCTGTTCACTCAGTGATATGTTCTGTTCAACATAAATAATTTCATGTGTTAATGATCTTCTTGGGTCAGTAGGTTAGCATTCTCCCCTGCCTCCCCCCCCCCAACTTTAAAAATCTGTCAATGCTTTAGCATTTCTTGTTTCTTTTGACCATTTCTCTTACACTTGACATTATTTATTTATTGTGGCTCAGGGAGGACTGGAATCGGATGCCACTCTTCCACGTTTTAAAGATGCACACATTTTTGTAAAATACTTTAGCATTTGGTGTAATAAACATACATTGTGACTCATTAACTCCTGATTTAAGCACTAGCAATATTTTATTTTGAAGTTAACCAGGCATAAGCTTATTCATGTATAGTATTACAAAATTTAGTATGACAGAATTATTTGCAGAATGCTTGGCTTACACTGAAGAAAAAGTTCAACATTTGAATGTTACCAGTAGTAAAAGGTGGGAGCTGAAGTGATCTTAAAGGCAGTTGGGAAGAACTTTGAATTTCTATGATACTAAACATAAGTAAATTCTGTAACTTGATTTCTTTCTTTAAATTTGCAGTAATCTATGCCAGCAATTATGACAATGTTAGCAGACCATGCAGCACGGCAGCTGCTGGATTTCAACCAGAAATTGGATATAAATCTCTTGGATAATGTGGTGAACTGCCTGTATCATGGAGAAGGAGCTCAGGTACAGTATATGTTTGAGAACTAGAAACCTGCAGTTTATTATGTCTAAAGCATATCTGTAGAGGAAAAAACAGCTGCTTCTCTTGAAGACTTCTCATATGCTAGTAAAACTTGACTAGCAGTCAAGCTGCATCTAAAGAGAATAAGCCAGCAGGAATGCTACAGTTATGTTGAAAAATACCTTGGTGGCTTCTTGTCTTGTTTTTCATGCCAGTAACAGGAAGATGGAATATGACTGAATTTACTATTGTTTCTTTCTTTAATATTTTAGAGATAAGTGTTCTGGTCCAGTTTTACGCCCCATTTACTCATAGGACTTTTAAGTGGAAGGCAAATTGCTGTCTCCTTTGCCTATAGTATACAGTGGTGCCCCGCTAGACGAAAATAATTCGTTGTACGAGTGTCTTCGTAGAGCGAATTTTTCGTCTAGCGAAGCGGCAATGGAGCGTGGAGGTTTTCGCACACACAAAAAAATTCGTCTTGCGAGGCAGCCCCATTGACATTTTCGTCTTGCGGGGCAGCCTTCCGCTAGCGAATGCCTTTCGTCTAGCGAGTTTTTCGTCTAGCAAGGCATTCGTCTAGCGAGGCACCACTGTATCTGTGTCTCTGAAGTACCGGTAGCTTAAATGTTTATTATGTGACCCTCTTCCAAATTCTGTTCAGAAATATAAATTCTGTGTAATCTGCTTTTATACTTCTAAAGTGCTTAGTAGCATATTTTGACATCAAACTTAAAAAGAGCCACTGAAATCCAGACTGGGCAGTCAGTCCAAGTCCTCTGATAGGGCAGTGAGCATCCCATTTTGCTGCCTAGACAGAAACTTGTCCGACCTTCTATATATACCCCAATCTGCAGCCATAAACACACTGGTCTCTGTTAAAGGTACCCTTACCTTCATATTGTTCCTCATCCCTCCATATCTCTGAATAGTGGCCTTCCAGATGTTGGACTTCAATTCCCAGTGGTGTTTGTTGTGGGGGAGGAAGGGAAAGGAGAATGTTAGCCGCTTTGAGACTCCTTCGGGTAGTGAGAAGCGGGATATCAAATCCAAACTCTTCTTCTTCTTCTTCCCATAATTCCTAGTCAGAATAGCCAGTGGTCCAGGATTATGGGAGTTGTAGTCCAACAATATCTGAAGGATGGTCTAATTCAGGCATCCCCAAACTCGGCCCTCCAGCTGTTTTGGGACTACAACTCCCATCATCCCTAGCTAACAGGACCAGTGGTCAGGGATGATGGGAATTGTAGTCCCAAAACATCTGGAAGGCCAGGTTTGGGGATACCTGATCTAATCCATTGCTTTTTCTCCACTATTCATGTTTGCGGCCTAAGTTGTTGTTGGACTGAGCTGAATAGTCCAGCTGGATTAGTTTTTATGTAGTGTGGCACACTTGCAGGTCAGGATGATTTGGCCAGATACAAATTGCACTCCTGGACTTGTGGCAGAGTTGCAGCATATTTAGTGGCATCAGTGAAGCAGGATTGCAGAAGAACTTAAAAGGGGTTCTGTTTTAAATTGGCAAGCTCTTAAAGCTTGAAGGCCCCACAATATTTTGTTTGGGGATGATGTGCACTATAAAAGCATTTCCCTGAATCAGTATTTGATTTCCTCTCTAGTTGAGACATTCACCATGGTGAGTGGTAAGGTATGACTTAAACACCAGAACTTCAGACCCTGAGTAGTTCTACCAAGCAATTGAAAGGTATACAATAGATTGGGATTCAGAGCACCAGGAACCTTTCTCTCTAAGATGGTTCTTGGCAGCTGATTCTGAAGTTGATATTCAAGTTGCAGTACCCCTTCACCCCACCCCAAATACACACTCTCAAGTTCCATGCCTTGCATCTTTGACAGCAGCTTGCTGTAGAGGGTGTCTTGCATAGTTGCATCATGCCTTGGAAAGTGGTGATCAGATTTCTAGAATTGAGTGTCTGTGTTCCAGTCTAATTTTAGGGTGTTTCTTACTTTCTAGTGGATCTCTGAACAAAAGTGTAGTGATTCGCATGCAGTTGGAAAAGTTAGTACAAGTGTGTGTCCCAATTCAGGTCATCCAGGGTACTGGTGGAAGCCATCTCAAGGACTCCCATTAGCAAAACTGGATTTTCCACAGCCTCTTCTCTCCTGTGTTCCCCATATATCTCCCAGATCTGCTCTGGGGGCTAGGATACACCCCCCAAACAGTGTGTTTGGGGAGGAGAGCAGAGATTATTCCTACTGTCAAGAAGTGTCATTGTGTGCTTTTTCTACCTGTCATAGGTATCATAAAATTTATGTCTTGAAATTCAGATGATCTTAGTCCTACATTAGTTAGGAGTAAATTTTTGTGTGCTTGTTCTCTGTTAAATAAAAATGTACCATCAATGTTAGTTTTTATTTGCTATCAGCGGTTGAGATAGCAGATAAAATGAAAACTGAAACGTTGTTGCTTTTTGTATCTTAAAAGCTGTTTTGAATTGAGTAGAAATAAAAATTATAGCTTCGACTTTCAAAAGCATATTTAGTGACATTGGCAGATTCCTTACTGTAGATCAATAGTCTATCCTAGCTAGAGAATTTTTGATAAAGACATACAATTGCCTAAAATTTCCCTACCATGAAAAGTGCATTTAATTACTTAACCAGTAATTCCCAAGCACTGTGCCAGGGTGTGCTAATGTACTGTGAGAGCACAGTGATTGTCCCACGTGAAAGAAATGTAATCATTGAAGCCTCTTGTTCTCTCAAAGTACCATCTGCAGAGCAGGCTGCCTACTGTGTGCCCTATATGATACACTGCTCTGGCCTTGCCACCTCCTGGTCAATCTCTGTTGGGGGCTGGGCTATTGCTTTAAATATCTGTCTCAGATAGGACTGGATTATCTAGTCGCTTCTTGTGCAAAAAAACCCAGTAACAGTACATGTGTTCAGGGAAGGCTGCTGGTGGTGTTTGCTTGAGTTGCTGCTTTGGGCATATCTCCTTTTATTTAAGAAGCGCAGCCTGGTTAATGGCCTGCAGAGAAATGTGGGTAGTGAAGTGATTTCAGTTACTGGGATGAAGTATTATTATTATTATTATTATTATTATTATTATTATTATTACATTACTCCTCCCATTGGGTTGCCTCAGCCACTCTGGGCGGCTTCCAACAAAATATAAAAATATGGGACATTAAACATAAACTTTCCTATACAGGGCTGTCTTTAGATGTCTTCTAAAAGTTGTGTAGTTTTTTTTTTTATCTCCTTGACATCTGATGGGAGGGTGTTTCACAGGTTGGGTGCCACTACTGAGAAGTGTGCATCTAATTTTTAAATCTGAAAAATGTTTGCCTCGGCTATCCAAAATTTGGGAAGTAATGCTGTAAAACCATGTGCCATAAGCTGTTTTGAAAGCTGTTAACTTGTTGTGTCCGCTTTTCTAGCAAAGGATGGCACAGGAGGTCTTGACTCACTTAAAGGAGCACCCTGATGCATGGACAAGAGTTGATACTATTTTGGAATTCTCTCAGAATATGAACACCAAAGTAAGTATAGGATATCCAATTGATCTTGACCTTTCTTCCACTCAGGCTTTGAGGAAGGTATCTCAATTTTTAGATTTAGCATTTGTTTAATTTTTTTATTGCTTCTTCAATCCTTTAGTCTGATCCACGAGGTTGTCAGTTACTTTTTCTTATAAAAGGCTTGAAAAATTATAAGTCACTTGGGAATTGTATAAAAACTTTTGTTGAATTATGAACAGATTTGAGTGTTATAAAATCTTATAGCCGTATCATGTCTTTAGATAATGTGTTTGGCTTTCATTTCTGTTAATGAGAGCCATGTGCACTTAACTGAGGGCAAAATACATCCCTCAATATTTTTTTCGAAAGACTGGTATTGTCCTGCGCAGTTTAAAGCAGGCTAGGCACCCCAGACACTTCAGTTGAATACAATCTGTAGTTGCTTGCAGTACAGTTAATCAAACCATACTATCAGGATAGTCTGGCTAAAGTAGACATTCTTCAGCCTACTGCAATTATGTTTTTGCTTCAGAAACTTTAAAGGTTTAAATACGAGTTGCCAAACATGTGAAAGTGGTTGTCATATAGTTGGAGAAACTTGTGCATGGCCACATTCAGTGAACACACAAAATTTGCCATAACTTGTGTTGAGATAGAAAACAGCCATGCTCTGATTAGTTCCTTCAGAATTCGGATGGCACTTAGGAAAGTCTTAACTTTTTTGGGAAGAAAAAGGCTTTGTAAATTTTAGGGCAAAGTTAAGAACTTCCTCAAAGCACTAAATTTAAGTAACCATGTTTGCCTGTTTGCTTGCCTGGTAAACTTTGCTTTTTATACTCACAGACATTACTAATGTTAAAGTTGATTTTATCAACAGTATTTTTTAAAACTCAAATTTGTCTTGTGAAAAATGAGATGATTAGAGGAACAGAAAGAAAGCAACAGGTAAAGAATTCTTCAATTTACATAAATTGCAAATGATTTGGTGCTAAATTTATGCACTATGACATTTGGCTTTTATGCAGTCATTTTTTTTCTTAAAGCTGTTAACACTACCTGATATTAATCATAATGTTCCATTATGTTGATTGCTTGTAATAGGAAGAAAAGGGGTGTCTTCCTGTGCAACTGACACAGCTAGGCTTTGACGGCAGGCCTCCACAAGGTCTACCCTTTTGATTCCCTTTAACTGAATTCTGTTCATCAATTGCTTTTTTTCCTTGTTTTGGTTTCTTGGGTGGTGGGGAGGGGTATGGGTTTTGTACATGGAATAAGTGTCCCATTAAAAATTTCTGCCACAGGGATCATTGTATTAAAATATTTTCCTTAATCTACAATTTCTGTCCTATCTTTTGCCTACATAAATAAAATTTTGAGGCTTAAAATATAAATATAATAAAAATGGGAGCGAACGAAAACTATATAAAACCATGGATTGTTTTGTACACATATTTTTGTAGGTAGTCCTGAGAACTTCTTTTTGCAAGATATTTGCTACAGGAATGTAACCTATTAATTTTGGAGAGAGAGAAATAGCTGTAATAAATGTTGGCTGCTGGCATAACAATAAACAGAGAAAACAAACTGGTCATAATGCAACTTGATTATTTTCCCTCCCTACTATATTAGGTCTGCATTGCATGTTATATGCACACATGTGTTGGTGCATGTGCATGCATGCTACTCGTGGAAGAGAGGTGCCTCATGTTACATGGATGCCTCATGTTACATGGAAGCATAGAAAAAAAGATGCAAGAGTCGCTGCATCTATCACTGTTTACATGTAGCCTGTAAAGTAGTTCTTAGTGTGTTTGTGTTGTTAACAGTAGTTTGCTAGGGGAGGAATTAGGGTATGAGCTTTGCATGAATAAGGTTCTAGGTCAGCCTCTGGTATCTCCAGCTAACAGGATCCTGAAAAGACCCTTTGCTTGAGTCCTGTGAGAGCCATTGCCAGCCACTAGACCATACTGGGTTGGGCTGGTTTAGGTTTGATAAAATACATTGTATATTCATTGTGATTATTCTTAAATCAATTTAGTTAGTAAAGTGGGAATAGAATAAGAAGATGCTTCAACGTGAAGATAAGACAGGGAAAATTACAGTAGAAACTGTCGGTGAATGTGTTGACAGACGAGCCAAAATTTCACATGCTCATAATCTTACGTCGTCTCATCTCTTGTACCAAATAGCCTTCTGAACCATTCAGAATGGAGGAATGTATACCTGCCATTCAGTGTCTCTAGGGCTTGCTGCAGGGTGGGAATGTGATTGTTGTTTAGTTGTGTCCGACTCTTCGTGACCTCATGGACCAGAGCACGCCAGGCACTCCTGTCTTCCACTGCCTCCTGCAGTTTGGTCAGACTCATGTTGGTAGCTTCGATAAAGCCATCTTGTCCTCTGTCGTCGCCTTCTCCTTGTGCCTTCCATCTTTCCCAACATCAGGGTCTTTTCCAGGGAGTCTTCTCTTATGAGGTGGCCAAAGTATTGGGGCCTCAGCTTCAGGATCTGTCCTTCCTGTGAGCACTCAGGGCTGATTTCCTTCAGAATGGATAGGTTTGATCTTCTTGCAGTCCATGGGACTCTTCAAGAGTCTCCTCCAGCACCACAATTCAAAAGCATCAATTCTTCGGCGATCAGCAGTAGTTCTGAACTGTAGTAACACCCTTTCTGGCCTTCCATTTGATATACCTACTTGTGGCATTTAGAAACTCAGTTGTTGGCAGGTCTTGGGGTTTCAGGATCATCTGCTTCACTGATGGGCATCCTCTCTGTGTTAAAGATAGATACTTTGAAGCAAGATTAGTCCCAGAGAGAAGTGGGATGAGCATTAGGCAAGGGGGATATTTGCACAGTGTATCACTGAACAACTTATTACAGGTGAAATCTTTCCCATAGGGAGTCACCCCATTCCTCAGATGTGGTGCATACACTGCACTGACTGCTGATAAACAGCTTGGGAACCTATTCAGAGCTGCTTCATGAATGCCATCACTGTTCAGTAGAAATGTTTGTTCACTTGAGATTTAGGCCACAATACAAAGAAGTTATGTGCATCGGTGGGTGGAGGGAGAAGGGAACCTCAAGCATTGCCAGAGCTTTGCTTGCTGCTTCTCTGGCACCAGTTCCTACTGCTGCAACTACGTTTTATAAACTTAGTTCTTTACTTCAGCAATGAGACCTGCTGAAGAAACAACAAGCAAATACTCAGCTGCAGATGTTCTTTCCCACCTTTTGCATATAACTTCCTTGAATTGCATCTTCAGATTGAAATGTTTCACCGGCTTCTACAATGGAAGATCATTAACTAGGCTAGAAATATCACAGATACATTACTAAATTTGCTCCTTTTATGAAGACTTCTGTGGAGTTCTAAACTATATGAAATACTAATACCTTAGAAGAGAGTGGGAAGTTAAAATGTTAACAACCATCAACCAACTGGAGTGTACAATGTAGTTTGGGACAGTCTACATTGTGCTATTTAATTAAAATGAGGCTTACATGATCCCTTTGGCTGAAATTCTAATTACCCTACTTTGTATAGACACTAACAGACTTGAAGAACTTTTATTCTCAGCCAAATCTTCACCAGCCATCAACATTAAAACATAGATTTGCCTTTCAGGTATTGCCTCCTGTCTCCTCAGTGTTGGTTTCTGATTAAAGGGAAAGCTGCATCTCTTTGACCCCTTTTCCTCCTCTTCTCTGTGTTGTTGCTTTTAATGATGACCTTAGTCTGATACAACTTTTCATAGAGGTCTATTGGACATATTTACGTTGAGATAAATGGAATAAAATGGGTTGAAGAGCTTTTCTCATTTCCTATAAATGTATCCATTTGAACCATGCCTTTGGGAGGCTTATCTGGGTGGTAAAGCAACTTTAGAAGTGTATCTAGAAATGGTGAACTTTTGACTGAGCACAAAAGTTAAACAGTAGATATAGCTGCTATAGGGGAGAGACTACTGTATCTTTAAAAAAAAAAACACCTATGAGCTGTCTTGCTGTTCCTTAAGTACACACCAGTGAGTGCAGAAAATACATCCTTCAGAAAGTGTTAGTAGATATAATGTTAAGCCTTGGTCTTAACAGCTCAAGTGCCAGGAAGCCCATGCTCATCCAAGTTGCTAAACTTGGTTGTGTGCTTGAACTTGTGAGCAGTCATTTAGGCTATTCATTTTTATGTGGCTGCTGCTCCCCCCCCCCTACAGATAAGTCATTTGGCTTTGCAAAACATTTTTTTTTTGTTTCCCTTTCTAGTGTAACCATGATCAAAAGCAGCAGGACTTTAGAATATAAGAGGGTAAAATAAGGAAAATGCATGGGAAAAGCTCAGTAAATGGGTGAATAGACTTGTTTTTAACAGACTTAATCTTAGATGTTAAGTGTGAATGATGTCAGCTTGAATGAGAATCCTGAAAGCTGTTGTTAAATCATCCAGCATACTCACATATTTCACTTCTCCAATTTTCAGTATTATGGCCTGCAGATCTTGGAAAACGTGATAAAAACAAGATGGAAGATTCTTCCAAGAACCCAGTGTGAAGGTAGATATGAGTGACTTCTTTGTCCTGTTTAGACTCACTGATGCTCGTATGGTATGTTTTTGGACATTGCACTGGGGTAGTTGCCTTTCTATCTGCTTCAGTGCCTGATAGATCAGGTATTGGACCTTGTGTCAGTGTGTGATGATGAAGTCATGTAGATTTTTAAAAATACTTTGGGATGAATGGAGACGCAAATTTTAACATGTTCTGATTTCCAAACATGGCCACTGATTAAACTTCAAATGACTGTCCTGATGCAATATAACTATCCTCCTCTCACTTTCCCCCTGCCCCCCCCCCAATTTTTTAGCTGCTTATTCATTGGCAAGCAAGCTCCTTATCCACACTTAAAACAGCTGTGTTTGGCCAGTGAATTATAATGCATAGCTGGTTGATTTCTCCCCAATCCTGGCACTGCTGTTTTGAGCAAACAGCATTGTTTTTACCACAGCAGAGTACGTTTAGACAGCTGTTTCATACTGGCAAGGGAATTGCCAATGCTTGACAAACGTACTGATGTATAAAAACCTTGATAAAAAGGAGTTACATGTTTTGACAACACAGAGATCCAAGCTAAGGGCCACCTCTGAGCCATGCATAGCTCCATGCTTCCAGATGGAACACATTTTGTTGGGCCGGTAATTCCTCCTTCAGATACAAGGAAGAATGGAACTATTGGAAAATTAAATTGCCTTGTGCAGGATGGGGTGGGTGCACTCTTGTAAGAGTGCTGATGGAGGATCTGTATTTGCAGCTCGTAGGAATGAGAGGTGGCGCTAAATGGAACTGATTGCAGTTTCATTCCAAGAACTGCTTGTCTAGTGCTAAGCATAGTTAGCAATCTTGCACACTGTCAACTTTTGGCACTTGGTCTGGTTGTTTGCTTTAATTGAAGCTGGGGCTGGCAGAAGTGGCAGCATCAAAGTATGTGATACTGACTCTGGAAAGCTGGTATACGAGCTGTCGGTGTGAGCATTGATTTATGTGATGTCATGATTCATAATAGCTGAGCTTCAGCTGTACATTAAACAGACCAGAGTAGAGTCAATGTGTAGAATACGGCTCAAAAAGGTGGTTGCTGTAAATTGGCGTGCATTACTTGAAATTTTGGTGTGGCTTTTTACCTGCTTTTAAAACCAGTAAATGACAAGTATGTTTTAAATGTCTTTCAGTATTGGATGAATATTACATCACAGTCTCTCTTTAGTTTCTTCTTGAGCTGAGATAGGAATTACTGTAAATGGACTGTGTAATCTTAAGTAGTCCCCCTGCAGCTGCTGCTTTGGCTGGTGGATGGAGCCTGGTTGGTTAAACCATCTTCCAGCCTGTTATGGAAGACTCCCCTATGCTCTGGAGCTGATATTTGGGGGGATGTTGACACTGCAGAAAGAAGGGGTACTTCCCAAATATTCACTTGATCCCCAGCCTTTTCATTAGTGCTAACGTACCAACTGGATTATGTCCATAGCTTTTGCATACAGAAAGCACTATGCATAATAGAAAAGTCTCAGTGAAAGATCACTAATACTCCAAATTCATGAATAAGAATTGTGTCTAAAAGAATTACTTACCAAAACCTACCTAGCAAGTCCATTTTTAGGATAGTTTCTGAATCCAGAACCAAGAACAGCACTATTTACTATACCACTCATTCAACTGATGAATTTGTACTGATGGGTTTTGGTGCTGTTTTATTGCATCTGTTCTTTTGATTAATGTATGGTATTTGTGTTTTTCTGATTTTATGTTACGCTTTAAAGAAAATTTTTATTTGCATTGGGGAAGGGTGTACAGGCAACTCCCCATTTATGCAGAGGTTACATTCTGAGGCACCACACGTTTCTGCAGGACGTGTGTAAGCCCCCAGCCCCTTGCGGTGGTGAAAACAGTGCACGTGTCAGCACTTGCACACATGGCGATTGTACACAAATGTGGAGGTACTGTCATTAACAGTTCTAGGGTCTAAATTCCCATTTGACCATAAAGCTCACTGGGTCACCTTGGGCCAGCCCCCAACACGGTCTAACCTGCTTTACAGGATTGTTGTGAGAATATGGTGGAGAGAATACTGTGCAGAGGGAGGAGATGGGATATAAATGTAAAAATAAATAAGGCTGGATTGTGAGAGATTGGGAATTGATGAACATGAGAGTTGAGTCTTGGTCCTGCAAGCAAACAATGGGGACTAGAAACCAAGCACATGCTTAGTCTTACTATGCAGTCTTGACTGCTAGACAGGTGTTTCCAACTCGGTTATTGTTACTGTTATTTATTAAACTTAAATGCCACCCTTCATCCGAAGATCACTGGGTGGTTTACAACATAAAAATAAAAAATGGAAACACAAAATATGTAAGTTAATAACAAAGAAAAGCTTTAAAAATAAAGCAGAATTGTGAACTCAACCAACCAGAGCCTCATACCTCCGTCCCAAAGTCTAATGCCTCACTTACCTTCAATGCTTCGAGAATGTACCCCCTGGCTCAGCACCCTGTGCTTGCACATCCCTAAATTCGCCACTGTACTTTGGCAGAGTCCAAGAATACAGAGTGTCATAAAATATGCTAAAATGCTTTTGTGGATAGAGTCTACTGGTTATCATGAAGTAGGCTATATAGACAAGGGGTCGGCAAACTATAGTCCCCGGGCTGGATCAGGCCTGCCTGGGTCCTAGATCCGGCCTGCCCAGCCATTTAAGAACCTGCTGTGAAGCTGAGACTCCTGGCGATGGGAGGAATCAATCAAATGCCGTGCCTGGTTTACCTCAGTGGAAGCTCCGTCTGGGCAGTCAAGCTGGCTTCCAATGACAACAGCGCTGCTAGTGCCATGCACCCCAGCGCCACGACAGGCAGCTCCAGCAACAAGAAAAGGTGCAGATCTGGGTGGCACCGCTCGCCTCCTTTACACACACACACACCCTCCTTGTTTGGGTTGAGGGCCAGACCACCTTTTCTTGCTTACTTACCCCAATATCATTTATAGTATTAGTATTGTATTGTGCCCCCAGAAGCTGAGCGTGCGGAGTTAGATTGTGGAAGGAAAAAAATCCTCTTCTCTCTCTTTCTCTCTGCTTTCCCACCAGACTTTCTCCTCTCCAAGTCAGGCCATTGGGAAAATAGTAATAATAATAATAATCTTTCTCCCATCGCCGCTGCCGCCCTGGTGCTCCTGTGGACCAGAGAGCGGAGCGGACGAGCTCGCTCTGCCTACCCGCTTCATAAGAAGTGGTGGCAGTGGCAGCTCTTTCTCTAGGCGGGGAGGAAGCCCGTTTCACATCACCCCCCAGCCCTTTGGCGAATGAGGCAGGCAGCAAACGGAGAAAGCGGGTGGGGTGGGTGGAGAGGAGGTCTACTTGCCCCCCTCACCTCTTCTTCCAGCCCCTCCCCCCCGGTGCCACTTCTCCGGAGCCGCCATCCCTCCTTCACCTCAGCTGTTCTCTGCATATTGAACTTGCCGACCTTTTCTCTGTGGGGCGATTGTGAGTCTGTGTGTGTGGTTTGGGGGATGGCAGGAGGATGAGCAGCGTGGTGGTGGGTGAGCTTGTCTGTTGAGGAGCTTTCTGCACCCCACTTCAATGTATTTTATTTGTTTTATTATATTATATTATATTATATTATATTATATTATATTATATTATATTATATTATATTATATTAATTATGCCTGCCCTTTCCCCACCCCATTGTTCCCAGTGTGCATAGGAATTCGTTCATTATTGTTTTCAAAATATAGTCCAGCCCCCCACAAGGTCTGAGGGACAGTGGACCAGCCCCCCTGCTGAAAAAGTTTGCTGATCCCTGATATAGACCATCGGAGCTTATATATGTCTCTTAGGTGCCCCAATACTCTTTTGTTGTTTTTGCGGTGACCACCAGTTCAGAAATTATTAAAATCTGCTAGAATCACTTCCTAGACTATCTCATGTATGTACCCTCCATATTTCTTTCATGCTATCTAGGAAATTTCTTCCTGAAAAAGCACTCACTGCTCCAGGCTTACTCTAATCTGCTGTTAACACTTGAATTACCTCAACACGGTTGGTGTAAAAGTAGATCCCCCCCATTACCACCCCTTTAGATCAAATGGAATCATATATGGGCTAGTTACATCTTAAGCAAATTGATTTTAATGGGCTGGATGCCTTCCTCCAGTTGCTGCCCTGGTCTGCTTTGAGTGAAAGGACAGGATATAAATGTAATAATAAATAAATAAAATTTTGGTAATTATATGAGCATTAAATTCCTGATAAGACCTGGAATTTTTTTCCATTACTTCCCATCTCTTCCCAGAAGTGCCATAATGTCAGAAAGTGCTACTTCAAGATTTTATGGCAATTGGTAAGATCATTGGTCAGAATTCTCAGATATGTATGTATTGGAGGCTCTACATTTGTACTACACAACTGCCAGATTTAGTACAGGTCACTCACATCTTATGCAGGGGTTATGTTCTGGAGATGCACATATGCATAAAAACATGTATGCTCAAGCCACCCCTTGTAAGCACACTCTTGCAAGTATTCTGACATTCCAGAGCTGGCACACTAAACAGCACACACACACACACAGAGAGAGAGAGAGAGAGAAGAGAGCTTTTAAGCTCTCAGACTTGCTTACCGGGCCCTGGGAGTGTCAAGAAATCTTGCAGGGCTGTCCGAGATCTTGCAAGAAGCCTCCCAAAGCCTGGGCAGGAAGTTTTAAGAGCTTAAAAGCACCTTCCGTGCTGGGAAACCCTGTGCAAAAAGAGCTTTTAAACTCTCCGCCTCCCATACATTTAATTTGTGTGATTTCAACCAACCAGCTGTCAGTTGTGGAAAGATGAAGTTGTGCATAAGTTGCAAGTTACCTTATACCAGGCACATAATCCATCATTCTGATGTTGCTTCATTTTACTTAAAAGTGTGCCCTGAAGACACCAGGGAGGCATGATAACAAAAGGGAAGAGATGGATGTGACGGCAGTCTGATGCTATTAATTTGATAAAGATTAATAGCATATCCAGTGGTGGTGATTGTCCACAGAAGGCTCTTTTGATCCAGCAGAGGTTTCCATGAGGACAGTGTCCACCAATTCACCCTCTGCCACCCTCCACACTGTTCCTGAGGGTCTCTCAACTCTGGAGCAGATTAGAGGGGCTACAGTGCAAAGGGAGAACTGATGGAAATTGTCTTCCCTTCACCCTTATATTGATTGAAGCCTCCACTGGATCAAAGAACCTTTTGTGAAAGGTAGGATAGAATTGGCTACAACAAAGAAATGGGGGTAGGGTAGTGGCTGAACATAGTTTCAGGCAGGCAAGGCAGACCAGTGGAGTATGCTGTGCAAGAAAAGCTGCAGCACATTTCTTTTTCTGAATTACAATTTGAGACAAGCTCCATTCTTGCACTCAAGAGTTTACTCGGACAGTCTTCAAGAGAGAGAAAAACTCCACGCTGCTTTTCTGTATGAATTAGTGTTCTGAGCATGCCACCCCTTAAATTTATGTCTGCATCTGGAGTGATTGAATCATTCAGTCATGTTCATATATGATCTAGAGATGCAGACAGAATTACCCACCCCCAGTAGAGGATGATTGGAGACATGGCTAGAGTGTGAATTATTTGGACACAGCAGGGAACCATCTATGTGGGTGCTTAGGTTACACAGGAGTCTTTTAATTAACAGCAAAGTGTAGATTGGGTGTTAAGATCTCCATAGGTTATATAATTCAGATTTGTAGTACACAGCACACAAACCCTTGTTTTATGATAACTGTTTATGAAGGCACATTTATTTTAAATCCACTGCCATGAGCACATTGGTCTTCCTTTGGACAATACATTCTAATGGCCTTTTGTTACATAGCTTGCAAAGGTCCTTGCCCTAGGAGCTTGTCCGCCTGCATTGCTCAAGCAACAACACACCTAATTGCGAGGCAGCAACTATGCTTCTTATGATAACTATTCTAATGGCAGCTGAAGTCCAGCGTTCATACATGAAATCGCTAGTTCCTTATTACTGCAAACTCCCTATAAACATGAATGGTAGTTTGGCAGTCATGCTGATGTTTACGTAAAATGTGGCAGAATCTTAAAAATGGCACAGGATCCTGCAAACATGCTTTATTCTTTAAATAGCTAGTTTCTGGTTCTCATGGTTGATAATATGCTTAAATGCAGACATTCTGTGGCAGTTAACAGTTGCCATTGCATATGGTGCAAGCTGTGTTAGAAATTCAGATATATTGGCTATTTGCCAAAAGGCGCCTTAAACCTAGGTTATGGTCACCATAGCCGAATGTCTAGTTGCTTTTTTAAAAACTTGATTTTTTTCAGTTTTACCTGTGAGTTGAGCGGGATGTTGTTTTGACTTGCACCACCTGCAGCGTCACCCAGGTGTATTATTCTGGTGCAGCAGCAGTTTCACTTGCGCAGCAGTGGCAACAATTTTACTTGAGTCGCACAGGGTGCTGTTTTGACTCACGGTGGCAGTTTTACTCTCGAGTCTCAGTCGCCCTTAGTGATGTTAAATTCTCGAGAATAATCTTTTGGAGAATATTCTTGATTAATGAGAATATTCGAGAATTTTCATTTAAAATAGGAAAAAACTGTACAAATACTTTTATTCAATGGGGCAATGCAGCGAATTCACATTCTTTGATTATTTTTTTGCACCAAACTTGAAATTGAAAATTTAATGTGAATGACTCACGTTAATCACTAAGCCTGCCACTAACTGTATATTTACCATCAGCTTTGAATTGTAATTGTGTTGTGTATGTATGAAATGTAGCTTTTAAAGTAAAAGGAATATAAAAAACCCAGGTCCGCTACATGAGTACGTTCTTTAATAAGCATATCTACATGGTATAGTATTTTCAGTGCAACACTAATAAAATCAATACAGTGGTACCTCGGGTTGCGGACACTCTCCGTTCCGGGGTGCCATTCGCACCCCGAAAAGTCTGCAACTCAAGCGGCGATAATGTGCATGCGGAAAAGCGCGATATCGCGCTTCTGCGCATGCGCACGTGGTGAAACCCAAAGTAAACACTTTCGGGTTTGCCGCGTTCGGAACCTGAAAAAACACAACCCACAGCTATTGTAACCCGAGGTGTGACTGTATAAAGTTTAAAATAAATGCTATTATTTCCAGAAAATAAAACACAAATTATCAGTAATGACAAGTTACATAACATCAGCAATGCAAATTACTACAGGTATCTGCTTAGACAAGTAAGGCAACACACAACATATTTAAATTATAACTGATAAATTGTCACAAGAAAGAAATTTATGTAAAAAATAGCTTTAAGTAACAAGTCTCAAATGTTTGTAAATTTATATTGACTCCTCAAACATCTTAAGAGGATGTCAACATCTTCGTCTCTACTGGTAGCAGAGCTTTCAGTTCCACCCTGATCATCTGCGAGATCATAAAACGAAGTTGATGGTTGTGTAAAATTCAATGAGCTTGTTAGAAGCTGTGCTTTCTTCTAGGAGTTTTAAGTTATGAGCTACATATGTAATCTTTCCTGCTATGTCTACATTAAGCCTATTCCTTTTTGCTGAATGAATAAGTTCATAAGTACCGAAGCTACGTTCTGTTGCAGCTGTCGTTGGTGGCATATTTAAAATGTCCACAGCCACTCTGCTAAGCCTTGAACCAAAGCATGTTCCCTTCCACCAAACCACTGTATCCACTTTTTCAACCGACTTCAATACAAGGATGGCCCTTGTGGTCTCTTCCAACTCTATGATATGACTTGCTAAAGAAACTTCCTTAGCACGATATGTTGCCAACTCTGCCAAAACATATTGTGCATCATTTGGTGCACTTGCTGATATTTTGAGATCACTGAACTCGGTATCTTAAATTGGTTCATCTCGTGATAAATGAACGCCAAAGGAGAAGGGGACGACAGAGGATGAGATGGTTGGACAGTGTTCTCGAAGCTACTAACATGAGTTTGGCCAAACTCTGGGAGGCAGTGAAGGATAGGCGTGCCTGGCGTGCTCTGGTCCATGGGGTCACGAAGAGTCGGACACAACTGAACGACTGAATAACAAATACTTGGGATCAAGGATATTTGCAGCAAAGTGAATTATGCTGTTACACATAATTGTATATGCCTACGTACTTTAAGTGTATAAAGCATTAAAGCTAATGTGTAAAAAAAATGCACTGTATGTCCAAGGGTATAGAATTGTTAAGAATAAGGTTACACCAAAATAGAAAAAAAGGCTATTACATATAGTTGAAATCCATATGAATTCAAATGTTCATCAAATTAAATGCATAGCATTTTTAAAACAAAGTTTTCTGTAGCTCACATTTCAGAACTGCCAATGGTGAATGACATAATGCCCAGCAATGTAACAGGATTTTTTTTAATCATTATTCATTACTTACACTGGCAATATCACAGCTTGACTTACTATTTACTAGATTTTTAAAATGTGGGTTGTAAAACTGGTTCTTACATCAGAATTAACAGTTTGTGGAGATTATTCTCACCTCACATCACTAGTTGCCCTGTTACGCAGCCATACAACTCTTGGTTACAATTAAGCCATGCCAAGTTGCAAAATGCAACTGGTGCCTGAGGAATTTAATACACTGGGTGCATGGTGTCAGTGCAAGTCTTACTGCTTACTTGCTTCTGCATTGGAATGCTTGCCCCCCTGCCCACCAATCAAAACCAACTGCAGGTCTTTGTCCACTCCATTTCTTCCTCTTCCCAACAACAAAAGGAGAAGAAGAAGAAGAGTTTGGATTTGATATCCCGCTTTTCACTACCCGAAGGAGTCTCAAAGCGGCTAACATTCTCCTTTCCCTTCCTCCCCCACAACAAACACTCTGTGAGGTGAGTGGGGCTGAGAGACTTCAAAGAAGTGTGACTGGCCCAAGGTCACCCAGCAGATGCATGTGGAGGAGTGTAGACACGAACCCGGTTCCCCAGATTACGAGTCTACCGCTCTTAACCACTACACCACACTGGCTCCAATAGACACTAGATGGATTACTGGTTTGATACAGCAGAGTTTATTGTCAAGTAAGATTAGTTCAAGTGTGGTATTTGTTGTATTTTGCTTGTAGTCCTTTACCTATTGTCAAGATAGATCGTTAATGAATACTGTTGTTGCCCAATTTAAAATTATCTTTGATTTTAAATCAAATCAAACTATCCTAATCAAGTAACCTTTTCAGGTCAGATTTGAAAAATACATAACAGAGAAACTCAAAAGGAAAGTGGGGGCTGTGAAACATGTTCCCATTACAGAGGGCATGATAAAAGAACTAACTGCATTGCACTACAGTCTTCACAGTGAATATGGGTAGTATCCAAGGTCCCCCAGCCCTCTGAAGCACATTTTGAGGGTACATGAAGGCCTGGAGAGAATTGTAGGGGAAATTTTTGTTGCACTAGCAGACATTTATTGCATGAGTGAAATGGCAGCACTGGATACAAGTGAGTGCAAAAGAGAAGAGCAAAATATTTTGGATTACACACTGGAAGAAAGAAGCCATGAAAGCTGTCACTCTGAAAATAAATACTATTGGTTATTTTTTAAGTGTGAATTTCTGCAAATTGAGGAAGGTTTTGCTCCCCGGCCACCTTCTACATCTGCCACTAGAAGTACGAGAGACTTCTAATAGTGACAAGTCTTTTGAGTAAGCCCCACCCTGTGAGGAAAGGATGGGCTTATTTAGACTTGCTTGTAACGCCAAGAATCAGAAGCAGCAGTTGGTAGTTGGAACAACTAAGGACTGGAGAAAGCTTTGTATACAGCTTTGGCTTTTCTAACAACTCTTGGCTTCCCCCCCCCCCTTCATTATTTGCAAATTTTAAATAACTCGTGTAAGATTCAGTGAAAAGAAGCACGCAGTATGGTTATGGCAGAAGGTGATCCCCCCCACCCCCGCCTCTTCTGAAGGTCAGGGGAACCTGCTGAATGGGAGATCCTCAAGGCTGTCTTGATTGCATGAAATGTCAAGTGTTGTGTGTATTGATCTGTTGCTTTTTGTGGTATAGTATGTTGCATTGCTGCCCGTTCAGAAGGCTCCATGGAGCCATCCTTGGGTACAGTTTTTAAAATAAATCCAAAAGCCTTGCTAAACTGCAATCCCAGAATTCTTTATGGGAAACCATGATAGTTAAATTGGTGTTAAATTAATAAACTGAATAGTTTCCCCACCTCCCATCACCCCTTTCTCCCACTCCCTGAATGCAAGGTATATCAGAAGACGTCAACCTGTATATAGGGGGGTGGGGTGGCAGCTTCTCCTCAGGTTTCCATGTATTACAGGCAGCCAATAGCAATGTTATTTCGTCATAATATATGAAATAAAATCTGACCAGACAGTATGAAAATACTTTTCTATTGCAAAAAAAATTCCTTCTTGCTCTCAGTTCATGGGTTAATTTTCTCTATAAGGGCAGGATGACATGCTTGAGATACCCATTCCAAAATTAAGATGACAGATGAAGAAATTACTAGTCTAAAGTACAGTCATACCTCATGTTGCGAATGCTGCAGGTTATGTGTTTTTGGGTTGCGCTCTGCGCTGAACCCAGAAGTACCGGAATGGGTTACTTCCGGGTTTTGCGCATGCACAGAAGCGCAACCCATGGGGCGCTACGGGTTGCGAACGTGCCTCCCGCACAGATCATGTTCGCAACTCGAGCGTCCACTGTATTTTCTTTCGCTGGAACTGAAATTGATTTTATGAGAGCAGTTTGACCATAGTTTACCCATTAACTATGGTTAAGCCCCAGGGCAGGGTTCACACATAAAGCTAAGTGGTGGTTTAATAACCACTGTTTAATAAACCATGGCTTAGGGTTGCATGAGAGAAGCAGGGCAGTATTCCTAATGTATAATATTGGCACCTTCTCCCCACCCGAATCCCTTTCCCTAATGGTCACTAGCACAGAATTCACCTTTTTCACAGCTGCTGCACACTGGGTCAACATTTCATTGTGCCATCCACCATGACCTCAAGAGCATTCTTGGTTAGTCGCTGTGACTTTGGGCTCCTTCAGTATGTGTGCATTTAGGAACTTAAGAAAAAGGCATCAGTCCTAATGCAGATCTATGAGGGGCTTCATTCCTTCACTCTCTAAAGTGAAGTGATTGTTTAGTTATTCCTATTCCTGTTCTTTAATCAATTATCAGTCCATAGGATAATCTGTTCACTTATGTCATTACTGCTTAATGCAGGCATAGGCAAACTCGGCCCTCCAGATGTTTTGGGACTACAACTTCCATCATCCCTAGCTAACAGGACCAGTGGTCAGGGATAATGGGAGTTGTAGTCCCAAAACATCTGGAAGGCTGAGTTTGCCTATCCTGGCTTAAAGTATTCAGGCAGCTTTACTCAAGTGACACTGTATACTTGGGCTTTTAATAATTCCTTGATGCATCCTGTTTTACCAGTGATTTGTTGTTTGATAGTTTACAAGCTTTTTAAAATATTTTGTAGGTATCAAAAAATACGTTGTTGGCTTAATTATCAAGACTTCATCTGATCCATCATGTGTTGAAGTAAGTGAGATTTCTCTAGGGGATTGGAAAGTGGGCTCCTTTCTGATGAAGTGAAACTAGGCCTTAACTCTTTTTTTTCTTTGCTTCCTCTAGAAAGAGAAAGTATACATAGGGAAGTTAAACATGATTCTTGTTCAGGTGAGTTTTGTCTCTGACCTTAAAATACTAGTTATGAAGGTTTTATCAGAAGAAAACTAATCTTATACCACATGGGGGTTCTCATGCTTTGCAGATACTAAAACAAGAATGGCCAAAACATTGGCCAACATTCATCAGTGACATAGTTGGGGCCAGCAGGACAAGTGAGAGCCTTTGTCAGAACAACATGGTGATCTTAAAACTGCTTAGTGAAGAGGTGTTTGACTTTTCCAGTGGACAAATAACTCAAGTAAAAGCCAAACACTTGAAGGACAGGCAAGTAGTGTGTCCCCCCCCCCCATATACTGCACCTAAGTGGGCTGTTGCTCATCTGTTTTATCCACCAGCTTTTCTTGCAGATATTTGGAGGCAATATATTGCAACTGCTTCTTTCCCTAAACTCTAAACAGAGCTTATATGTCTCTAAGTTTGTGATGTAGAAATAAAACTATTTTGCAACTTCTGCTCTTAAAAGATAGACTTCAGAAGCACTACAGTAAGCCCACATCTTACATGGGGGTTACGTTCCAGGGATCGTGCCTAAAGCCAAAATTGTATATAGTCCAAAAACACATTGAGTTCAATGGTGGGTGGGATTGCCAAAGTCTGTTTTCCCCTGGATATTTATCTACTTGCCAAGTGTGCAAGCTGAATGTGCACAAGTTAAATGCACGCAAGTTGCAGGCTTACTGCACACATCTGCATGTTCTTGCCTTTGCTTGAATTGGTACTTTGTAATCTGCTGGTGTTTGCTTGGGCTATCCTGCAAAACCTCTAAAGTAGTAACAAAAGTATTTGCAGTAGTATGGCATATTAAACATGGTAAAGGCATTTTATATTGCAACTTTTAATGTTGCTTTTTAATCTGTAATGTTTTATTATGTTTTTATTTATGTTGGAAACAGCCCAGAGTGGCTGGGACAACCCGGTCAAATGGGCAGAGTACAAATAATAAAATTGTTGTTGTTGTTAGATGCTGATTTTTTTCTCTATTTCTTCTAGCATGTGCAATGAGTTCTCACAGATATTTCAGCTGTGTCAATTTGTGATGGTAAGCTTAATTGCAATATAATCTTTGTAAAATGCTCACATTATTATAAAGACAAATTTGCTTATATGTAGCTTTGTTAACAGGAAAACTCTCAAAATGCTCCCCTTGTTCATGCAACTTTGGAAACTTTGCTTCGATTCCTCAACTGGATTCCACTGGGCTATATTTTTGAGACCAAGCTGATCAGCACACTAATATACAAAGTGAGTATTTCCTCTAAACTAAATAACCACTAAGAGGGAAAATGGGGTGCTGATTGTAGCTAGTAAGTGAGTACCTAACTTCTATGCATATTTCTTCTTTACAGTTTTTAAATGTCCCTATGTTCCGAAATGTCTCCTTGAAGTGCCTCACAGAGATTGCTGGTGTCAGTGTAAGTCAGTATGAGGAACAGTTTGTCACACTCTTTACCTTGACGATGATGCAGCTCAAACAGGTAATTTCTCCTCCTCCTCCCAAACTTATATTAGAGTGGGTGGCAGTTCTTACTCTGAAGCAGTTGGTTCCTCTCAAATTCTTCAACTGGATACCAAGATTTCCAGTGCAGGCAACAACTTGTTCATTGGAAGTAAATCTTGTGGAATCCCAGTATTTCCCCCCCCTGTATGCAACATTCGATGGGTTAATGAATCTATTGGTGGATTGTATGCCAAGTTGCGCAGAAATGTCCACGTGGGGTGAAATCCCATTGATCTCAGTGGAGCTATTTATGGCTGCAGGCCAAAGTGTGTTGTAGTTGATGACACCATTGGCATTTACATGACTGCCAGATTATAATTTTGAGTTCCATTGTTCTTAGATGCTTCCTTTGAACACCAATATTCGACTTGCATACTCCAATGGAAAAGACGATGAGCAGAATTTCATCCAGAATCTCAGTTTGTTTCTCTGTACCTTTCTGAAGGAGCATGGTCAACTTATAGAAAAACGTTTAAATCTAAGGGAGACATTAATGGAAGTAAGTTTTCCCAGTTTGCTTGCTTGCTTTTTTGTATATGTTGTTTTGGTGTCCTCTGTATCTCATCGTCTTTACTGAAAAGTAAGATGGATCAAGAACTGAGTAAAGCATGAGGGCAGACTTAACTTTGATTAGTACAGTGTTTTTCAACCACTGTTCCGTGGCACACTAGTGTGCCGCGAAATGTTGCCTGGTGTGCCGTGGGAAAAATTTGTTTATTTGATTCCTATTTAAGAGAATTACTTTATATATAGTCAATATAGGCAAAGAGTTAAATTTTTTAACATTTTCTAATGGTGGTGTGCCTCGTGATTTTTTTCATGAAACAAGTGTGCCTTTGCCCAAAAAAGGTTGAAAAACACTGGATTAGTAGACAGGGGAAATATGTTTCTCAAATGTGAGCTCCTTTGTCAGCTGCACGGTTGGCCTGGTCCCAGTATTTGTGTTCAGGCTGTGCAGTTCTCAAAGGGAGTTTCCCATCATATCTAGTTTGGTAATCATTTACCTGGTGAAATAGTAAGAGCTCTTCTCCTGCTGTCAGTACTTAGTGCTGACACAATGCCAGCTGCCCTTTTGTATTCATTCCAAGGATGTGAACTTGTGTTTTTCTGGCCGAGAACTTAGTCAAAAGCATTTTTGAGATGCTCCAACAAAAACTGATCAGATGTTAAAGTTGCCAGTTTTTATATATGCTTACATACGTCAATTAAGTAATCACCATAAATTTACTTTAGGCCCTTCATTACATGCTGCTGGTATCTGAAGTTGAAGAAACTGAAATCTTTAAGATTTGTCTGGAGTACTGGAATCACCTGGCTGCTGAACTATATAGAGAGAGCCCATTTTCAACATCTGCTTCGCCATTACTTTCGGGGACTCAGCATTTTGATGTTCCTCCCCGGAGACAACTTTATCTTCCTGTTCTGTCTAAGGTAAATAATAATTTATTATTTATACCCCACGCATCCGGATGGGTTTCCCCTAGTATTATGAAAAATATTAGGTGGATTTTCATGGTTCATGGCGTTTAAAATAAAAACAGTATTGATCCTTTATAAAGTCACAAGGTAGGAAGCCTGCTTGCTGCAGTCAGATGACATTAATTGGAATGTGTGCCTGCCTCATGGTGAGTGCACCTGCTGCTTGTTAAAAAAAATATGTGAAAAGATATTTAGCAATATTCTTGTATGAAAATACTTAGGAATATACAAATTGTGTGTGTTTCTCGGTCTCCCCTCCTCCCCCTTAAATATAGGTGCGGTTGTTGATGGTTAGCCGCATGGCAAAACCAGAGGAAGTGCTGGTTGTAGAAAATGACCAGGGGGAAGTTGTCCGAGAATTCATGAAAGACACAGATTCTATCAATTTGTACAAAAACATGAGAGAAACACTAGGTAAGTTGCCTGCAACTGCATGATCGTCCCAGGGCCATACATGTGTCTTGTAGCTCTTTGTAAATGATTTAATGCAGATTTGTTTTACATGTTTCTGTCAAGTATGATTTTAATTTCAGGTACCGCCTGCAGTCCTTATTAGTTAAAGTCTTTATGATATTAGCTCTGACTTGGTGGTCATCCTGTGCTTGGAAAATTAGGTCACATATGCCTACAGAAGTCTAGGAGACCAACTAATGCCTATATTGCTTTTACAAAAATCAAGCTAATGCATGCTTAATATGTCTTACTTGGCAGAGAGCCCCATATAGGGAACTGCATGACACCCTTTAGTTACTCTAACTATGTATAATAACATGGCTGTATAGTGAAATATAATTATGTGAACACTTACTTTAAACCTATACCCACTTATAGTATTGAATAATGTATAGTATTGTGATGTTTAGATGAACTGTGTGTGATTAAGTAAATGTTTCTCTGAAACCCTGAAAATATGTAATGCTCATTTTAATAGATGACCAATTTTCCTTTTTCTAGTTTACCTTACCCATTTGGATTATGCAGATACTGAGCGAATAATGACAGAGAAACTTCACAATCAAGTAAATGGTACCGAATGGTCATGGAAAAATCTAAACACTTTATGTTGGGCCATAGGCTCAATCAGTGGGGCAATGCATGAAGAAGATGAGAAGAGGTTTCTTGTAACAGTAATAAAGGTATTTATTAAGTTTCTACACTGCTCTTCATCTGAGGATCACAGGGCAGTTTACAATATGAAAACACACAAATATGTCATACAGGAACAAACAAAAACACGACCCAGCCACCCCCATCCCCACACAGTTTAAAAGGCCATCAATTAATTAGCCAAAGGCCTGGGAGAAAGAGAATGTTTTTGCATTTTGCATTTTACCTATATGTAAAAAATGTGCCAGGTGAGTCACAAATGGGGAGCTACCGCAAAAAAGACCCATTCTTATATTGCCACCCTCTGCACCTCTGGTGGAGGAGGCACACAGAGAAGGGCTTGAAATGATTATCTGTGTCCGGGTTGGTTCATATGTGGAGAGGTGGTCCTTGAGGTACCGCGGTCCTGAGCTATTTCGGGCTTTATAGGTCAAAACCGGCAGTTTGAATTGGGGCCGGAAACTAATTGGCAGCCTGTGCATTCGGGCCAGGATTGGTGTAATGTGCTCAAACCTGGCCGCTGAATTCTGCAGCAGTTGAAGTTTCTAAACCATCTTCAGAGTCAGCACCATGTATAACATATAGCTGGATAGAGAAATGTTAGTAGCTCTTCGGGGAAGCAAATCAGATTTTCCAGAAAGAGGTGCAACATAGTCTGCTTTAAAAAGCAGTATCTGAACAAAAGTGCTAGGGAATGTTAATCTTACCAGTGGCCAGAGTTAACTCCAGGGAAGGCAGGATTTCATAGAGGTAACATGTAGCTTCTGTTGCTGATGCAGCCTCAATTATTTTCTTGGATTCAACACACTTAAATGTAGACATGCTAGTGGCAGTTCAAATAAAATAGCTAAAGTTATTTTAAGATTTGCACAACAGCTTTAGATGGAAGATCCTCAAGGCAACTTGCAATAGATTGAAATAATGCAAAAGAACCCCATCAAAACACACACACATCCCAGTAGCTCTTAGTGGGGGCCAGAGTGTGCTTCCCTTCCACTTGAGAAAAGGAGAATCCTCTAAGGTAATTTATTGAAAAGAAAAATGGGGACATTGTAGAGGTTCTATAAAATATTCTGGATGCTGCAAACTGTGAATAGAAAAAATGCTTTCAAATTTAACTTCTAACAGTGCAACTCCATATTTCTTATTTCTTTTTGTAGGACCTTCTGGGACTTTGTGAGCAAAAGCGAGGAAAGGATAATAAAGCTATTATTGCATCCAATATAATGTATATAGTAGGGCAATATCCAAGGTTTCTGAGAGCCCACTGGAAATTTCTGAAGACTGTTGTCAACAAGCTGTTTGAATTTATGCATGGTAATTTATCTGGAATTCTCACATTGTTTTCACAGTGACAAATATTTCTTGCGATCTAAATTTTGAAATAGTTAACTGCTTTTGATCCTGGACTACCTTAACATTATAGGACTTTGAGAAGTAGGAAAGTGTTCATTTGACTCAAGATTCTGAGTAGCATCTCTATTCCAATTTCATTTCCTTAAGCCCCAATAGAAGACACCAAAATATTATTTAAATTTAGAAAAGAGAAATAGGCCAACATTTGCAGGATTTCTGTGGAAAGATGAAACCTAAGAAACAGCAGCACGTATACAGTATTTCTTTTGTATCCACAACTTTTCTCTTGCTCTGCTATAGAAACCCACGATGGTGTCCAAGACATGGCTTGCGATACTTTTATAAAAATAGCGCAGAAATGCCGCAGACACTTTGTTCAAGTCCAGGTGGGAGAGGTCATGCCATTCATTGATGAGATCTTGAACAACATTAATACAATCATTTGTGACCTTCAACCACAACAGGTATGTCACTCAACTTAATAAAACTGGAATATAGAGCCTTGGGCCTGAGGATGGACAGCAGCAAGACACATCTGTTGCTCTGTCAATTTTGCTTCTGCCCACTGATATGTAGCCCCCATAAGGTTTTGACCTATAAGGAAGTGCAGCTTTTGAGCTGATAGTTTCTCCACCCCTGACTTAAAATGAAAGCTTTATGGAGAAAGCTTGGAATGAATTCTGTGTCAGTGTTTTGGATACGAAGGAGCTTTTGCACTCACCGAAGCGTACTTTTGGACTTAAAACAGTGGTTTTGGAGCTTTGGGACACATGTGCATGGCAGAAAGCAGTGGCAGGCTGCAACTGGCTGATTTGCTGTTAGGTTCTCCTCTGCCCAAAATAGTCCTGCAGCATTCACATCTAGATAGCTATATAAATGCCAAATTTTCTGCATAGTAATGTAGGTAGACTTTGTTCCATAGTGGGAAGTCTGACGCCTTGGTTGTGTTTTTAAGTTGTCCTAAAAAAGCCCTACTTATTTTTGAGCAATAATTCACGTTTTAGAAGAACATGCAGCTTCACCGTTGAACATAATTTAAATAAATGCACCTGTTTTAAATACCAGTCTGAAATGCATGTATAGGCTTATCATATTTAAGCATATTAAGCTATATGTTTTGGTACATTTGATACCTCAACTAGGTGCACACTTTCTACGAAGCAGTTGGATACATGATTGGAGCACAGACTGACCAGACGGTACAAGAGCATTTGATAGAGAAATACATGTTACTCCCTAATCAAGTATGGGACAGCATAATTCAACAGGCCACAAAAGTAAGTATATTCTCTATTGGGTTTTCTTTATTTTGAACCTACGGAGACACTTGCATATGTGAGTGTGCCATGTGAGCCACCACAAAATGGCTGCCATGAAGGCATGACCAGTCACAAAATGGCTGCCGTGGCAGTGGTCACCCAAATCAGTGCTGCTTCAAATAATTTACTTCCAATTTTCAAAGGTTTTATTGCCCTGAGATGTGTAAAGTTACACGAGCTATTTCATTCCATGTATGGGTGTAAAACACATTAATATTACTTGCAGTTTTACCGTTTGGCCTCGTGTAACTTGCAGTTTCTGCTTCACCATAGCAAAATTGTAGCAACCTTCATAGAGCATATATATATAATTCCAGTTCACGGAAGGCTGATGAAGCATGTCATTACTAGCTTTATGCATATAATTTGGAACCATCCTTTGGTAGGCAGTGCTGAAATAAGATTGACCTGCCTTCCAAGACTGTGGTAGAATTCTATGGCATTGTGGTGCGAAATATGAGAACATTTGCTATGTGTGTGAGAGAGGCATCAGCTAATTTGGCTAAAGGCAGCCGCCTTAAGCACTGTCCCACCCCAAACTCACAAGCTGCTACCACCCTACTAATAAGCAAAATGCAGGCTAGTAAAGAAAAACTTGAACAGGTTACAAATGCAGCTGATAGAAGAACCACCCTGGGATCTACTGGTATAGGGTAGTATCCAAATGTAATTAATTAGTTAATAGAAAAAGCATGGCTTTATCAGCCTGCCATTTCTGCGCTGGGAATGGAGGAAGGAATTCTCTCTCTCTCTCTCTCTCTCTCTCTCTCTCTCTCTCTCTCTCCCCCTCTCCCCCTCTCCCCCCCCCCCCCCCGAACCAGCAGACTATTTTCATGCTGGCCAGGAAGAAGGAGCAGGATAATTAATTAATTTATTACTATTATTACATTTATGTATGTATGTATCTCTATCTATCTATATACATACATGGTTTACTTCTGTTCCACAGAACGTTGATATCCTAAAGGACTCTGAAACTGTTAAGCAATTGGGGAGCATTCTGAAAACAAATGTGCGGGCGTGTAAAGCTGTTGGGCATCCCTTTGTGATTCAGCTGGGCAGAATCTACTTGGATATGCTGAATGTGTACAAGTGCCTCAGTGAAAACATTTCTGCAGCTATTCAGGCAAACGGTGAGTATTACTGGCTTTAACATAAGTATTCGGAGTGTCTTACAACTCAGATTCAATGGAGTGAGATCTAATACTGTATAATGACTGGCTCCTAAGTGCCCTCTCCGATCGCATGGAGAACCGATCGCATTTCAGGCTGAACTGAAAACACATTCTGAATCTGACCAGACACGGGTGAGAGCTCAGTGTTGAGCCTACCAAGTGGCGATAGCGACAGCGAAGAAAATCTTCTCCACCTTTATTGCACCTGCAGAAAGCATCAGCAGGAGACTTTTTCAAGTGGCTCGCAATTTAACAGAATCACCTGCTCCATCAGGGCCCGGTACGGGCTGCATGATCTCCTGCAATGATTTTGCAAAGTTTTTTGCAGATAAAGTCGCTCAGATTCGGAAAGAGGTAGACTCCACCATGGGAGCAGGGCCGGGCCAGGAGAGTGCTCTGTTACCTCCGAGGATGTGGATGAGTGAAACCAACCACCTGTCTCCTTGATCCTTGCCCATCCTGGCTCATAAAAGCTAGTTGGGAAGGGCTGGGTGATGGGCTCCGTGGGGTGGTGAATGCTTCTCTCTGTGAGGGAGCCTTCCCAAACCCGCTTCTTAAAAAAACATATTTAGACCCGGCCAATATGGCCAACTATCACCCAGTCTCAAATCTTCCATTCCTGGGCAAGGTGATTGAGCGGGTGGTTGCTGAACAACTCCAGGCACACCTGGAAGATGCGGACCATTTGGATCCCTTCTATTCGGGATTCAAGCCTCATCATGGGACTGAAACTGCCTTGGTCGCGCTGGTCAATGATCTCTGGCGGGCTAAGGACAAAGGTGAGAGCTGTTTCCTAGTTCTGCTGGATCTCTCAGCAGCTTTTATACCATCGACCATAATATCCTGGACCGTCTTGAGGGGCTGGGAGCTGGGGGCACTGTTATACAGTGGTTCCGCTCCTTCCTCCTGGGCCATGTTCAGAAAGTGGTGTTGGGGAACGAGTGTTCAGACCCCTGGGCTCTCACTTGTGGGGTGCCTTAGGGTTCCGTCCTCTCCCCCATGCTTTTCAACATCTACATGAAGCCGCTGGGAGAGATCATCAGGGTGTTTGAAAATAGATTAACTATGGTTAAAGTCAGTGTTGAGGAAAGCCTTCACAGGATTGAGTGGGGAGGGAGGTGGGATTTGTACTAAGGATGGTTTATGCTGTCCAGTAGCCCCTGTAATAAAAGGGTCAGAACTTTTACCCTAACGTAGAATTGTAGAGTTGGAAGGAACCCTGAGGGTCATCTAGTCCAATCCCCCCTCCCTGCAATGCAGTAACCTCAACTAAATAATACATGGCACATGCCCATCTGGCCTCTGCTTAAGTTAAGACGTTTGTTTCTATAAATGTTTTGGAGTTTATATGAATTTCTTGTGACCTTAATACTGGATTTTGAAATTGTTCTGTTGGAAAATTGCTGTTTAAAGTTCAAATTTATTTTTACAGGGTTTTGACAGCTGCTTGCTTTGCCCTGGATTTTATCTGCCATATTTCTGTTCGTTGTCTTATTGGTTTTAGATGGGTAGTTACCTTGAACGTTCTGTGGAAAGGGAGGGTAAAAATATTTTTGAATTGTTTTACGAAGTATGTATTCCTGGGTTGTAACTGACCTCAAACTCTTCCAGGAGAAATGGTTACGAAGCAACCTCTGATCAGAAGTATGAGAACAGTAAAAAGGGAAACTTTAAAACTAATTTCTGGCTGGGTGAGCAGATCCAATGATCCTCAGATGGTAAGTGGACTTCTCAAGTGTCAGCAACCTCAATGAATGGCCAATGCACACTCAAACGTATAGTAGGCCTTGTGTTACAGTACAACTGTTTTTCTTTCTTTAGGTAGCTGAAAACTTTGTTCCGCCTTTGCTGGACGCAGTTCTTATTGATTACCAGAGGAATGTTCCAGCTGCCAGAGAGCCTGAAGTGCTTAGTACAATGGCTATCATAGTAAACAAGCTGGGAGGACACATTACTGGTGAAATACCTCAGATATTTGATGCTGTCTTTGAATGCACGTTAAATATGATCAATAAGGTAATTCACCAAGTCCTGCAACAAACAGGAATGCCTCGAGTTTCTTCACTGCTGTGAACCACATTCAGTTGTCTCTGTTTGAAATTGTAGTGTTCCTTGTAAGTGTATGTGTGAAGCATTTATAGGCTGCTGCTCATGAAGAGGCTTGCCATGTAGTGACTGTTAGAGCTATTCTTCTTGGAGGTGGAAATAAAATCGTAAGAAGGAACCTTACTAAAAAAACTTACTGGTTGCCTTTCCGTAAAAAGTAAAGACAAAATACTTAAGCCTGAACACATATGCAGGGGTACCTATCTCTGCCTGAATAAGCATACCAGAACTTCAAACTGAGCAAAAAAATGTTCTGACAGTTCTCCGTTCATTTCTCGCTGTATTAACTCATTCTTTGGAAGCAACTTTAAGGAAACAATTGTTTTAACCATTGTTAAAAAGTGTAGATTAAACTAGGCTAGAGCATAGTTTGAAGTTTTGGTCTGCCTCAGGTACACACTAGTGCTGAAAACTTGTAAATCAAACCATGATTTGAATTGTTTTGAAACTTCATTCAAAATTAGGTTTGGGCTCTTAAACAATTGTGGCGGCTGTTGTGCAGCTGCTGCCCTGGATTATTTTACTTTGGGGTGCTTTTTTAAAGTAATGTGAAGTTCTAAAAAATTGTTTTGGCCAGACTATATTGTGTAGCTTACGTTGTTGTTGTTTTTCCTGTTTTCTCCTTCCTCTGACATTAGGACTTTGAAGAATATCCTGAACACAGAACAAACTTTTTCTTGCTACTACAAGCAGTAAACTCCCATTGCTTCCCAGCATTCCTGGCCATCCCACCTGCACAGTTCAAACTCGTACTGGATTCTATCATTTGGGCTTTCAAGCACACAATGAGAAACGTTGCAGATACAGGTGACTTACCCTAATTTTCTGAACTCTTATGTTTGAGTAAGTCAGCTAGTTGTGCCGAACTATCCTCCTCTGCCAAGAACATGTGGGCATGTAGATTCTTACCCAGGCACCCCCAAACTCGGCCCTTCAGATGTTTTGGGACTACAGTTCCCATCATCCCTGATCACTGGTTCTGTTAGCTAGGGATGATGGGAGTTGTAGTCCCAAAACATCTGGAGGGCTGAGTTTGGGGATGCCTGTTCTTACCTATTTCTGAAAAGAGGCTGTTCTGTATACCTGCCTAACAGATTTGAAACTTGATTTTAAGCTTCCCTCAAGAATTTATGGAAATTCTAGTGAGTCCAGGTTTGGTGGATTTTAAATGTGATAGTCATGAGTCTGATTATTTAATTTAAATAGTGGAATTCTCTGACTAATAACTTACTTGCTTCTGTATGTAGCTCATATACTTGATGCACTTCACTTGGTTTCTAGAATGTATAACGTCTATAGACACTAAAAATTTTAATAGCTTCATGTACTTTCTTATAGGCCTTCAGATCCTTTATACACTTTTACAAAATGTTGCACAAGAAGAAGCTGCTGCCCAGAGTTTTTACCAGACTTATTTCTGTGACATTCTTCAGCACATTTTCTCTGTTGTAACAGACACGTCTCACACTGCTGGTAAGTAATTGTGGAGTGGGATGGAAGACCTGTACGGCTTGAGCTACAGTGAGTTCAGTTACTGTATACATTCTAATCTGAATGTTACTCTCCTTTGTGTACTTTCACCAGGTTTGACGATGCATGCATCAATTCTTGCATACATGTTCAACTTAGTAGAAGAAGGAAAAATAAGTACTCCTCTAAACCCTGGAAATCCAGTGAGCAACCAAATGTTTATTCAGGAGTATGTTGCTAATCTCCTTAAATCTGCATTTCCTCACCTTCAAGAGTAAGTGTGTTTAGAATTTAAAAAGTTAAATAGAACTTGAGTGCAACTACTAGTGGTCTTAATTGCTCTTCTCTGTGTGTCTCTTTTTTATTACTTCAGTGCACAGGTTAAACTGTTTGTAACAGGACTCTTCAGTTTAAATCAGGATATTCCTGCTTTCAAGGAACACCTTAGGGACTTCCTGGTACAGATAAAGGTATGTCTGGAATTTCCTCTCGCACTCTGAATGCATGTGGGACTTGAAGTAGACTAAATTGTGGGGTTATTTTTTTAGTTGAGACCTATGTATTGCTAGTTTCTGTCATGCTTCATTGGTTGGTATGCCGTCACATGCTAGATGATTTTACAAAACAAAAGCTCTCTATTTGCTATATTGAGGCTGTGAATTTGGTCATATTGGTAAAGGTAGCCAACTTCTAAAGTGCTGGGGTAACTTTAGTTTCTTGTTCCAACCTGCAGGGAGACTTCCTCATGGGAAGGATGCATGAAATGCCCATCCATCTAGTATGATATAGCCCTGTGATTGTGTGCTTTTCTTTATTTGCTCTTCAGTTAAAGAAAATAACACATAATTTAGCTTTAAGGAGTAGTCTTAAGCAAAATGACAAGTACTTGCCTTAAAAAGCTTTCATTTTAATTTTTTGACGCGGTAGAAGGGCAAAAATGGGGGAAGAATAAATGTAAATGCAGTTACGCTAACTTTGCCCTCCCACCCTCTGCTGAAACAAAACTAAAGGGTTCAGTCAAAGGTTTTATGGAAGAGGTAGGCTTTGACAACATGTAATAAAAGAGAGGGAGCACTACAGCGAACACTTGGGTTGCGAACGCGATCCATGCGGGAGGCGCGTTCGCAACCCGCAGCACCATGTCTTCGCACACGCAGGTCGCGAAGCGTGATTTAGCACTTCTGCACATGTGCAAGGCCGAGCCCAGAAGTAACCCTTTCCGGTACTTCTGGGTTCGGCGTGGTGCGCAACCCGAAAACACGCAACCTGAAGCGGCCATAACCCGAGGTACGACTGTTTATAGACTTGGATGGAAGGACAAGCAAGGGAGAGTAGTTGGAATCACGTAAGGGAACAGGAGACTTGGGGGTGATTGAGTTGGAGGACCAAAAATTTAAGGGCAGAACTATCAGGGTATGAAAAGGGGATCTGCACTAATTGTGGCATCTGCTTTCTAACATGTGAAGTCACTGTTCTGTTTCAAACATGCAGGTGCCAATAAGGGTACTCTTTGAGTGTGGTTTTTAAACAAATGATTGCATAAAATTAAAATTATCATATTCTCTATCATACATATCTCCAAGTTCTGAAACTTTGCATCATAACTGCCTTTCTAGCTTTTGATGATCTTTGCCAGATGTTTGGATTATAATGTATTTTCTCATCTGCTTTATTCCCACAGGAATTTGCAGGTGAAGACACGTCTGACTTATTCCTGGAAGAAAGAGAGACAGCTCTTCGACAGGCTCAGGAGGAGAAACACAAACTTCAGATGTCTGTCCCTGGCATCCTTAATCCACATGAAATTCCTGAGGAAATGTGTGATTAAAAAATAACCAGTTGCACTGTTTTCTTTCTGTACAGCTGCTTTGTTGTAAAAGAAAACAGGACTTGGATATTTGTTGACCAAAATGATGCCAATTTGTAAATTTAAGATGTCACCTAGTGGCCCTTTTTTCTTATGTGTTTTTGTATAAGAAATTTTCTGTGAAATATCCTTCCATTGTTTAAGCTTTTTTGTTTTGGTCATCTTTATTTAGATTTGCATGAAGTTGGAAATTAAGGCATTTTAAAAATAAAAAAACACTTCATGCCCATTTTGTGGCTAAGGGTAAAAGAGGCAAAACATATAACTTGTAAAGTCTATTGCAAAATTATACATTTTCCAGTTAGAACACAGATTTTTTTTTTTCAATTAGGGAACACTTTCTTACTAGCCTGTCCTGCAGTCTAGAAGAAAAGGGTAAATAAGTAAAGTCCATCAGATTAGTTGTTAGGTATAGGATGGTGAGTGCTGCATCAGACATGAGCAGCTTTTGGGCTGAGTGGCAAGGCTAGGCTTACTGATATTTGCAAGTTGTATGGCAAGTTTGCAGCAAGATCATGTGCATATCATCCCATTGTAAAGCAACTTGGAAAAAGAGAGTATGGGAACACAGTACAGTTAGTTATTTTTACACAGTTCTTTTGTTTTTGTGTGTGTGCTGTCGCTTTGTCGACAACAGCTTTTTGTTTTCCTCAATGAGGAGTGTTGCTCATTTGTGAGCCTTCATTAACTCGAAGTGAAATGGTTAAAATATTTATCCTGTTAGACTAGGCTGCATCTTTTTAACAAGCTCATTAAAGAAGAATTCTGGCTTTGGAGATGACTTCTACTAATTACATTGTTTACCATGCTGTAGTGCTTTAAGAACACTACTTAAAAAGCAAAATAAACTTGGTTTACATTTATTTTCCTTTCCTTGGCTTTATTCTTTTATTGGATTAAACGCTCTGATCACCTTAAAATTCAAGTAGAATTTAGAGTAGCAGAAGAATCCCGTTACGGACCCTGCAAGACCTGCCAGGGACTCCCATAATGGCTGTGGGACCTTCCTCTGCAGGAGAGTGGCTCTGCAAATTAGTTCTTTAAACGTAGGTTTTCAACACGTCTCTTGAAATGGCCTACCCAGCATTGTCTTTTTCCCCCTTTAACCCGAGTTTTTGTGGCTCTTCTCAAGCAGTGTATAATATGACCAAAAACAAAAAAATTAACATTTGGCAGTATCAATGTTACTTTTGCTTAACATATCTCCAGAATTTCTCTTCTGTATATGAAATGCCAACTTTGTCTTGGTTTTCCTGGGACGGGTGGCTTCCATGTTGCCTACAGTCCTGAGACTGTCTCACTACTTTTTTTAAAATGCAACATTCATGTGCCGTTGTTACAAGAAAATGAGGGTAGATGATTAGTGTTAATCTTTTTATATAAAATTTGAATATCAAAATAAAGTTGTATTGTGCCTTTATTATCCATTCAGAATTTTTAGTTGGAAATTCTTCATTTTAGTACCTATCAAAGCAAAATAACACTTAAATCAAATTCAAGTGCTTTTAATGCTTGGTATAAAATACTAAAACTAGATTGAGGTTCCAAAGTGCTACGACGACTTCTGTTTTCAACAAAAACTTTTTGCACAGCATACTACTTGAAATCAGTCTGCATCATATGCCTAAGATGGCAGGTGTGGACACAGTGGAGGACAAAATAAATTACCGTATATACTCTAGTACAAGCCAAGTTTTTCAGCACATTTTTTTGTGCTGAAAAACCTGCCCTCGGCTTATACTCAAGTGAGGCAGGTGGTGGCAGGGGAAGGAGCAGCCCATTTTGGTCGCTGCTCCCGCCACCATCATCTGCCTCTTGCAAGGGCTGGGATCGGAGCCGCGGTGGGGAGAAGCACAGCGCTGTGCCTCTCCAACCGTGGCTGCGATCCCTGCTCTTGCAAGGCAGCGGTGGCTGAGCAGCATCCTGAAACACTGCCCTCCCCGAAGGGTAACAGGTGGCAACAGCGGGGGGAGGAGTGTTGAGCAGGCACACGAGCTGGCTCAGCCCCAGAGAGTCTGTTGCTTTTACCCCCATCCCAGCTCTGTCCACCATAGAAACTGCCCACCCTGAAACCTTCCCAGAATCTACCCCCTTCCCCCCTTAATTCCTCCCTGAATATGCCCCACCCCTTGAGCCCTCCCTGTAAGAGACCCTTTCTTTCCAAGCCTTCTCTCTTAACCCCTGCCCCCATCCCAGCTCTGTCCACCCTAGAAACTGCCCACCCTGAAACTTTCCCAGAATATGCCCCCTTGCCCCTGATGCCCTCCCTAAATATGCCCCACCCACCCCTGAAACCTTCCCAGAATCTGCCCCTTCCCCCTTAATCCATCCTAGAATCTGCCCCTCCCCCCTGAAACCTTCCCAAAATATTCCCCTTGCCCCCCTGAAACATAACCACAATATGCCCCCTGAGCCCTCCCTTTCTTTCCAAGCCTTTTATTGGTATTTATTTTTACTTTTGAAATTTACCAGTAGCTGCTGCATTTCCCATCCTCAGCTTATACTGGAGTCAATAAGTTTTCCCAGTTTTTTTGTGGTAAAATTAGGTGCCTCGGCTTATATTCGGGTCAACCTATACTTGGGTATATACGGTAATACGAGAAGCAAATAATGAACGTTGTAGGAAGTGTGAGTAATGGAGAATCTGCATAAACTCTGGGCATTGTATACATTGTGGCAAACACATAGCAGAAGCACATTTTTGTGACCCAACAATGTCACAAAAGGAGGGGGGCCACGGAACAGGGTGTTTGCAGACTTTTTAAATGGTGTTTCAAATATATGCATTTTCACTTAAAGGTGTGGTTCGCCTGTACTTCACTCAGTCTTAGAAGGCTGCCACCAGCACTTTAGGGTCTAACCGCAAGGGGCAGTGACAGATTCCAGCAGTTCCTGGCAGAGGTCCACCTTGACAACCTTTCCAGGCTGGTTAGAGATACAAACCAATTTCCGCCCTCCGCCCCAGAAAAAGAAAACAATTTAAAAGGCTATAGATAAATAATATTTTCACCTGGCACCTAGATATATGTAGTAAAGGCACCAGGGGAGCCTCCCTGGGGAGAGCATTCCACAAACGGGGAGCCACTACAGAAAAGGCCCATTCTCATGCTACCACGATCCAGACCTCTCGTGGAGGAAGCACACAAAGAAGAGCCTTGGATGATGATCACGAGAGTCCAGGGTGGTTTATAGAGAGGTGGTCCTTGAAGCATTGCAGTCCTGAGCCATTTAAGGCTTCAGAGGTCAAAACTAGCACTTCGAATTGGGCCTGGAAACTTAACTGGCAGCCAGCGCATTTGGACCAGGATTGGTGTAATATGCCCAAGCCATCTTTTCCTGGTCAGCAACATGGCTGCTGAAAACTATACCAGCTGAAGTTTCTGAACCATCTTCAAAGGCAGCCGGACATTTTAACAGTGTTCTAACCTAGAGGTTACCAGAGCATAGATGACGGATCAAGCTCCCTCCTGGGAGCATTGCAGCTGCTATCAAGACAAGTCAATTCCCTGAAATCCTGCTCTGCTTCCAGAGTTAAATGGGAAGAGTGATGGTTGCTGCTCCCCAAGATAACCAGAACCTGCAGATTAGGTGCTGGTTCTCCATACCAGTGATTATGGTCACAAAAAGATGGTAATATTCGGAGCATTAGTCATGCTCTGAGTAAATCAGTAGAATGAAGTCTTGATTTCAGCAAGTCTTACTGAGTGTGAGTTACTTGGATATCACACTGTAATGTTACAAGCTGGTGCCTGAGCTTGCTTCTTTCCTCTTCCCTCCTCTTCCCCTTCCCCTCATGTGCCATGTCCTTTACACTGTAAGCCTGAGGGCAAGGAATGTCTTGCTACTGATTTTTATAAGTCATTCTGGAAGCTTTCTTGGCTAACGAGTTAGGTATAAATGCTTTAAAGTAAAAAACCTAATTAGGGCAATTACATGTGCTGGCTCTGTGCCTTACTGGAACAATGTCAAAAAGTAGTTGGAGCAAACAGGATGAACTGTACTTCCGGCTGTACCTGTTTAGTAGTATGCACTGTACTTTCTCTCCTAATATGCACAGGTTGCTACTGGCACATTCTGAATTTGTACCTGGATTGTAGAGCTTACCTGCCAACTGCACCTAATTGGTTGCCATAATGCCACTATCAGAGGCTGGCCTCTCCCTATCTTGCCCATATTAAGGCTGCAATCTTCTAATATTCATACTTCCCTGAAGGTAGGTTCCATTGAACACAGTGAAAACCTACTTGTGAGTAAACATGTTTAGGATTAATGTCCCAATGGAGACCTGGACATGTTTGTATTTGGGATGTGAAACAGGCATAGGAAATTGTTGATTCCCTGCCCTTCACCCTATGATCCTAGGGTGGATTACAGCAATCAAAACAGTGTCTGAAACAGTTTAAAACAGAAATAAAGCGGGTCATTAAAATATATACATCACAGGTATCAAAAGCCAGGGTAAACAGGTGTGTCACTGAAAGCTGTATAAGGAAGATGCCAGACAAACCTCTGTGGGAAGGGGGCTTATTTGTTTTATTTTAATTAATTAAATTTATATACCACCCTTCGTCCGAAGATCTCAGGGCAGTTCCCAAGATAAAAATACAGGATAAAAGCATATTTTTTTAAAAAAGAAAGCAAAGCAAAACCCTCTTCCATACATTAAAAAGGCTATAGAACATTGATCAGCCAAAGGCCAGGTTGAAGAGGAACGCTTTTGCCTGGCGCCTAAAGATGTATACATGAAGTTCCAAAACTTAATGGCCACTACAGAGAATGCCAATACCACCCCTGAACTTCATTTTCAAAAGCTAAATGTGTGCACACAAAACACTGCCTATTATAAGATCCTTCCAATTGCACGTAATACCATGTAACATATGGATTCCTGCACCAAATTTATGATTTGGTTTAGGTCTGTGTGCCAAGAGGTCAGGTCTCAAAGGACAAGCAGGGCTTGCTTTGAGTCAATACTCATAACATACAACCCAGAGCCAGATCTGAATATTATGGTATTCAGTCCTACCTGGAGCATGGCACTAAACTAGGAGATGGTTTCTAATTGGGATGTCCTTGCTTTCAAATCTCGTATCTGCCATGAACTAAGGGTATTTCTCAAGTGGGGTTCGATCACATGCCAGCGAGTTCAGGTTGCACAATTAAAAGTATAGTGCAACAAACCCACTTCCCCAAAATACTTTTTGCAGTAAGGAAAGTGATAGGGGAAATGCGCTGCAGCAAATTGTGAGATAGTACTTCTCACTGCAAGAATAATAATAATAAATAATAATAGTTTTAGTGAGGTTTTTTGGTAATATATATATTTTTATTAATTGTTGTACCCTGCTTAAAGATTAATATTTGAAAATATTAATGTGGCATAGAAATAGTTTAAAATAAGCAAACGGTGCCCATGCCCCGGTCCTTCACAGCCCCCACCATGTCCTCAACCTGTACTGAACCTTACAGGGTTGCTGCAAGGATTAAGACAAAGCAATGCATTTGGGATTAAAACGAAATCCCTTTTACCCTGCAGCTCAGATGAAATACTTTTGTATTTTGGGGAGAGGGGAAGTGATGGGAAGTCAGAAACATATGAATGCGAAAGAGATCAGCAACCCTCAGCCCATTTGCAACACGAATCTTCCAGTTCTGATAGGTGACTCCAGTGAAGTTTAGCCCTGAATGCCAAGGGATAAATTTAACTCACAGGGTTATTCTGAGGATAAAATGGGGAGCATGCAGGAAAGGGGTGTAGAAAAGAAGGAACCATGTATGACACCTCATGTTGTTGTTGTTCAGTCGTTCAGTCGTGTCCGACTCTTCGTGACGCCATGGACCAGAGCACGCCAGGCACGCCTATCCTTCACTGCCTCATGCAGTGACACCTCATACCTGGGAATAAAGCCTGGGAATCTTTCCTGATCTTTTGCCCGACTACAACTCCCATTATCTCTGGCCATGGGGGAGGGAGGGTGTTATTGGGTGGTTGTTTTTATTTTGATTATGTATTTTGTGGTTTTATATTTTGATTTTGTTCTGTAAACCGCCTTGAGAACTCGGGGTATAAAGCAGTATATAAATTCAATAAATAATAACTGGCCATCCCTGCTGGCTGGTGGGGGCTGGAGTTTTAACTGCATCCAGTCAAGGGCTCCTTGTCAAAGTCATCCTTTGCATGCTTACTTCTGAGTAAGCTCCCTGCTGCTGAGCTGAACGGGGCTTTTGACAGGACTGGTCAAACCCATGGAGCTAAAGGTGGCCTTGTTTATTTAAGCTACAGGTGGGTAGCCGTGTTGGTCTGCCATAGTCAAAACAAAATAAAATAAAAAATTCTTTCCAGTAGCACCTTAGAAACCAACTAAGTTAGGTATTGCAAGAGTATGAGCTTTCGTGTGCATTTTTTGTTTTGTTTTGTTTAAGAGTGGGGTGAAAGGGGTAATTCTGGCACCATGGCCTGAGAGCAAAGGCGGCGTAACTTCTGGTATGGCTGTGTGTATAATTTTAATTTATCGAGTTTACCCCCACCCCCCCCAAGCAGGGCTTTGACAATCCAAAACATTTACATTAATAGTCGCTTTCTTCTTCCTCTTCCTCCTGGCGCCCCGGCCTCTCCTCATCCGAGAGAGAGCGCAGGAGCCCGTTTTTTTTTTGCGAGGAGCGCGCGCAGACGCACCGACTCCCTCCGAGGGAGTGGGCGGCGACGGCGACGGCGACGTCAGGACGCTTTTTCCGCCTTGCGCGAGGCGCGGCGCCATTTTAACCTGCCCAACTCCATCCCCCCCCCCGCTTCCGTGCCTTAACCCCGCGCGCGCGCGCGCTGTTCGCCCCGCCCAGAGGAGGGGACTCGAAACTCCGCCTCCTCCGCCGGCGTTGCCGCCGCCGCCGCCGCTGCTACCCACCCCCCCCACACACACTTCGTCTCCCGCAGCCCTGGCCCGGAAACGCCCGAGCCGGGGCCGAAGGTGCGTGCGTGTGCGCGCGTGCGCGTAGGTTCCCTCCTCCCCCCCCCTTCACTCCTTCCCTCAGCCCTCCTCCTCCTCCTCCTTCCCCCTCAGCAAAATGGCGGCGCGTGGAGGCCTTGGGAGCCAGTGAGTGACTCGCCGTCCCTCCTCCACCACCTCTTCTTCTTCCTCCACCTCCTCCTCCTCCTCCTCTCCCCCCACCCCTTCCCTCACGCTCCTCTCCGTCGCCGCCAGGCTCATTTGCATCGGGCAGTCGCCGCCCCCCCCGCCCTCCTTCCACCTCGTAGTTGTTGTGTTTCTCTTCCCCCCCCACCAACACCCACTTACACACACACACACACATCCTCCTCCTCCTCCACGGTTGTTCCTCCTCCTCCTCTCCCCACCCCCTTCTTTCCCCCCTTCCCCCTCTCTCTCTTTCTGTCACAGCCGCCCCTCCCCCCATCCCCGCTCTCTCAACGCACACCTCCCCCACCCAACACCGCCATCCCATCAATCAATCAGCGGCGACCGGGAGCGGATCGATCAATGGTCGGGAGGAGGAGGCGGCGGCTGCTGCTGCTGGTTAATGAACAATGTGTGAGAGCTGCGCCGAGCTGCTGGAGGTGTTAAACGAGAGTAAGTCGGAGGCCTCTGAGCTTCGGAGGTGGAGGAAGGGGAGAAAAAGACGGTTTTCTATCTATCGTATTTATCCCCCACCCCTTCTCATCCTCCGACGATTTCCCCCTTCCCCCCCATTTTCTTTTCTTTTGCACGAACCTCCCCGTGTGGAGGAGGAGGGGGGGGAATACCGGACACCGCGTCGCCCTCCCATTTCACCACCACCACCTTTTTTATTTTTATATCTATCTATCTATCTAAAATCCACTTGGCCTCGTTTTGGAAGAGAGGCAGGCTTGACCATGTTGTGCCAAGTGTGAACAGGAAGGCCGGTTCCTGGGCCCGCCGCAGAGCTGCCAATCCCGGGGACTCGGCCCGAGGAAGCGGCCGGTGGGGGAACGGAGGAAGATGGGGGAACGGTTTTATCTTCCCGTCCTCCCCGCCACCCTTCCCACCCCACAATGCCACCCCTCGAGACGAGGGCGAAGGGACACGGATGCGGAGGTTTTATTGGTAGCAAGGGGATTTCCTCAACCCCCGCGCCAGTTGAAGGGTGCAAGGGAGGCGGCAGCAACTTAAAAGCCTCCCTTGTAGCTCTTCCCGTGGCATTTCTGCCGGCATCCTCTCGCCCTGCAGCCGAGGCCTAGTTCTCCTGCTTGCCTGTGGTCGGGATGAGGCTGCAGGCAGGCAGGCAGGCAGGCGAGCCCGGCTTGTGATGCGAGTTGGCTGCGTGGATGTGCTCTGAGCGCAGGAGGGAGGGAGGAGTAAAGCTCTAGTTGCAATATACTCCGCTCTCCTCCCGCCGCCTCGCCCGCTGTACTGAGGTCCTAAGCGGGGACGAGCGACAAAGGGGTCTTGAACCGGGAGTAACCGCTTGGGGTGTTTTGTTTTTGGTCTGTCAAGGGTTGGGGTTACTATGAAGGAGGAGGTGGTAGTGGTGTCCCTTTTTACTGTATTTTGGATCCATATACTGTAGTGAGTTTTGCACTGTTGCCTCTGGTTCTGTCATATTCTGGTGCACTACTATTAACATTTAACGTAATGCCTTTTTGTATCTGTTGTAAATTTTTACTGTACTCTTCCTCTAGTAAACTACTGCAGTTGTTTATTGTGTTCAAAGTTCTTTCTTCCTTTCAAAAACCTAACTCCTCCCATCTTCTGCATATCTGCACAATTGTTTTTTATGTTGCAGATCTCAAGCTCACCTGGACTCCTGTTTCCAGAAGTTCTTGTTCCCTTGCTGGGATGTTGCAAACAAACACCCCTGTCTTGTATACTTAGTAAAGGATTTAAACAGTCATCTTTGAAGTAGAATGTGTCTGATACACATTCTTTTGTCTAAATCCCTTGTAACTGAGACTTGGCTCCTTGTGAATATGTGTAAGGTTTGGATTAAAATGGATTCCGAGTTCAAGTTTATGCAAGCTGCTTGGAACTTTTTATTGCTGTGGATGACCTGGGTAAAGAACTGCCAATAAAGAAAGCATGGGTACCATAGATAGATTGTGGATGTTGATAGGCAAATCTCCCTAAAATGTTAGAATGTGTAAATAATGAAATTGATGTAAAAGGGGGGAAATCCTTGTACAGTTCCTGATCGTATAAAAGGTGTCCAGAGAGCATTATCTTCTGTGTGTGCAGGCTAAAGGAAAATGGAGAAAATGTTTATATACACTTAATTTCTCAATCATGTACAGTATTTGGAAGGTGGTGGTGATTGCTAATAAATGTGATATAGGGTTTTTGTTAGGATATGCTCCTGGGAGAGGAATAGATCAAAGAAAACTCTTGACCAGAACTTAATAACTTTCTAATTAAAGGCTGCTTTACCAGCTGGCTTGATTATTAACATGTAATTATTTATGTGTAATTATTGCACCTTGTTATTGAAGAGTTAAATGTTTTGCCAATGGTGTATTCTGTAGCCCTTCTTATTCGAAGATTTGGTATGTCCATTTCTGATACAAGATGCAGATCCAAAACTTAGTACCCTGTGCTTGCATAGTCGCCGTGAAGCCTGTGACTTACAGTATGACTTGCTCTGATTGTGTTATGAATTAGGCAGTGGTTGGTTTTACCGCTTGTAAGTGTTGATTTATTTGTTTCTTTCTATTATATAGTTTGTTGGTATGGGCTGGTATGGCTTTAACTTTGAGGTGGAGAGAAAGAACCCTGATGTGTTGAGATCAATCTGGAATGACTGTAGATTATGGAGTTATCAATCAATGAGCCCTCATATTTATTGCACAGGTGTTAATGAGGCTTTGGATGGTTTGAGTTTAGAAACTTATTTTCATAAGATTTGAGTATCCATATTGAGCACACTAAAATAGCGTTAAAAGAATTAGAAAGAATTCTAATTGCAATACTTAAGGCAGGCATAGGCAAACCCAGCTCTCCAGATGTTTTGGGACTACAGTTCCCATCATCCCTGGCCGCTGGTCCTGTTAAGCTAGGGGTGATGGGGGTTGTAGTCCCAAAACATCTGGAGGGCCGAGTTTGCCTATGCCTGACTTAAGGCAATGCTGTAGTTTAATGTTCTATAGACAGTTGTAGTTTAATGTTCTATGGACAGTTGTCACTGGTTAAGGAAAAGAGGTGGAGGGAAGAGAAATAATTGCAGTACTTAAAATTCAGAAAAGAATGTTGGCACTGCATTTGTATTTTCACGAATTTTCCTCCAGTGTAAGTCCCACTAACTTCCATGAGATTAGGCAGCAAGCCTAACCATGTCTACTCAAAATCAGACATGAAACCAAAGTGGCTTACACCAAAGTAAGTGGGGTTAAGACTGCTGGCTAATTATGCATGAATCTAAAATCATGGCTTTTCAAGTATCTGCAATGCTTTGCATGAAGTGAGCTCATCATAAATATTTGTGTGTATATCATACATCTAAAGCACAACCCACCAAGGAATCCTGGGAACTGGTTTACTTATCACAAACTACAATTAGCAGTATCCTTAACCACTGCAGTTCACAGGATTCCTGGAGTAAGGGTGGATCAAGTTTTAAATGTATATTGTATATGCAGCCTTCCCCCCTTGTGCATGCATGCGTACTCACTTTCTTGCCCACTTTAGTGCATCTGGTTCATGCCTAGTTGTAACTGACAATTCTGAGAACCGAATTTACTGACTTATGCTGTGAAATGGAGCCAAATTACAGTCATGTTGTCCATTTGTTTCATTTGCAATATCTCAAGAATCCCCCAAAATCACACTAGTAATGGCATAGAGAGAGAATGGCAGATGCTGACTCCCTAATATAACACATGCAACCTACAAAATGTGGTGGAGCAAATTAAAAATAGTTGCATCACTTGTGAGAAGATACTAACCATTGAGTGTTGTGCATTGCAGATTGTGGGGTGGTGGCTTACCTTTTTACGGTTTTATTCAAGAAACTCTTCATTATTTACTTGTTTTAGTATTACAGCTATTACAACTGGAAATTCCAAGTCTACATTCACTTTGAAAGGAAAGAAAGCAGCCAGTGAAAACTGGTAATGAATGAGGTCATGTTTAAAACTTGTGAGTCAGAGATTGCCAACAGTTCTCTGCCCTGCCTGCTGAGCATTTGGAATTGCTTTTCATTCTGCTAAAACTACTGGAGCTGAGCCTTGAGAGAGATTCGGGAACTAAATTAAACTTCCACTGTGTCACTGAACATTGTTAAAGAGTCAATAAAATAAAATAAAATCCTTCCAGTAGCACCTTAGAGACCAACTAAGTTTGTTCTTGGTATGAGCTTTCGTGTGCATGCACACTTCTTCAGATAGCTCATACCAAGAACAAACTTAGTTGGTCTCTAAGGTGCCACTGGAAGGATTTTTTTTTTGATTATTTTTTTTTACTATGGCAGACCAACAAGGCTACCTACCTGTAATTGTTAGAGTATTTGTGTACACTAAGCAGAAAACACAATTTGACACATGCAGTTTTGAAAGAGAGAGTGAGAGATTTAAAATGAACTGTTTTAGATACAGTTACAGGTGGGTAGCCGTGTTGGTCTGCCATAGTCAAAACAAAATCGAAAATTCTTTCTAGTAGCACCTTAGAGACCAACTGAGTTTGTTCCTGGTATGAGCTTTCGTGTGCATCTGAAGAAGTGTGCATGCACACGAAAGCTCATACCAGGAACACGAAAGCTCATACCAGGAACATACCAGGAACAAACTCAAAATTTTCGATTTTGTTTTAGATACAATAATTGGGACAAGGAGGAAATAATACAACGTTCAAGAGAACGTTAAAATAATAACCATTGGACAAAGGTGAAGGAATCACGTAAAAAGGATTTACATAGCAAGGGGACTAGTTTTCCTCTTATTCACAACACTCTATTCTAAAATTTGCTCCTTCCTGCTGTCTGGGAAATATTCTCTAGCCCAAGTAAGAGAATGAGAGTCACTTGCCATAGCAGAGGATATAGAAAGGCTAGAACAGGATGGGGCAGTTATCTCCTTTTTGCGATGAAAGTTTTCCCCAAGAAAAATGCATTTTGCTGCCACAGCTTTCCTTTTCCTGTGCTTTGTGTGCAACTAGGAATAGAGACAACCTAATGCAATAGAAAACAATTCTACTTTTTGATGAATTAATTTGCCTCAACAATACTATCCCACCGCAAGAATGAGACAAAAGGTGTCAGCTGCTGTGATATAAGTTATTTGAGTGTAGTGTACCATCTGTACTGTTGACAATATTGGGTTACAAGTTTCTGAACAGGAATATATAATACTAGAATATTGTGTCTGGGGAAGTTGTATGGGGATATTCTGGAACTCTGCAGTTCTGCTTCCTACAGTTATACTCAGTGGTGGACTGAGGCAATCTACAAAGAGGAAGTGTGAGGCTCCATTTGTGTAAACCTAGGGATTGGGTACCTGTAGCGCTCCAGTTGTAGGTCTGCAGCTTCCATAATCCTTCTCCATTTGGCCATGCTGTCTGTTGGCCCTGGTTCTACATCTGCACTATAAGCAGTGCTGCTGCATGTTAATATAGTGCTATCAATATGTGTGATGGTCAATCTGGGCCCCTAGAACTGTGGCTTCATTTCATGCCAGTGGCCAGGAGGATGGAAAGGTGAGAAAAGTTATGGCAGAAAAGGAAAAATTCAGCTCTGGCGATTCCCACTGCTGCCACGTGGCACCTGATAGATTGCCCCTTGGAGAATGCTGCTCTTGACAGAAAAAAAGTTTCCTCAACCTTGCTTTACAGAGCGCCAAGCAAAAGGACCTTAAAATCTAAATCTAAAGACTGTTGGGTTCCATCCTTGTTTTCCTTCTTCTGGATAAATATTGCTGGAATTTAAAATTTAGAGAGTGTTTATAAAACTGAAGTGGGGTGTGTATGTCAACATGGCCATTAGCAGCTACTTTGAGTAATGCTTAGAAATGATTTGTGGAACATAAAATTATGTAGTCTTTAGAACTTAATGAAGCATTGGCTTATTTTCAGAGATCACATGGACTATAGTCCTGTTGCTCCTTTGATGAAAGTTAAGCATGTGATAAGTGTTTGTTTTTAATATTATCCTAATCCCTGTCCCTCCAATGGGTTCAGTATGAGTAATCTGCTAATACAGAACTCTGATCTAGAATTAAATTCTTGGTTAACTTGTGTTCCTGGGGTAGCTGTTCATGTTACTTCTGAACCATGTGGGAATGCTCTTTTGAGACGCTACCATATCCAAATAGCTGTGAAAATGTGAGATCAGGACTATACTATATGCATGTTTCACAGAGGAGGTATATGAACTGACTGCAACTCTCAATATTGGATGTTTACGCTTCGTCTCTGAAATAGATTTTTGCGTTGAATTTCTGATGTAATAACATAGATTGGAGATTTTTAGAGCCAGTTTCAAATTAGTAATGCCTACTGCATTTCACTTGAGCAGGCCCTGTTGTTGCCTTTGCTTCCTCCCCTGCTCTCTTCTTCCTTCCCACAGGGCAAACACTGTCTGATGCCCCTATAGAGATAGTCTGCCTGGAGCAGGCCTCGTTGGAGTCTTAGAAACTTATTGGAATCCAAAGAATCCAATTCTTATGAGTCTTCCTGTAGTAATATATAGGGCCTGTATATGTAGTACTTTTGGACAGAAGAACAGATTTCTGAGTTTATAATAGGCTTGCTTTTAATTTATGAAAGGTGACTATGTGTCAATTATGTATTCAGACAAAAAATTGCAATGTATTCACATTGGGATCTACCCAGGTACTGTAGTGGCTTTGCACTAGCGGAAGTGTTGCCACCACTCCAAGGTGCACCTGTCTGTGCTGTACCACATCCTGTTCCAGAGAGCTCCCTAATCCTGAGGGGCATGGGAGTCTGCATTCTGTAGGAAGGATTAGCAAGAATCAGATGCCCTGTCTTGCATAAGCAGAATCATTTTTTTTTCAAAGCCACCACTAGCATGCAACCATGATTGAATGCTATTAATACAGTGGTACCTCGAGTTAAAAACACTTCAGGTTACAAACTCCGCTAACCTGCAAGAGTTACCTCGAGTTGAGAACTTTGCCCCAGGATGAGAATGGAAATCGTGTGCCAGTGGCGCAGCAGCAGCAAGAGAGCCCATTAGCGAAAGCACACCTCTAGTTAAGAACAGTTTCAGGTTAAGAACAGATCTCCGGAACGAATTAAGTTCATAACTAGAAGAACCACTGGAAATTATAATTAGGAATGGATTCTGAACAGCGTTCAAAATTCGCCAGGCGCATTTCACACCTGACTATCAGCCACTTGCGACCAAGTAAAGATGCTCGGTTGCCAGGATTGGCGCCTGACGTCTCCACCATCTGGAGGTGCATGCCTGGGGATCATTGGATCTGCACTGCTTTCACACACTAATACCCCAACCTGTAGAATTCTATCCGCTATCGTTTATCTGCACATTCAGAAAGAATTTGAGGAGTCATCAAGTCATATTGAAAAATACGACATTCAAGCCATGTGACCCAAAAATGGCAAATAGTCATTCCTTTTGGCGACTGTAACTCTGGTTTAAGGAGCCATTTGGCGCCTAGCTTTTGTATTGATGAGTTTCTAATACTGATTCTGAAGTACAAAATCTAATGCATGAATATGATTTAACCTAATAAGTAGTTACAGTAGTACCTAGTAGGACAAATTTGTGAAGAACCTATCATAAGGTTTTCTGTGGTAAGGAATGCTGCAATCCTTTGCATAATTACTTGAGAATAATTCCTATTAAGATTCTAAGCATGCACATGACCTGTGGTTGATCAAGCATAGAAGCCTTACTATGTTTAGGCTGGCTTGCAAATTACTGTAACTATTTACATGTAGCTGCCTTTGAAGACTAATTGGAAATGAAATTTCACCTGTTGCAGAATTCAGTTCATTGACTGAGGCCAGTTTTTCAGAACCCAGGGTTCAAAATTAGCAGGGCACGATGCTCATTTTGTGCCTAAAGGTTCTCCATTTGCAAGCACCTCAAAAAGTCTGGGTGCCATTTTTTGTGCCTGGCTGACACTCAAGGATTACTGAAATGTATGTGCTTTGAAGCCTTGCAGTATATGTTAAGGATAGACAATATGTTAAGGAGTTTAACAATAAAGAGTAGAGTGTTTTGAAAATTGAAGTTTGGTACCAATATTTTATTGTAAACACCAAATTCAACATATATTAACAATCTATCACTTATGTGAATTGCGTATTAGGTCATGCTTATCAAAATAATAAAAAGTGTTGCCAACCCCACTAAATGATGACTAGACATTCTGTTTTGGCACCCACAACTCAGGTCCCAGGAGCCATTTGGCTCCTAGCTTTTCTATCCCAGTTTCTAACACTGTTCAGAACATACAACACCAATGCTATTTCAACTGTACTGACTTTTGATAAATTTTCAGGCCCAATTTAAGATGCTGGCTATCATCTTTAACACCTTATATGACTTAGGAGGACCTGGCACCTCTCAAATGATTTTGCCTGACCACTCAGACCATTGGGAAAGGCACTGTAATGATTCAGCTGGTGGAGATGTTGTGAGACTGGCTTTTTTGTTGCAGCACCCAGATTATGGAGCTCCCTAGCATGGAAGATGCTTTGGCTCCTATACGGGCCATGTTTTGACAACACCTGAATACCTATTTATTTCAGCAGGTTTATGGCCTAACTGATATTTGATCTGTCTTCTGATCCTTGGATTTTTCCTCATCCACTTCTTGGATTATTTTATCTGCTGAATTGTTTATTATTTTGTTTTTAAATTATTGCTGATTATCACCTTTGTCATAAGATGTTTTGAACTCAGCTCAGAAGCTGGAAAAGGGGGGTATAAATATTAACATAATATTTTATGGGCTATTAAATAATTTTCAAAGCCACAGTTGAGATTTACATACTTCCTTACAGGCTTAGAAATTCATGGGATCTGTCCCAAAGAATAGATTCACTAACTTCTTGTTTGGGGCTGATAATTACTACCTCTCATTCTGTAATCATAACCACTACTACAGATTAAAGTCCCTACCTTTCATTTATCTCAGTACAGTGGAACCTCGGGTTGCGAACAGGATCTGTTCCGGAGCCCCTTTCGCAACATGAGCAGAACGCAACATGAAGCGCCGTGTCTGTGCATGTGCGAGGTGTGATTCGGTGCTTCTGCGCATGCGCGAAGTGCTGAACCTGGAAGTAACCCGTTCCGGTACTTCCGGGTTTGGTGCGTTCGTATCCTGTGATGAACGCAACCCTCAGCTAACGTATCCAGAGGTTTGACTGTACGTGTAAGCAAATAATTCAGTTTCTTTTTATCTTGAAGTACAAAGTGGTGAGTTAGGATTGTGGGAGTTTTTTTGTCTCCGGAAATAACTTGTAATGTAGCTTTTCCCAGGCTAGTACTGCTGCCTACATTATTCCTGGCCATTGGCCATGCTGTTGGAGCTGCTGAGTGTTGTAGAGTGTTGTTGTATCTGAAAGGTGCAAGGGGCAGGTGGAAAGTGCTGTGTACTCCAGAAGTAAGTTCCACTGAGTCTAGCAGGACTAGCCTTAAGTAAGTGTGTCTGGGATTGCAGCCTTATTGTGGTATAAACCTTTGTTGAATAGAGCCCACTTACATTGAGGGGGGAAAGTATTTGATTGCCTGCTAAATTTGCCCGTTTGCCCTCTGACGAAGAAATGACCAGTCTGTAAATTTAATGGTAGGTTTATTGTAGCTGTGAGAGAGAGAATAACAACAGGAAAACCCCCAGAAACCCAGAAGACAAAAGTCAGAGAATTGATGTGCAGTATAATGAGTGAAATAATTATTTGATCCCTTTGTAAAAGATGAGTTTGTACTTGGTGGCAAAACCCTTGTTGGCAGTTACAGAGGTCAGACGGTTCTTTTGGTGGCCACCAGGTTTGCACACATCTTAGGAGGTATTTTGTCCCACACCTCTTTGCAGATCCTCTCCAAGTCAGTAAGATTTCAAGGCTGATGTGTAGCTACTCGAACCTTCAGCTCCCTCCACAGATTTTCGATGGGATTATGCCTGGTCTGGAGACTGGCTAGGCCACTCCAGGACCTAGAATCATAGAGTTGGAAGAGACCACAAGGGCCATCCAGTCCAACCCCCTGCCAAGCAGGAAACACCATCAAAGCATTCCTGACAGATGGCTGTCAAGCCTCCGCTTAAAGACCTCCAAAGAAGGAGACTCCACCACACTCCTTGGCAGCAAATTCCACTGTCGGACAGCTCTTACTGTCAGGAAGTTCTTCCTAATGTTTAGGTGGAATCTTCTTTCTTGTAGTTTGAATCCATTGCCCTGTGTCCGCTTCTCTGGAGCAGCAGAAAACAACCTTTCACCCTCCTCTATATGACATCCTTTGATATATTTGAACATGGCTATCATATCACCAGAGAGTTCCAGAAAAACATCTACTTCTGCTTCATTGATTATGCAAAAGCATTTGACTGTGTCGACCACAGCAAACTATGGCAAGTTCTTAAAGAAATGGGAGTGCCGGATCACCTCATTTGCCTCCTGAGAAATCTCTATGTGGGACAAGAAGCTACAATTAGAACTGGATATGGAACAACTGATTGGTTCAAAATTGGGAAAGGAGTACGACAAGGCTGTATATTGTCTCCCTGCTTATTTAACTTATATGCAGAATACATCATGCGAAAGGCTGGACTGGATGAATCCCCAACCGGAATTAAGATCGCTGGAAAAAATAACAACCTCAGATATGCTGATGATACAACCTTGATGGCAGAAAGTGAGGAAGAATTAAAGAGCCTTTTAATGAGGGTGAAAGAGGAGAGCGCAAAATATGGTCTGAAGCTCAACATCAAAAAAACTAAGATCATGGCCACTGGTCCCATCACCTCCTGGCAAATAGAAGGGGAAGAAAAGGTGGCAGTGAGAGATTTCACTTTCTTGGGTTCCATGATCACTGCAGATGGTGACAGCAGTCACGAAATCAGAAGACGCCTGCTTCTTGGGAGAAAAGCAATGACAAACCTAGACAGCATCTTAAAAAGCAAAGACATCACCTTGCCGACAAAGGTCCGTATAGTTAAAGCTATGGTTTTCCCAGTAGTAATGTACGGAAGTGAGAGCTGGACCATAAAGAAGGCTGATCGCCGTAGAATTGATGCTTTTGAATTATGGTGCTGGAGGAGACTCTTGAGAGTCCCGTGGACTGCAAGAAGATCAAACCTATCCATTCTCAAAGAAATCAGCCCTGAGTACTCACTAGAAGGACAGATCCTGAAGTTGAGGCTCCAGTACTTTGGCCACCTCATGAGAAGAGCAGACTCCCTAGAAAAGACCCTGATGTTGGGAAAGATGGAGGGCACAAGGAGAAGGGGACGACAGAGGATGAGATGGTTGGACAGTGTTCTTGAAGCTACTAACATGAGTTTGGCCAAACTGCGAGAGGCAGTGAAGGATAGGCATGCCTGGCGTACTCTGGTCCATGGGGTCACGAAGAGTCGGACACGACTGAACGACTGAACAACAACAACATCATATCACCCCTTAACCTTCTGTTCTCCAGGCTAAACATACCCAGCTCCCTAAGCCGTTCCTCATAAGGCATCATTTCCAGTCCTTTGACCATTTTGGTTGCCCTCCTCTGGACACGTTCCAGCTTGTAAGTATCCTTCTTGAACTGTGGTGCCCAGAACTGGACACAGTATTCCAGGTGAGGTCTGACCAGAGCGGAATACAGTGGTACTATTACTTCCCTTGATCTAGATGCTATACTCCTATTGATGCAGCCCAGAATTGCATTGGCTTTTTTAATGTGCTTCTTCTTGAGCCACTCCTTTGTTGCATTGGCTGTGTGTTTTGGGTCATTGTCATGCTGGAATACCCATACCCGACCCATTTTCAATTCTCTGGCTGAGGGAAGGAGGTGCTCACCCAAGATTTGACGATACATGGTCCCATCCATCTTCCCTTTGATGCGGTGAAGGTTTCCTGTCCCCAAAGCATAATATGTCCCTCTCCATGTTTGATGGCGGGGATGGTGTTCTTGGGGTCATAGGCAGCATTCCTGCTCCTCCAAACACAGCGAGTTGAGTTGATGCCGAAGAGCTTGATTTTGGTCTCATCTGACCACAACACTTTCACCCAGTTCTCCTCTGGGTTATTCAGATGTGCATTGGCAAACTGCAGATGGGCCTATACATGTGCTCTTTCATGGTGACTATGGTCCCAGCTGCCCTGAGATCATGGACAAGTTCCCCCTGTGTAGTTCTGGGCTGCTGCTTCATCACCGTTCTCATGATCATTGCAACTCCACGAGATGAGATCTTGCATGGAGCCCTAGACCGAGGGAGGTTGACAGTTATTTTGTGTTTCTTCTATTTGTAAATTATTGCACCAACTGTTGTCCCCTTCTCACCAAGCTGCTTGGCAATAGTCTTGTAGCCCAGTCCAGCCTTGTGCAGGTCTACAGTCTTGTGCCTGACATCCTTCAACAGCTCTTTGGTCTTGGTCATGGTGTCTACTTTGGAATCTGCTGGATTGATATCTTCTGTCGACAGGTGTCTTTTGTACAGGTACTGTAACGAGCTGGGATTATAGGTAAGACCTCTCCCTTACAGCAGATGCTTCTAATCTCAGCTCGTTACATACAGTGAAGATGCCAGGTAGCCTGACATCTGGCTGGTTAATAGGGGATAAAATACAGTGGTACCTCGGGCTACATGCGCTTCAGGTTACATACTCCGCTAACCCAGAAATAACGCTTCAGGTTAAGAACTTTGCTTCAGGATAAGAACAGAAATCGTGCTCTGGCGGTGCAGCGGGAGGTCCCATTAGTTAAAGTGGTGCTTCAGGTTAAGAACAGTTTCAGGTTAAGAACAGACCTCCAGAACGAAATAAGTACATAACCAGAGGTACCACTTTACTTATTTCACTCATACAGCACATCAATCTCTGACTTTTGTCTTCTGGGTTTCTGGGGGTTTTCCTGTTGTTATTCTGTCTCTCACAGCTACAATAAACCTACAGGTAATTTTAAAATTATGGACTGGTCATTTCTTCGTCAGGGGGCAAACAGGCAATCAAATACTTCTTCCCCTCACTATAGATTCATGAGGCACTAGGTGTATTTGGCAGATGATGGTGTATGCATTTTTCTATCTTCTCTCTCTCTCTCTCTCTCACACACACACACACACACACACACGGGTTTGGGAAGGAATGGTAAATTGTAGACCCAGCAAAGGGCAGCAGAGGCCTGTGACACTTTTATGAACAACTCTCACGTATGCAAGATAACAACAGAATGATGCATTCATAGCAGCAGTCACTGTGATGATACTGTTTTTCTAGTTTTCCTATGCTAATTTTCCACCAGTAGTGCAAAAGAAATCGTGATTAAATCTGAATTCAACAAAACCAGATTTGCTGATGAATTTTAGTTCATTGGTTTAATGCTGGAGCTTCCTTTTGTAGGATGATTACTTGAGTTCCAATAATGACCTTGGTTGAACATAATATTTAACTGTGTTTTAGGATGTGGTGCTGAAGCTCATGGGGGGCAGTGACTTATAGCGGTCCTTCTCAGTGGTGGTGTCCTGGATTTGGAATGTCTTCCCTAAGGAAGTTTGGCTTCCTTCCTTCTTGGTTAGTTTTTGTCTCAGTCACTCTGAAGACTCACTTTTATGCAAGCATTTGGAAATAATTTATCAGGCCCCAAGCTGTCAGTAGCTGCTGTTTGGAATGTCAGTATGTGTTCCTGATTTTAGTGTTTCCTTGATTTTAATGCTCTTTTATTTTTTAGTGATAGTATTAGGTGTATGCATATGGCATTTGTTGTTTAGCTACTGTACACACCCATGGGATTGTAGCTGATGAAGAGCAGCCAAGAAATCTAATAAAAATAAAGAAAACTTGTATTAGCAAGGAGGTTATCTGGAATGTGGCTCAATGTACTTGTCTTTCATAATGCCATTTGTGGTGCTATAGGCATTGTGACTATTATGTATTGTTAATATCTTTGTTGGCTCAAAACTCAAGGTTTGTGGTTTTCTTGATTACATTCTGAGACCTTGGGCATTGATAATGGCTGAGAGCAGGAAAGAAACAGAAGGAAGAATGGATACAAAAAAATTATGGAATATGCAGAAATGGCGAAACTTACCGGAAGAATAATAAATCAAGATAACATACTTTTTAAAATAAAAGAATGGAAATGGTTTATTGAATATTTACAGATAAATTGTAAACAGATAAGAACATTGGCAGGATTATTGTAATAAGCTGCACTTTCATAAGAGTATATATTTAAAGTAGATGAATACACGAGCAAATTAAGTTAATTTGGATATGCAGAAGATATTAAAAATAAATTTAAGGAACCACAGAAAGAGGGGGAAGGAAGTCAAGTTTTGAAATGTTTAAATGACTGTAAAATCAGTGAAATGTATAAGCCTGAAAAGTATAAATAATTTAAAAGAAAAGAAAAAAGATAATGGCTGAGAAGCAGTACTTCCACTCATTTGCTTTCCAGGAGGCAACAGTTACTCTTCTTCATTGACCACACAAGTGACTAATTGCACCCCTATTGCTGATGCTCTAATAACGCCTCAATCTTGAAATGATGCTAGAGATTCAAAGTGACTTTTCAGTATTTTTACCTTGCAGAGTCTATTACCGGGTGCATGCTTCAGAGTTAATTAAGTTTTCACAGTGAATGTTTTTTATCTCTGTGTTAAATGTGCTCTTCTTTAGGAACTCTGCTTAAATTTCAAATCTAGGCACAATAGTTGCTGAGCTTTTGGGGGGGGGGAGTTTTTGAGCATTTTTACACATAAACAAGACAGCCAACATGGGCTGCAGTATGTCTGGATTTTCCCAGACATTTTGCTGATTTCTACCCGGACACTGCTTCTGACAATGTTCCAGGTTTGTCCAGAATATCCGGACATGTGGGAACCCTAACTTAGCTGTTGTCCTTTATATTTGATCACAAGTTATTCTGTTTCTCTTCAAATGTTTACTAAAATTCCAAGTATCATCATCATTATTATTATTATTATTATTATTATTATTATTTATTTGCATTTTCAAAAACAGGAACAGAGAGAATATTTAACCCTCTCCCTTCTCTCCCCCTGTCCCACTTACAGCATGTATATGTATACCATATGACTTCCCTTTCACCCTTTTCCTGGTTCCTTTGCTTTTCTATTACTCCGCGTAATCCACATCCTTTTAATCTTCCAATTTGTTATCTATTAAATTATCTATGTCAACTCTGCTTCATTTACCCAAGACTTGCTAAGCTATGTATTTGTTTATACTGGTTCTTAAAATATTCGATGAACATTGTCCATTCCTCCTTGTATTCCTTATCTTTGTTTTCTCGTACCCTGTTCATCAGACCAGCCAGTTCAGCAAATTCGAACATTGCACGTTGCCATTCTTCCTTAGTAGGTACTACAGTCATACCTCTAGTTGCGTTAGGTTCATGTTGCAGATTTTCGGGTTGCAAACGCGGCAAACCCGGAAGTGTATACTTCTGGGTTTTGCCACCCGCGCAGAAGCATTCTGTGCGCTTCGCACATGCACAGAAGCGTTTTGCGTGCTTTGCACATGCGCAGAAGTGCTCTATCGCGTTCCGCGCTTGTGAGGAAGCAGCGCTCTAGTTGACTTTTCGGGGTGTGAATGGCACCCTGGAACAGATTGTGTCTGCAACTAGAGGTATCTGAAGAAGTGTGCATGCACACGAAAGATCATACCAAGAACAAACTCAGTTGGTCTCTAAGGTGCTACTGGAAATAATTTTCTATTCTGTTTCGACTATGGCAAACCAACACGGCTACCCACCTGTAGAGGTACCACTGTATACTTGTTCTCCACTTTTGTTCCAATAAGGTTCTAGCTGTGGCGGTGGTGTATAGTAGTAAACTTTTGTTTTTGGGGGGACCTCTGTTACCATCCCCAAGAGGAAAATCTCATTTTTGGGAATGTTTTTTAAAGAGTCTTTTTAATTTATTATATATAGTTACCCAATATACCTTAATTATTTTACAGGACCACCACACGTGAAAAAAGATCCCTCAATTTCATTACACTTCCAACATATACTTTTTTCTTTTTTTTAGACATTTTCCCCAATCTAGTGTGTGTTAAATACCATCCGTAGGCCATTTTCACCATGCCGTAAAATTCATATTTATTTTTCACAACTTTTCCCATAATTCATTATCAGTATTGTGACCCACATTTTGTGCCCACTTTCACAGTTTGTTTCATACAGAGCTATTTTTTTTAGACTAAGTGCAATACTAATGAAATATCTTTGCCCCCAGCCCTTACACCTGATGCCTTTACTGTGAAGGGAAAGGAATATAAACTTGATGGGTGCTTAATACTCCTAAAAATATAATTTTATTTAGATGCCTTAGTTCCTTGTTTTGAGAGCATTAACATCAGACAGTCCTATTCAGTCCATCTTGCCCAGTATTTATAGCTGTAGTAAGAACTGAGCAGTCAGACCATTGGTCCATCTGGCTTGGTAGTGGCTCTCCAGGAATTCAGATATCTTTCTAAGCCCTACCTGGAAGCATCAGATGCTGAAATACCATCCCTCTTTAAGGAAGACAGCTTGAAAGGTAAAGGAAAACACAACTAGATATTTTAAAGTACTTTGATTTTTCCACTAGAAGAAAAAAACCAACAGCAAAATAAAGTAATCATTTAAAAAATAATTGTTGGTTTCTGTTCTATCTATTCCCATTTATGAATCCACCTGTTCATTAAGAGTTGAACAACAGTATTGCTGCTTACTTCCTACTAATAGCCCCATTTGCGCCAAGGCTTTATATCAGGGATGGATAGCCTTTTGGCTCCACAGGCCAGATGCTTATCAAGATCAGCCTTGTGAACCAGATTTGAATCGGGAAGTGGTGTGCTTTGGAATCTCTCACTGGAAAGTAGTGGGTCCCCCCCCCAAAAAAAATCATTTTAGCATGGAAATGACACACACACACACACACACACACACACATGACTTGATTCTAACAGGGCCTTGAAAACCTGCCAAACTGAGCAGGATTGAACTCCCAACTCATAAACTGATGGGCAAAGGTTAAATCCTGCTCAGTTTGACCACAGCTAATGTTCTTTGCTGGGAACAGATATGCACAGCCAAAGCAGGATTTCACCCTGCCCATCAGATGATGTCAGAGTGACATCAGCTGATGGGTGGATGTGCATGGTTTGGGGAAAACTGTTTCATGGGAAAGCTTGGGCTCCTTGGTGCACCAACATTGGCCTGTGGGTGGGAGGTTCTCCACCACTTCTTTATATACCAAATGTTTTATAAAATTGTCAGAGCCATTGGAATGTTCATAAAACGTTCCATAACGCCTAAATTGCTGAGCTGGAGATAACTCATTTTAACCTGTTGAAGCAAGAGCTGTTGCTGAGAGGAGAGAGTTTAAATAATGCCCCCACCCCCCCGCATTTGCTTCTGTTTTTTTCTTTGGCTGAATTTATCTGATTTATTGGGCAAGGTGTGAAATCCACATGTTCTTTAATTTGATACTTCAAGTTGATTGTTCTTTTGTATGACCATTTGTATGTTCATTTGTATTTGCCACGGTTGATTATAGAGTTGTGGCCTATATGGAAAATTCTGATTTAAAAATAAATAAATACAGGAAGTTTCCTAACTTTTGTTTTGCTTTGGAAGATTTCAGATACCCTAGCGGGTATTTTGTATCTAGTAAACAAAGCAAAAAACTTCAACACTACCAAGCTTGCTTAATATTACCGTATATACCCGAATATAAGCCGACCCGAATATAAACCGAGGCACCTAATTTTCCCACAAAAACCTGGGAAAGCTTATTGACTCGAGTATAAGCCGGTTCACCTTTGCCGCTGTGGAGGAGGAGGAGGAACGAGCAGCCCGAAAGCAGCCCTTTGGGCTGCTCCTTCCTCTTCCTCCTTTGGCAAGTTTGCATTTATGCGAGCAGTTCAGGAATGGAACAAGCTGCCTGGGGAGAGTAAAGAACCGCTGTTCTTGTATGCTTCTTAAGGAATGGTTGACTGGGGAGAGCGGGTGGCAGCACAAGCGGAGAGAAAGGGCTTCTTTCTCGCCGCCGCCCCCACCGCCCGCCTCACTCAAGTATAAGCCGAGGGCAGCTTTTTCAGCACAAAAAATGTGCTGAAAAACTAGGCTTATACTCAAGTATATATGGTATATTTGCAGTTGGTATGCATTCATTGTTACAAGTGAAGTCGTGAAGTAGAAAATTTTCTGCTGCAAAATAAAGCTTTGAAAACAATTTCACCTAATATCACTGGGTGATTATGATGGCTTTTAGGAAGTATATAGTCAACAATTAGTTATTAATTCTTCAGAGGAATTGCTTTCCCGAGTTATCTGGTCCAACCATAAGGCAGAATATAAGTTGCCTGAAACCTTCCCAGTTGCAGTTGCAGTTGCCACTGTTCTTGAATAGCTTGCTCTGTTGTCGAAGCTCTATTACCTTCTTTTTTTTTTCAACAAAAGTTTATTGGGTTTCCACATCAAACACAGAAAACAACCAAAACAGCAAAGAAATAACAAATAATAACAACAAAACAGAAACTACAAACTACAACTATAAAATAAAAACAAATACATACCTCTCCCACAGGAACACCAACACTCCAACTATTAATCATAATCTTATTTCCAAATCTAGTTAGGGGGACTTCCCCCGTTCTCTCTTCTGCGTTCAATTCTAATTTACACGAAGCTCTATTACCTTCTGGTTGCTTCGAAAGTTTTCAGTTGTCTGACAATATAGTTATCCACTTGCTTATCTTGGCTTTGTTACAGGAAGCTAGGAGAAATTGTCCCCTCTGGTGAAAGCAACATAAACCTTTCCTTATACGAGGGAAGAATGCCAGCTACTTTGAAAGTACCAATGATTCTGTCCTGTTTGCAAAGGTCATGCTTTTCCCAGCAATAATGGAAATTATATGAAAAATTTTCAGCTACTTTGTAATTGCCATTCTTGGGCAGGCCTGTAAGGCATATGGTCCTGATTCAACTGGAAGCATTCATGGATGGAAAATCATCTGCATTTATTTTCAGCCTGTTTTAGAGGGGATGGCATGTTGGCTTTTCCTAGCTTATTGTATTTGATAGAATCAATCTCAAAATTATGTTGGGATGTCTTTGCGGATCCCATCATGTTGGAATTGGAGGCACTGCTCTTAAGTATTGTGATCTTAGCTCTTCAGGTGTGCTCAGATGATAATCTTGGGTGACTTCTGCCTGACCCTATGAGAATCAGTTATCTTTTGCTTATATTCAACATTTATAGACTATTGCTGTCAGTTGGTTTGGAATGAATAGTTATTGCTATGGCTCTGGAAGTTTCTTTTTTAAAACTTTTTTTAAAAAAAACTTAATGCTGCTTGTAGTTTTAATCCCAGATCTATATTCAAGGGAGGTGGTTTTTAAAGCTGCTTTTTAAAAGATAAAATAACAACCCAATGAGAACTATGAAATAAAGAAATTACTATTATGAAGCTATTACTTCATAAAATGAAATACATTGTCAAGAAGTTACACAGTGAATTAGATGTTATAACAAAAGCCGATCCGATACAGAATGAGTACAAGACAGATATTATGAATACCAAATAAAGCCATATTTCATTGCGACTTGCCATCTCTGTGATTGGCCTATCATATAAGTAACAAATGGCCACCAAAAGGAGGGGGGAATCCCTTGGTTTAACTGAACCCTGAGATACCCTTAATTTATAAGTCAAATTCTCAGAAATGAGAATAACTATTACTTTATTGAACCAAATATTTAAAAAATGACCCGAGGACTCCTTCCAGCCCAGTGATATGGCCACACAAGCTGCTACTAAAAAAAAGGTTAGTGATTTACATAAGCCCATATTTGACAAATCAAAAATTGACAAAAGACACAATTTGGGGTTTAAAGTCACTGGTACACCTATTACAGAAATTTCCTTCATTACCTCTTCCCAAGAGGCAGGAGTACCCCATGTACCAATAGTTTTCTTTTTCGTTACACCCTTCCAACACAGGAGAACCAACTCTAGTTTGATTTGCAAGGCAGAACCATCAATGTGCAAGTCAAGAACCATCAATGGATTATTTTTCAGGAATTCTCTTGGATAGTTGCAAAGAAGGTGGGTAAGCCATAGTTTTACCCACTGCACATAATCTGAGTTACAGGTAGGTAGCCTTATTGGTCTGCCATAGTAAAAAATAAATAAATAAAAATTCCTTCCAGTAGCACCTTGGAGACCAACTAAGTTTGTTATTGGTATGAGCTTTCATGTGCATCTGAAGAAGTGTGCATGCACACAGAAGCTCATACCAATAACAAACCTAGTTGGTCTCTAAGGTGCTACTGGAAGGAATTTTTAAATTTTGTTTGCACATTATCCAATAGACTTCCAGGATCGTCTCTCAAACAGATATAAAAGAAGAGGGGAGAAAACTGACGGTCTAACAGCAAAGAGTGTATAAAAAAGACAAGTCCTCTTTATGCTCTGGATCTAACTAAAGCAGGTGTTTTCTAGCTGGTTTCTAGTACTTTGGGGTTTTACATACCACCCAGCACATTTAAAAGTTGAATGCTTAAGAAATGCCGATTAAAAAACGTAAGTCTAATTATTACTTTTCCACCCATGGCTGATCCCTGAAGCATTTAGAAAATATGTTGTTTACCTTAATATGCTTTTAGTAGACAGCTTAAAGTTTCGAACGTTCTTCATGGCATTGATGATTCAATTGTTTTTCTTTAGTATCTGACATTGAAGGTGGTGATGGATTGCAGCTCAGAAAGGAACATGCACTCAAGGTGTTTGCTTATATCAATTCTTGGACACAAAGGTAAATTCAGCTTTTTAAGTGCTCCCAATTTATGATGCATGTATTCATAAGTACATTGTACTTTGGCATTTAAGACAGTGTGGAAGAGTTTTATAGGTTCTAGTTAACTTGTGAAGCAGGGGTATCTTATTATTTTAAAACATGTTTATTAAAAAAAAATTAAAATCTTGGAGAGTGGTAATGTAGGATTTCTACTTAGGATTTCTATATATAATTTTAAAAAGTTAATTATTGGGTCTTATTGATTCAAAATAGCTTTTGCTGGAATTGTCACAGAGAGAAAATTTAACGTATTAGTCACAGCTAGAAGGGTATCTGTTTGAAATAGTGATACATTATTTGCAGTGACTCATGCTGTGCACTATGTCTGAACAGAAAAGCAGCATTATAGCGGAAAGGACTAGTGTCTGAAAATACAAATCATAACCTCCCAACCCAACGTATTTTTGGAAAAGGATTGTGATTGGTGGGAAAACGCCTACATACTGATTAAACAGTGGCATTTGGGTTTGTGGAACACACCACCTATAAAAGAAGCATAAGCTTATATTGATTAATATCTAATAAATCTCCTAGAATGTGATATTTTCTGTGCCTGCTGAGCAAGGCTTACTTTGCCAATAAACGCCTTAAAGACACACCTTGCAAGGTTGGCCAGATGATGTTTTTTGCAGCGGAGAAATGGAGCATACCAGAAAGGCTTAATTACTTTTCTGGAAGGCAGTGTCAAAACAAGAAAAAATGGTTGCCTGTGACCAACCAGAAGTAGGAACTCCTTCCTACCAATCTTGACTGTGTTTTCTTCAGAAGAGTAGAGTTAATTTTTGGCTCCTGAATGCTTTTCTTCAAGGTGCAGGACTTCCTTTCTTTTTCTTTTTCTTAACCTTTTCAGATTGTTCCTTTTTCTTTTATCTTTAGTTGCCTCCCCTCTCAGTGTTTAATCTAGGGCAGACATGGCCAAACTTGGCCCTCCAGATGTTTGGAGACTACAACTCCCATCATCCCTAGCTAACAGGATTAGTGGTCAGGGATGATGGGAATTGTAGTCCCCAAACAGCTGCAGGGCCAAGTTTGGCCATGCCTGACTAGGGGAAGTAGGTACTGTATTGGGTTATAGTGGGAGTAGCTGGAGCAATATTTTAAACCCCCTTATCAAAGTCCATGTGGGGTTGTAGGGATTCTTCCTCTGTCCTTGGATGGTTGCAATACCTATGGGAGAGGATGCAGAAAAGGCCTCCTCAGTAAGGAGCAGTGATGCCCAAGTATCTTGTCTCATCCTGATTACATGCTTGGCTGCTGAAGCTGAAGAACCAAGGGGGCAAGCATGGTGGTCAGACAAAGTTGGCCAGGGTAAAGGTCTTTTATTGAAACAACAAGAATGACGTTGCTTTTGCCTCTTGGAAGAAGTGGAATATCCCCTGAAATCAATAGTACCAAAACGTCAATGCAATTATTTCACTGTAATTTTTTTTTACTGTTCACTTTGCTAGTCAATACATATTAAATACAAAAGATTTCTGTTTAAGGTGTTTTAAAAAGGTAAAGGTACCCCTGACCATTAGGTCCAGTCGCAGGCGACTCTAGAGTTGCGGTGCGCATCTCGCTCTATAGGCCAAGGGAGCCGGTGTTTGTCCAGGTCGTGTGGCCAGTATGACTAAGCCGCTTCTGGTGAACCAGAGCAGAGCACAGAAATGCCGTTTACCTTCCCGCCAGAGCAGTACCTATTTATCTACTTGCACTTGACGTGCTTTCGAACTGCTAGGTGGGCAGGAGCAGGGACCGAACAATGGGAGCTCAACCCGTTGTGGGGTTTCGAACCGCCGACCTTCTGGTCGGCAAGCCCTAGGCTCTGTGGTTTAGACCACAGCGCCACCCACGTCCCTATAAGGTGTTTTAGTTCAATATAATTATCTACAGGTGTGCATAATGCCGGTTGCTAGTGGCAACCATAAATGTAATCTGGTTGCTGCTGGTCTCCTGTATTTGCAGCACAAAATGATGCTTTCCCCTCCCACGTTGCCTGTACAACATACGAGTTTTTTACCAGGTAAAATTGATGGC